>NC_082396.1:8287922-8580422 GCF_031168955.1 Gadus macrocephalus | reverse complement strand
CACTTTCTAAAATGGTATAGTGATGTTATGTACTATAGAGAGTAAGGAATGTGTTTCTTGGATATTTTAACACAAACTGACCAGAAATGACCAAAAGAACTGACAAAGGAAGACATGTTTCCTCAGGGCTCTGAGGTCTACAGGGTTTTGGCCAAAGACGGCGATGCAGGGAACCCAAACCCTATCGTTTACTCCATGGACGACGGTAAGAACCTCCCCCTGCCAGCTCCGATGGTCAGGTGACCTTGAGCAAGATGCCGAAGGCCTACCAGCTCATTAACATGTATCTGAAGTCACTGTATTCACTTTGGATAAATGGATCTGTTTATTGAAATACTAGTTACTCTTGCAGTCTGACAACCCCTGAGGGGGCAATTGGTTTTGTCCGGGGGTACTTCATTTACCCTATCTAGACATGTACTCATCCCAACTGTAGGCATTGTTGTGTATGTTTTCTAACTTCTACACGCTCATTAATGTATCGGAAATCACTGTAAGTCGCTATCGGTGAAAGCATCGAATAGTGAGTAAATTGCACTGGTTGAAGTGACTTTGATTAGGCCAGTGATTTTTTTAAGGCTGAGCCTGCTGTGACAGACCTGTGGTTTGTGTGCTGTTCGTCTCTGCAGGAGACGACGGTGTGTTTGGCATCAACAAGACAAACGGCCGCATCACGCTGCTCACTCAGCCCGGCAATCTGAAGAGAGAGATCTTTAACATAATTGTTCGGGTAAGAGGACATAAATAAAGACTATGTAACCGCATTTTATCAACCTCCGAAGCAATGCAAAAAATTACAAATGCAGGACAACACCAATGTAGGACAATACAAAACAGTGATGTAAATGTTTGTGTGTTGTTGTTTGTGCGCGTGCCCTATAGGCCTCAGAGGTGGGTGAGAATGGCAAACTGCTGGATTACGGGACGACCCCGGTGGTGATCCGCGTGGTGGACCTGAACAACAACCCGCCCACCTTCTACGGGGAGCACGGCCCCCAGAACACCTTCCAGCTGACCATGAACGAACACCCCCCCGAGGGAGAGATCCTCAGGGGCCTGAGGATCACCGTCAACGACTCGGATCAGGTGGAGATGTAGCTCACAGTGTTAGCTGTTAATAGTCTGTTAACATGGCATACTGTTAGCATAGCATTTAAGCATAACATAAAAGCATAGCATATTAGTTATGGCTCGATATATTGCAGATAGAGAGATGCTCGATGCTGCTTTACTTGACTACAATTGGAGGTAGCATATATTTGGCCATAAATGGAATATAATTTTGACACACTGTATTGAATTTGTGACTATAGTAGTGGATTGAAATAGGTTGGGGGTTTGTGATATTATGCTCATGAGCCTAACATAAATTTGAGCAAAGCTCATTCTTCTCTACAATAGTCATTGACATATTCCTAAGTGAAACACCTACATTATAAAAGTAAGACTAAAACAAGTAAAAATAATGTACTCATTTATGCGCGGATGCAAGTGTAACTTTATGACCCTACTGCCACTCAAACATAACCTCCAATACTGTGCTCAGACATTAATAAAAATGGGATAGGGAAAAGTAGGCTATTGGTTTCCGTCTAATGGATAATACAATAAAGACAGACACAGCTTTTATTTTGATTGAATGGACAACACTACAGGGATTATCGCCGTCTCTTTCACTCACACTGTTATTATAACAAATGTTGATTACATAAGCTCATGTTTGAATTATCATGGGTTGGCCGAGCTCTTTCTAATTTTAGCATATCCATTTCGTGGAAATTGTAGCTTCAAATGTTGTTGATTTTTAGTCAATGCTTAACATCGTGTATTAGCCATGAAAGTTGGCTGTTGATGTTGTTGTTTTGCCAATGATAACTGTTGTGTATTAGCTGAGAATACTAACTACTGTGTCTATGGTGCGTGCTTGCAGGGGGCTAATGCTAAATTCAACCTGCGGCTGATTGGTCCGGGGAGAATGCTGAGAGTCGTCCCACAGACGGTGCTCAACGAGGCCCAGGTGACCATACTGGTGGACGACTCTTCCTCCATGGACTATGAGAAATACCAGTTCCTCACCTACAAGGTCAGAATCTGAACTCCAAACATGATGGCACTCGGGAGGCAGGATAAGTGTATTGGAGTGTAATGTAAAGCAGTTTGACCCCAATTTGAACCATTCCGGGTTCACAACTAGTACATTTTAAGCCTCTACCTGCTCAATATTCACAATTATCCCAAACAATTCACTGTAAGTCGCTTATGATGAAGGTGTCTAAACGGTAATACCAAAGTGACGTTGCTAACACGTTGTCGTGGTCTCAGCTTCTGGCAGTGGAGATCGACACACCGGAGAGGTTCAGCGCCACAGCCGACATCATCATCCACCTGCTGGACACCAACGACAACGCTCCCAAGTTCTCCTCCGACTACTACATAGCCAGGATCCCCGAGAACTCCCCCGGAGGCTCCAACGTCGTCTCAGTGACTGTAAGAGAGCGTTCATCTGACCTGGCTATAAAGAAAAAATGCCCCTCTCAATGTTGAAGACGCAGCCAAAACAGAATGCTAAATATGTAAAGATACAACAAAAAAAATAGGTTAATTCCCCGATTGAGGATGTTTTTGGGCGGTTTGCGTAAGAGACGAGAGAGGAGAGAAGCTGCCAGATGGCTATCACTTTCATTTTTGTTGTGTAATACAAAATACCCGGCTTTTTGTTTTTGCTAATGCTTAGCCGCAAAAAAAAAAACTGTGCTGTTCTATTCTGGTCGATTATTACTGCATTCTGAAAGCCATACGGGACATTTCATTGGTTGATTTCCAAATCACAGCGACATATTCTTTATGAATATAACATCCCTGATATCAAGCTCATTTTGTTATGGTTCTACATGGCTTAAAATCCACCTTAACACAAAGTTAACAGACGGGTAGCCCACGTCAAATAGACCACCGGAGTCCCAGTTTCCCGTCAGCACAGTGAGTCAACCTTTAGTAGAAGCTACCAAGCAACAGGAGGGGAGGGGTGGATCACTGCTAAACCCTGCCCATGCTTGAACGCTGCAGAGGCTCATCGCTGCGATCTCAGGCAATTTCAATCAGATAGAAATGTAAAAGCGCAGCCAGCCAGTGACCTTGAGCACACAGACAGATAGGCCACTGCCAGACAGTCCTGCACTGAGAGATTAGCTTCTAACGCGATGATGACGACGTTGACGAGGATGTTGGGGATGATAATGATGACGTTTCATGCGACATTGAGTCCAATTCTTTTTTTAGCCGACCCCCCTAACTCTCTCTCCCCCCGACGGCCCACCCAAAGACCCGTTCGGTGTAAGACTAATTCCATGGCAGCGTTCGGCTCCCCTACTCCCCACCGTTCATTCACGTCAGCTGAGGAATTAAAAATGGCAGATCTCTTTATTTTTTAATGGAAGGATTATACGTTTTTTAGGCATCAAAGTTATTTTTTTTCAGATTTAGACCAATAGATTGAGAGAAAAATGAGTTGGCCTGCTGCACGGTGTAAGCCGTCAAACTCAACGTCACAGCCACAGAACATGTGGTTTAGCCGACTGAGCCTCAGAGTCCCCTAAACCCTAAGAAATACATTCTGAATGAATTGTACTCTTGTTTTAACTCTCTCTCTCTCTCTCTCTCTCTCTCTCTCTCTCTCTCTCTCTCTCTCTCTCTCTCTCTCTTTCTCTCTCTCTCTCTTCTCTCTCTCTCTTCTCTCTCTCTCTCTCTCTCTCTCTCTCTCTCTCTCTCTCTCTCTCTCTTCTCGCTCGCTCTCTCTCTTGCTAACTCTGTTTTGCCTCTCCCTTCCTCTACTCCAGGCTACAGATCCAGACTCGGGTCGATGGGGTGAAGTTAGATACTCCATTTATGGCTCTGGAGCTGACCTGTGAGTACATTGTATGCATTGTATGTAGACTTTATCATAGTCTCTCTCTCACTTTCTTTTCATTTTCCAGTCTTTCTTCCATGCCGGTTTGTTTCTATCACTGCGCAGATCTTCCATCGCTCATCCACGTCGGGGTGTGTTTGTCCTTCGTGAAACGCTAAACCTTAACCCTTTTATATTAGGTTACCCTGAATATCAACAATTTGTCAAAGAAAAGTACACGATTCCCACCCAGAATCTGGTCGCACAATTCCCACCCAGAATCTGGTCACACAATACAGTGTCAAACACTCCCATAACAATGCCTCAACAGAAAACAGTGCTTGGAAGTAAGCCACTGATGTGATCTTCACCAAGATATATGAGGGACCATGAATGAGAACCACATGCCCTTGTGTCATACGCCCTCATACTTAATCTTTAGACAGCTCTGTCTTCATCCGTGTTTAGGCCTCCCTCACACTATCTCCAACATGGTAGACATATTCTACTTCCCTCTCCTTTATACTGATGTTAAATCCGGTTCTGTCTACTTCACCCACATATATTTTTTGTGATGAGTCCTGGCAGAAATAATTAGGGATCAATTCTGTCCCTTTTTCTCACGTGTGTTGTAATGAAATGTAAATCATGTCAGCTAAATGAGTCCAACCAGCAATGAGTAAGCAGGCAACATGATTGTTCTTGCTCTATCTCCCAATGCCTCAGCCTGGTTATCCCCATGTGTTCCTGTCGCTAGCTCGTCTTCGCTAATACGCTAATAGGATTGGTGGAGAAAATAGTCTGTGTGCTCTTTGCTTCCACTTAACCTGCCATGTGACGGCCACAGTGGGTCACCACGTCACTCAGGGGGAAAGGTATGGTGGCGTCTAGTGGCGTATCCCAACACCCATATCAAAGCTCATTTTAAGTTTCAGTGCCACTCGCTGACATTGAGGACGAGGGATGCAAGTCCTTTTTTCAATCATAATTAATTCAATTCAATTCAAGTTTTCAAACAGTATATTTTAAATAATTTTTAATAAACACTATATCAAACGACGTTGTTGACACACCACTTGGCGTCATGTGAGCTTCTGTAAACATTCTGTAAACATTTTCTACATTAAAAAATGGCACAGTTGACGAGCTAAACCTTAATCTACTCTCTAGTGATATGCACTAGAAAAAGACAAAGCATATGAGCATGTGTATATTTCTATTGTGTAATTATTTCAGCCCCCAGACAACCCACTTTATCCCCTGCTGCGACACACTAATGTCTCCCAACCCACAGCATAAACACCACCACCATAGGCCTTATTCACGTGGCGGCCATCTTGCTTTCGAAGCTGGATGGGGATTCTCCCCACCCGCTGGCGTTTGGAAAACCAAGATGGCCTACAGCCCATAGAAACCATATTCTAAATTCGTCCACAAGCCACAGCTTCTCAGCCTCCCCCCTCTCCGGTCTCCAGGTTCCTGATCCAGCCGGGATCGGGCATCATCTACACCCAGCCGTGGGCCAGCCTGGACGCGGAGCTGCGCTCCAAGTACAACTTCTACGTGAAGGCGGAGGACACGGAGGGGAAGTACAGCCTGGCGGAGGTGTTCGTCACCGTGCTGGACCTCAACGACCACTCGCCCGCCTTCAACCAGAACCTGCTTGAGAAGACCATGGTGATCGGAGCTCCCGTGATGATACAGGTGGGGCGCCTTCTAAAGGGGCGGTGCTCCTCACTCTGAGGTCATTTCCTGCAGATGTTTAATCACGCTGTTTGCGAGCGTACAGGCGTTACACAACCGTTGCCACGTAGTGTGATGCAATGTTTTGGTCGTTTCAGTTCATGTCAGTCTCTCAGTGTGAATGCTCAGACATTTTAGCTCAGCGTCCATATCCGGAGCACATCACACTTATATGCGTCAACTTTTTAAGTGGCCCATTTTAAAGAAATTCATGTTTTTTGGCCACCATTTTCAGATGTATCTCCTTTGAGAGTAAAACGGTCAAATTAGACAAAAAGATTGACGTTACCATATTTAGCGACCATAGTTGGCCCATCGCCCAGAGAGTCAGAAACATCTTAAACGTTTGCCCCCCGCCCTCAGGCCGTGGACGAGGACGCGGAGGAGCCCAACAACGTCATTGAGTACTCCATCATGAAGGCGGACCCCGACAACATCTTCGACATCAACACGTCCACGGGGGAGATCGTCCTCAAGTCCTACGTCAAGTCCATGGCCATCGTCCAGAACATCACCAAGCAGAAGGAGTGCATCTGGTCCGTGGTGGTGCAGGCCCGCGACCAGGGCCAGCCCTCCTTCAGCACCACCGCCGTCCTGAAGATCGACATCACCGAAGCCGTGAGTTCTATTGTTATTATTAAACCTTTATTTATTCAGGGAAAGGCCACGGAGAGCAGGCTCTCTTTTTCAATGACGCCCTGATTCGAACATATAAAAATATATATAAATAAAAACATATCCAAATGCACAACAGATATGAACACTGCAATACAGAAAGTAAATAAATAATTAAAGGAATGGGTTGATAAGGTATAGCATAGTGATAAAATAATTATAGATAAAATATATTATATTTTTGTGGATTATTGGGGATTTTGTGTTCCTGTGATTAAGATAAAGAAGAGCTTTACTAATTCCAGACAGGACATTGGGTGTCACAACAGAAAGTAAAATAGATTAATATTCATTGAAAAATATTCATTTAAAAATATATATTTAACAAGTATATCTGTAAAAAGAAGAGAAAATACAATGGAATAACAAAAAAAACATTAAAAACATGACAGTCCTCATCCAATGCGATTGTGAGCCTGCCTCAGAAGTTCAGAGGCAGGCTTGGCTGTGGTTAAACGTGTTTATAGATTACGATGAAAACCAGGTGTGAGGTTTGGGGTTTGCCTGTTTGACTCCCAGCCTGAAGGCCGAGGGCTTGGTCGACCGTGGATGTAGTCCACCTGTAGGTATCCTTAATTAAGGGGCCTCAACTCGACCTGCTCGTTAAGGACATGTGACTTAAAGCGGGAAAAAAATCGTAATTGGTCTGTTTTAGAGAACCCGAAACCGGAACAAAGACATCAGTGGTCCAGCTTTTAAGGGATTTTTTTTGCGGGGAGTGAGTTGTTGTTGCAGAACATGATTTAGCACAACACGCACATTGATTTTGCACTCTCTTATTTTTGAAAATAGCCAAGCTTGATGTTTCTCTTGTAGTTTTGGATGTAAGCAGCTGCTAAATTACTAAATCTGCTGTTTCATTAAAGAGTCTTGAGTTAGCTATTATGAACCGTTTTACATAAAGGACTAAATCAACCATGTATGCAATCTTCTGATTAGCAGTTTGAACCAGCAGATGCTCAACTTCAGTTAAAACAATACAGCAAAGCACAATTTCAAACGCATGCCATTATTATGTTTGCAGGTCAAATCCAGATTTGTCTCATATGTCTTGGGCCTAAGAAAACGTCCGGGGGCTGTGTTTGGGATTTGCTTGACCCTGGTCTCCATCGCCATTTCAGTGACTGTCTTCATTTCAACCCTAATATACTGGAAGTCTGTTAAAAAGACACGAGTCCATCCTCAGGGCAAGATCAGAAAGATTATTAGGAGGCTTTGAGATCATCCAGCAACTCTTTTTTTCTTTTCTTCAATATCTTTTTTTGTTTTATTGTATTTGGAGTAGTTGAGTCTGTAAAAGAGTACAGGAGCACATTAGAAAATCGAGTTATGAATGTTTTTCATTCTCATTAGACATTCATCCAGTTATGGAATACATGCCTGAAGACAGTTAGATGATAAATCATTGTCTGAATAGAATACGCAAAAAGTTATTCCTCCTAGCAACACAAAATCATTGGAAAAACATTTTATTCTCCAAGGGCAACGGCTATACTTGGCATCCCATTCACCCTTCTGATCTTGTCTTGATAATGATAATGATAGTTATTCAAAAGCAATAAGAAACTAAAGACATTGCTCGTATTGTTTTGGAAAAATATGAATGAAATATAGTCTAAATATAAGAAGGTTTTTAAAGGATGAATTTCTAAATACCTTCAACTCTTATAGTCGAGCTAATGTAAACTGTGGGCCAACGCCCCTAGCTTATGTGCACTTCAGAGTACATTACAGTTAATTTATAATGTACAGTACAATATTAATGCAGTATATATTGCCTCCAAGCCAAATCAGAGTCCATGCAGTACACTGGGGACCAGGTGGGCGACAGATCCAGAGAAAAGGACGGACTAAAGTGTGTTTTATTCATCAGTCTTCTCCCTGTGCTCTTTCACAGACCCAACTGGGGGGTGGGCCTCTGTCTACGTTTTTAATGCAGAGTAGAGACAAACCGTTGCAAATCCTGGCCATGCTGGCCGGGGTGATTGGCACGATGGTCGTAGTCACGGTGACCATCTCCACCGCCACCTTCTTGCGTAACAAAAGGTCCAACCGCGTGCTGCCCCACCGCCGGGTCAGGCGCCGGCCGCAGAAGCCCAGCCAGGGCTGGTCCACCTGGACCCTCCCCCGGCCCTTCGGCCGGGGGTGGGGGCGGGGGGGCGGGGGCGACCCGGCGGACAAGTTCTCCGTCTCCCGGGGGGAGGAGGAGGGGGTGGAGGCGGAGAAGGTCACGGTGGAGGTGGTGGAGAACATCAACTACAACAACAACGTGACGGTCGGCGACGCGGGCTGGGTGGGTTTGGGGTCGTTCAGGCCTCTACCGCTGGCCCATCCGCCGCCCCCGTGCGCCCCGGCGCTGCCCCCGCCCGCCTCGCAGTACCACTGGGCGGTGCCCACCGTGTCCGGGGGGGTGGCGGTGGCGGCCAAGGCCAAGAGGAAACAGAGGAGCAAAGAGGACCTGATGAACAAGGCGCTGGTGTCTGAGCTCAAGATGAGGCTGGAGCAGAAGAGACTGCAGAACCAATACTAGCGACCGGGGGACACTGTGTGTGTGTGTGTGTGTGTGTGTGTGTGTGTGTGTGTGTGTGTGTGTGTGTGTGTGTGTGTGTGTGTGTGTGTGTGTGTGTGTGTGTGTGTGTGTGTGTGTGTGTGTGTGTGTGTGTGTGAGTGAGAGAGGGGGTGTGTTGGGGAGGCATGGGTTGGTAGGAGTTAGTGTGTTTCGGTTATGTTATTTGTATCTCATTTTGAGATTTGTTTGCATAGTTTTAAAAAGTGAAATAGATTCCATACCGACTTTCATACCAAAGTGTACCAAACATTTTCATTCATATTTCTCTGCATTCATGGGTTTTTTATTCAATGTCGTTTGTATTGTATTTTGTATATTGCATTGTGTTTTCTTTTTCAAGTTTGATTATCAATCTGTTGAAAATTTGACACGTTTTTATCTGAGTGGAACAGGTTAAAAAGAGGAAAATGAAATCTTCCATATGACCACGGTTTGAGATATTACCCTCAGGTCTGGTTTGATAGACAAGGGAAGCATTCTTTATTTAGCTTCTTGAGGTTGTTGACCAGATCTTAAGCTTGAAGAACGAAGCCAATTAGGAGAGAGCTTTGTAAACAAGCATGAGATCAGCTGCATGACTAATAAAGTTTGAAACTTCTTTTTTTAAAGGTCACATTTGTGAGATCATGTTGTTGATGTCAATTTCCCTCTCATCAGAATTATAATATATATATATATATATATATATACATAAAATATATTTTATTTTTGGGGATTATTGGGGATTTCTTTGTGCCTGTGATTAAGATTAAGATGCACTTTACTAATTCCAGACAGGACATTGGGTGTCACAACAGAAAGTACAAGACATTAATATTGATTTTAATATATTCATTTAAAAATATATATTTAACAAATATATCTGTAAAAAGAAGAGAAAAACAGTAAGAGATGGGTCCTGAGAAAAGCATTGAACACAAATATAAAAGCCAAATCATGCTTCCTTCTGATTTAAAGCATCCGCAAATACAAATCATTTCCAAGCCAAATTCATAGTTGAAGAGAGTTTTACCATTCATAAATTGTTTCGTGCACACATCCAATTATAAAGCTACACCAAACCACTGAGTGGATATTTATGTAGTCTGCCGCTTAACATGCACACCATTCCAAAGTTACATAAAAAGTAAAATCAATTGCAGATTACTCTAATCCAAGACGCAACATGTTCATTTTTGTACAATATTGCATCTCTGGCTAAAGACCAAAAGAACATCTGTCAGTCTGTGTTTGTGAAATAGTTTGGACACGCAATATGTGACTGACTTTAAAGGGATTTTATGAATGGAACTAGCCTATATATCCTATCATTCTTATAGGTGAAATTTCTTATTTTATTATTATGTATGTATTTTGTATGTGTATGAATCTGCTTTTAAATTATTATTTACTAGAAATTATTGAATTATTAGCATTTCATTAACAAGGCAGGCAATGTTCCAATCAATGTTCAAACCTATATTAGGGCATATGTCATATATGAAGATGCATGCAAAAATGAACATGCAAACACACACACACGCACATAACCCAGACGTTCTACTGTTTCCAGCGGCTTTGACCCGTGAACGAGACGAGAATGAGGAGCAGTCCAAAAGATCATGCATTATAACATAGAAGTGGGGGCTGGGATTACGGAGCTATTTCATACAGGATTATCAACTTTCAAAGAGCATTTATGCACCAGAATTAAAGAAAGCTATGTCCAATATTTGGGACATTTCACATTTGAACAGGCCATTAAAGCCCATGCCAGACGTTGAGGACAAATGACAAATGAGTGTTATCGTGCAAACATTGGTTCATATCTGTTATATTATATTTTACTCTCAGCGCTGGCCATGAGAGCCATAGTGTAGCGTGGTGTTAAAATGGAGTCTGCCCTTCCTGTTATATGATTGTCTTTTACTGACAGTATCACAATGAACAGAAATCAATACTACGTCGTTCAATTGAAGAAACACATTTTCTAACATGTAACAGATCAGATGTAGGGATAGACTCTGGCTGGCCAAACAGACTGATAGACGGGCAGACATGGAGTCTGATCTAATGTCTTCATATTTGTGTTGCTTGTATTCCTAACTGATCCTTATCTGCGGAGCATGGATCTAACAGATACCAACTGATCTTCTTGCGTCACAGGTGGGGGGGTGGGGGGGGGGGGATGTATGCATAGAAACAGAGGGCACTGGTGGGCTTGTTGTGTCGTCCAATGAGATGGAGGAGGAGGACAACGGGGGGGGGAGGGGTCGCAGCTGAGGGAAAATGCCAGTGTTGAGTGGACTTACGTCAAATGAACAATGCCATTGGCTGACACATATCCCCGGTGCCATCTGCCCGGGGGCCTGACAGAATGGTCCGGGTTGATGACGCAAAGCCACATTTCACGTGTGCCGCGATGCCCATTTAATATGCACACATCTAAGCACTGACGCATTTGGGTGTACTTAATGTTGTGTGTCCAGTGTCTGTCTTTAAAGGGAATGAAGGAGTGATCCAGGTTCAACATGCTGCATCTGTTTCCCTGAATCCCGATACGGGCGGGTGGCGATCTGCAACTATAAATGTCAGGGTTTACTGGTGGACTTTGAACAGCCCTTTGCAAAGGCAAAGACCATCAGCTTACAATAAGGTCATCAGCATAACCTAGGAAGTAGCAGATATTTTCAGGATTGAATATTATTATGGTGCTCATAATAACGCACACACACACACACACTCATTGAAATGCCATTGCCATGGGCAACAGGTGCATGTTCTGCATATATTTGCTGCATATAACTTTAAAATGCCTTTGAAAGTTATGGTTGTCAAGTTGTTGCCAAGAAAACAGGAAGATTGTATTTTATTTTTAAAAACATTTAAAAACATGCATTTACTATCGATAGCTTATTTAAACGCATAATAGCATTGCTATTACATTTTGACAAAAACATTTGACCATAACTGCCAATCAAATCGCAGTCATTGCTTGCATAATTTGTTTACAATCCTGTCAATGCATGCACAATTAATATATAACACGATCAAAATAGGGCTTATTACAGAATGTGATGCTGTGGTTAATACAGCATCACATTCTACCTTCATATCAATCATAAATCTTCAAATCAGTAATAGCAGTCATCGTTTCTCCCGGGCCTAGAACAAAGGAAGAGAAAATATTAAAATAAAGGCAAACTTTTAATCAATAATAAATATACAAAATGCTTTGTATGAACATTTTGTAGTATTCTGCTCAAGGACAGCATTTTATAACATGCTTTAATGTATTTAACAGCAAGTTATTGCTTGACTAACAATGTGTTGAAGGAAGAGGAAGAAGGAAAGGAGACTTAATACAAAATGAGGGACTTCAATTCATAAAAATAACAACCCAAAACAAATCCAGCCGCCCTCTCTTGTTAAACCCACTATTATCTTCTAATACAGTTCCGCAGTGAGTCTGCAGTGGTCCGCCATTTTGTTCTTCAGCCCCCTATCTTCAGACCTCCTCCTCACCTTTCGGTCTTCGCTGGACTCCCTGTTGACCAGACCCTCGTCGCTGGCCGCCTGCAGACTGTCAAACGTGCTCTCCCTCTCCCTGCCGGCTCCCCCTCCTCCCCCACCACCACCTCCACCACCACCACCCCCACCACCACCACCCCCTCCACCCCGATCCCCAGCCCTCTGCTGCCTGTTCCTCCAGGCCTTCGCCACGCCCTCGGGGCAGGCCAGCTTGGCGTCCGTGGTGCACGCGTACATCCCCGCCGGCACGGCCAGCACCATGGCCAGCACGATCACCACGATGTGGATCAGCTTCTCCCGCTGCTCCTTCTCCGTGACGTCACTGCCCGTCACAAACACCAGGCACTGGCCCGGCCGCGGGCTGCGGTTCTGCAGCGTGACGCAGATGTCGTACTTGGTGGCGGGCAGCAGGTCGGACACGGCGTAGGCGTTGAGGCCCGGCCCCACGTGCACCGCCTCCCGGGCGCCGGGGGCCCCGTCGGCGCGGCCCAGGTGCACCGTGAACCAGGTCTCCGAGGGCCGCTCCAGCGTGGCGTACCACTCGATGCTGATGCCGCGCACCGTCTGCTTGGCGATGCGGATGTCGATGTACACGTTGTCCTCCTCGCCGCCGCCGCTGCCGCCGGGCACGGGGAGGCCGGAGCGGGGCCGGGGGCCGTTGGGGGACGACGGCGACTTGGCGTCGGAGGAGGAGGAGGAGGGAGAGTGGAGCACCTCCAGGGCGATGCTGACAGAGGAGTTGCCCAGGAAGTTGAGGGCGCTGCAGGTGTAGAGGCCGCGGTCCACGGGGTGCAGGGCGGGGATGACCAGGCTGGTTCTGATGATGTCGGCGGAGATCCATTCCTGGGATTCTGGGAGGAGGAAGAGGAGAGAGAAGGTCTTTGTTTAAGAAGTTGGAGCAATCACATTGTGGAAAAGGGGGTGCACAGACGCACAGAAAAACAAGGACATGGGTGACACACACACACACACACACACACACACACACACACAGGACACACAGACACTTAGCCTATAAACACACACGCAGACCTACACACACACACACACATCGGCAGACACTCAAACAAGCTGTCTTCCAATGTCTAATCTGACATGTACGCCTATGTTAATACATTGAAATGTATATGAAAGGATCTTTAATTTCCCTTTAGTGGGTCAGCAGGCTGGGCTCTGCTGGGAACTCTACAGCGGAGGGTTTAAACGTCTATAGGCCTAGTGACGCGCTGGTTAATTACAGTAGGTCAACACCACGCACGTATTAGGTGGCACGCGCTCCACCACCGTAATCTCCGACATCTCCTAATCAACATCAGCGATGTACTTGCAGATTAAGAGAATCAGTGGTGATTAAATTGCGGGCAGGCTAATATCTCTAGATATGTCCTTCCCCCTCTTATGGAAAGGCCGCGCCCCGACCCCTTGGTAAAATAAGAGGTTTTGCATCCAAAGTGTGTATTTAAATGTATAATGAGATAGCGGTGACGCTTATGGTGTCATTGGACGCGTCGACATCAGACTCTTACCGCGAAATCCTCTGATTATCTTCAGGCCATATGTCCACCACACCGCGGGCTTGGGCCGGCCGCGCGCCATGCACTGCAGGGTGATGTTCGCCCCCAGGGGCATGCTGACGTTGGTGAACGGGGTGGAGACCACGGGCCTCAAACACCTCTCCAGCTCCGTCTCGTGGAAGAACTTCCCCGCTCTGACGTCCGGACCCGAGCAGGTCAAGTAGGAGTTCATCAGGAGGATGGGCGGGCCCAGAGACTTGGCGAACTCCACGAAGCCCGCCAGACGGCAGTCGCAGAGCCACGGGTTGTCATGCAGCGCCAGCACGACGTTGGGCCCTTGGTGGTTGGTCTCCTGGCCGCTCGTGCTCTGTATTCTCTGGTAGAGCGGCCAGTTTAGGAAGACTTCCCTCGAGATGACCGAGAGCTGGTTGAAAGAGAGGTCTAAGTAGGTCAGACCGGGCAGGTATTTTAGCGCGTGTTCGGGCAACACGTCCAGCTGGTTGTGCTTCAGGTCCAGGATCTTGAGCGCGGGCGTGTCTTCGAACGCCGTCCACGGCACCGATCGTAGCCTGTTGCCTTGGAGACGTAACTCGGACAGGTTTCTCAATCCTTCTAAAGCCTTTGAATTGATCAGAGTGATGTCGTTAAAGTTCAACCACAGGTTTTCCAGGTTTGGGACGGTTAAGAGGGCTCCCTTGGGGACTTCGGTGAAGTGAGACTTTTCTATGCGGATTTTGATCATGTCTACCGGAATGTTATCCGGTATGGCTCCGAAGGCACTCTCCTCCATGCATATAAGTGACCTGGGTGGAAGGGAATCCCGTTTTAGTGGCCTACTCTTTTAATTCACCTACTTCTATTATTTGCCTTATCTTTCCTATTCAACTGAATTCAAAGACAGACATACATAGAATAACACTCGAAAATCACTCTTACTATTTTCTGGATAAAATTAAGTTATAGTAAAATAAAAAAATATCTATATAAAATACAATATAAGATGTTTTTCAATGTGAATAGCGTTTAGTAATTTCAATAAATAAATCATGACAACAAAATGTGCGAACATTTGCAGTGAAAACAACTCTTAATACTAGCGTTCTGGGTTAACACTTCTTACCTGCCATTACGGTCTGCCACGCAACTGCACCCTGTTAAACATTGAGTCAGAGACTCACATACTTGCACGTTCACGGTCAACACAACTATTAATAGTAGTCTACAAAATATGTCCATAGTCCGATGCAATTCCCTTCAAAGACATGTGCGGGCTACATTTGTGGTCAAGGCATGTCGAATGTTGCAGACGAGAGAAGCCTATTAAGACTTTAATCCCTGGTGTTCTACCTAAGACACTAGAGGGATGTAGCTCTCAGGAACAAGATGCATGCTTAACACCTGACGCTGGCGGCTGGGCTGACCCGATTGGTCTTATTCCCCTACCATCCGGCTTGGTTCTAAAGTCAAGCCGGCTGGGGGAACTGAATGCAGAATTTGGCCTTCAGTCTCCCCATGGACACATGAAGAACTCCATAGGATGAATTAGAGGTATTGGTGAGGTTTATGAGCAGGTTGGGGAGTTAGGGCAACTTCTGGACATATGGGTTCCAAACAGAGAACCTTCCGGATGTGGATGACTACCAGCTGGCAGGTTCTGGGTTTGAACCCCAATGTCCCCAATCCCTATCCTGCCCTCAGTCCACTGGCTTGCCCGGTTAGATAAGGATAAAACCGATCAACAGACCAAAGATAATCAATATTATCAATACATCTGTGTTTTTAATCTTTATGTAAGCCCTTCCCAGATTACCTTCATCAATCCATTGATCAGACAACAATTGATTCATTTCACGCTACAGACAACGGAATGAAACCATGAATAATAACCCACACAATGCTTCAACAACTCTAAATATAAAAGTTTATTTCAATCCATTCAAATAAACATACTTGGGGATAAATAGATCTATATTTATATGGGGCATGGCACAAAACAGGGGAGCGTATCCAGAGATATGGTACGAAACGCGAGTGTTTCTCGTCCAACCTCGCCTGTCCATTGCCACCTATTTACACAGAGTCTCGCTCAGTCCTTTCTGCTCATATCTCTCCAGCTTCAGCTTTGCCACTGCTTCCTGTGGTGTGTGTTTGTGTATGTGTTGAACCACTCCTCGCTCGGTGTGTGTGTCTTCTCCTCCGAGACCACTTGATGGATATATATACTGTATATATATACAGAGGTAAAGAATATGCAAGTGTAAATAATCAGGGGGTGTATTTACAGCATCACACAGGTACACAAACAATGGAATTCCCCACAGCGGTCGCGTTCCCCTTTCACGTGGGGTCAGTTTGGTGGAGGTGTCTTTGTGGGTTGCGCGTAAAATGATCGGAAATATATAAACGATTTCCAAGATTCTCAGATTCTTTATCCTTTTAATGAGTTTCTTTAGCAGGCTTTGGTTGTATAAATAATATGCTGTACACTTAAAAAAAATAAACAGTAGTTGCTTCCGAATAGATTCATGACACTCAGTGTGGTCATGAGCTCCAGCCTTTATATTATTGAGTTGGATGTCACCTGTGCACGCGTCACCTCTAAACCAGGGAAGTGAGTAAAGCGAATGAAATCCTCCAAAGTCCCCCCCTCTAAACCGATATCTCCATGATGGTGCACCGTGCGAACGTCCTCCGGCAGAAGTTGACGTGCTGCGGGCGCGGAGGCGTCGGCGGCATCACCCAGCGGGGGGCCACCGGCGTCGGAGGGGAATCCCAGGGCTGCGGGGTGTGTGAGCGGGTGGGGGGGTGGCTGCCCTCCGCACGATGGCGGGGGGCGGCGGGGAGGTAGTGTTGGGGGTGATGGTGCCGCTGTTGAGGCGAAGGGTCCCGGGAAGGAGGTTGGTGGGGTGCGTCTCGGTCCTGTTGACGATGAGGATGGGTGGGAGGGGGCTGCTGAGGCGAAGGGTCCCGCGACGGAGGAGGACGACGGTGGGCATCTCGGTTCTGTTGACGATGGGGATGGGAGGGACCCGGTGGGTGCCGCAGGGGCGAGGGGTCCGGCGGAGGAGGGGGGGCGGCGTGCGGCGTGTGAGCGTGCGGGTTCTGTTGAGGGTGGCGATGCTGATGGGGCGGAGGCGGATGGCGGTGCAGGTGGGCGCCGGGCAGGTGGCGCACGGCGGCGGCGGGGAGGGCTGAAGCTGGAGCATGACGTCAGCAGAAGTACTCGTTGGGCTGGCCCTCGATCTTGGCCGTGGCCTCCGAGTCCAGGCTGGAGCGGGCGGACAGCAGCCGGTTGGACTCCTCCGGGTTGAGCCGGGTCAGGTACTCGCCCTCCTGGCCCTTGGCCTTGGTGGCGGGCGACAGCGTCTCGAAAGTCACGTAGGAGTCCTGGATGTCCTTGGACTTCTTGCCCCAGTACTTCTGGATGCGGCGCTTGAGCGCGCCGCAGCACACGATGACGGTGAGCGGCACGGCGATGATGCACGCCACCGTGATCACGATGACGTTGATCAGCTTCTGGGTGCCCGTGGCGCTCGCCGCCTCGTCGGTGGAGAAGATCACGCACTGCTCCTTCTTGGGGATGAGCCCCCGGACGCACACGCAGGCGATGTACTTGGTGCGGGGCACCAGCCCCTCGATGGTGACCCGGTTCTGCCCGGCCCCCACGTTGATCTTCCTCATGTCGCGCTCCCCAAACACGGCGTACAGCACGCTGAAGGCCGTGGTGTTCTTGGCCTTGGGCGCCCTCCAGTTCAGGGCGATGGTGTTGTCCGTGTCGCCCACCACCTTCACCGAGCGCACCACCCGGTCGGGGTCCTGCTGCAGGGACGAGGTGTTGGCCGCCAGGTTGCTGAGGTTGGTCTTCTCCAGGTCCAGCAGGCCGTCCTGGGCCGAGGACGTGGCGGGGCCGCCGCCCGGTGGACCGCCGTCCGAGCCGTCCGACGGCCCGGCGGCGGCGGCCACGGCCGCGCCCCGGTCGGGGGCCAGCGGGGCGGCGGGCTCCGGGGCCGGAGGGCGGGGGGTGGTGGTGGTGGCCGGGAGTGCGTACCGGGCCACCAGTTTCTCCTGGTAGGCGGCCTTGCCCATCGGGTTGGGTTTCTTGGCCTTGGGTTTGCGGTCGGCGCCGGTCTGATTGCCGTCCGCCTTGGGGCCGTTGGACACCATGAGGGAGATCACGGCCTCGGCCTCACCGGCGTAGTTGACGGCCTTGCAGACGTACTTCCCCGAGTCCCGGTAGGACACGGCCGGCACGCTGAGGATGGACCAGGTGATGCCCTCCTGGGAGATCTCCTGCTGGACTGTACAGGGAGAGGAGAACAGCGGCTGTAGGAGGTGGGTCTACTCACATACACACAAATTAAAGCACAGTTTGGCTTTCAGAGGTTAAAGTAGACCTGTTTTACTACCTAGACGTGGAAAAATCGGTCAATGACAGTCTTCTCAGTGGACTGTAGCAAATGGTAGGCTTATCTATCCATCCTTCAACTAGGTGGACACGCCCACTTGATGCCACTATGTCACAGGGCAGGGTCGATTTTAATATGGCTTGTAATGGATAATCCCACTCACACCTTGTGGTCAAATGTGGGGCCCTTTAAGAAAACATTATTTAAACCTTAATTGCGTTTGTTGAAGCTATGTTTATTTGTATATTTTTTTATATTTTTATATTTTATGATAAAAAAATAAAATAAAAAAAGTGCAATATGGTGATTTAATGGAACGTCCATCAGCAACTGGATGAATGAGTGTAATCCGTTATATATATATATATATATATATATATATATATATATATATATTAAAAAAAAGATTTAGCCAAAGCGCAGGAACAGTGACCATTCAAGGAGAGAAACGAAAGTGCAACTAACGCAGAGCAAAAACGACGAATCTCAGACTCACCGGTTCCGTTGATCAACTTGCCGTCCGCCCTGCGCCACGTGAGGTCTGGGATGGGCACTCCGATGGTGCCGCAGCGCAGCAGCACGTTGTTCCCCACTGCGCTCCGGACGCGCGCCACCGCGGTGTGGATGCGAGGGAGCTGGCACCGGCGCAACTCCACGTCGCTGAACAGAATCCCGGACTCGCTCTCCGGAGCCGAGCATCGCAGTCGGGTGTCTATGAACGCCACCGAGAGAGTCGGCGACTTCTGAAACTGGACCAAGTCGTAAATCCGGCAGTCGCACACCCAAGGGTTGTCATGGAGACCTGAGGAGACAAAAAAAAGAAGTGAATAATGGTTAAAAAGAAAATGGTTCCCATGAAACCACACACGCGTCAGAGATTCAGACGTTGATTTGATGATCCTAAATTAAATATTAAAGCGTTAATATTTAGTACTATCTTCATCACCTAGTATTAGTTTGGAGCTCTCGGGCCCTTGCGCCGGTTTGACGGAGAGCCAGGAGGCCAGCAGCTCAGCAGGCAGGGTCTGCAGGCTGTTGCTGGACAGGTCCAGGTAGGTGAGGTTCCTCATGTACAGGTTGGCCTCCACCGGCAGAAAGCTCAGCTGGTTGTTGTGCAAATCCAGCAGTCTGAGGCTGGGCATGTCCATGAGGGTCTCCCAGGGGAACGCGATGAGCGCGTTCCCGTCCAGCCGCAGCTCCTCCAGGGTGAGCAGGCCGCGGAAGCTGTCCGGGCTTAGGCTGGACAGCGCGTTGAAGGACATCCACAGGAACTCCAGGCTGGAGAGGTAGTTAAAGGCTTCGCCCGGGATGATCTGAATGGCCGTTTTCTCGATGCGCAGTTTGGAGGTGTCGGCGGGGAAGCCGACAGGCACGAGGGAGATGTCCTGGTCGTTGCAGATGACGCTCCTGGGGGGGAAAGGCGCACTTTGCAATTCAGATGCGCATCATCATAAGAGATCACGTACAACTGACAATTAACGCCGTTTGTAGGCCTGTGTGCATTTGCAACATATCCATTGTAATAATAATAATTGCAACATGCAGCCCTAATCCTTTGGATTTGTATAAAATAGTACGTGAATGGTTTGTGTTATTGCGAGGTATTATTTTATACAGTAAAATTAGATGACCTTTAAATGCAGAAGTTAAAAATGGCTTTGGGAGATAAGCCAGCGTTTAACAACATTCATCTTTTTACTCCCTGAATTATTTTGAGTGCACGTTGACATGTCAGCATCTGTGTGATGCTGCGTGTAACTGGCCTGCACGTCAAACGACCCCCAAACAATCAGCACAAAAAGTGTCAGAAAAACACTTAAATAACTCAATAGATTAACCCTTACCTTGCTTTAGACCCGTCACTCAGGTTGTGGTAAAAACAGCTGCACTGGGACGGACACGCGCCCACCGAGGGGAGAAGCGCACCTGTGGCCAGGTGGAGCCCCAGCACCAGGAAGAGGAACATTTTGGCGCGCGCGTTACATAAACATACACACACACACACACACACACACCACACACACACACCTGCCCTACATGCGTCCCCCTCGCGCGCCCACTGAAGTCTCTCAGACGGTTTGGTTTTGTCTCATCGACCGGAATATCACCCGCATGGCTTTGTACCACCGCTCCGCTGTCCCATAGTGATCTGACCGCTTCGAGTCCACAGATAAAAAGGATAGACGAGGATTAACGGAACGACTGGCGTTCTTTTCATTTGGATGCGTATTCCGCATCCCAGAATCCGATAGGCTACACATACACAGAGACATCCCTATTTATTACCACAGGGGGGAAAAAACTTCCGAAATGGTCATAATCCACTCTGATGCGCGCTTTTTTTTTATTGCCTCAAATGTAGCTTGTTCATTTGAGCCCTACTTTCCGTGCCATGGTAATCTGGCAGCTGGACTGAGTTTGCCACAAGGTGGCCCCTATATCATAGTATGTGGCTCCTGAGGCCACTGTGCCTTCATATGCTTACAACACGAAGAACTGAATGGGTGATTAACCCCACTCATCTTATCTAAATTATAACCGATACGATGATAAAAAAATTCATGAAGTCAATTATTCGAATAGTAGGCCTACAATATAAAATCAGCTCAAGACACAATTATTATAAACGTTGTAAATGTGATGTTATGAAAGTCATTCTAAACAGCATAGTAAAACAATACAATACCATTATTCACAGAAGCATTTTACAGCACTCAGTAATTACATCTTAAAACTGCAGCCTTTTGATTAGGTTCCAGCTGAATAAGAGAGCTAAGTAGCTTTCTGTAACTCTCTGTAATTATGACCAGTTTTTTTACTTTGCCAAAAAAAGACCAAAGAAAAGCTGCTGCGTTTTGCAATGGATAATCCTGCCACTTTTAGACCTCTACATTTAAATTTCCTCGCATTTAAAGTTTAGTGTAACACTTGGAACGCGCTGAAAAGTGTGCCGGCTCTGGTCTGAAGCAATTGTGAACTGATCAGGGCTTCAAATGAGGGCCATAGACCTAATATAGTGTGGGAGGTGGCAGCAGAGGCTTTCTGCTGCCACCTCCCACACTGTAACAGGGCAATAATAGGTTTGAGTAGATCGACGACTGAAATAGGATTCCAGAAGTCAGAAGAATTAGTAATTAAGTTTAAAGGTATAAGAAAAAAACTATAAACACTGTATCTCTCCTTTGTTATTCTCTAATTTAGCTGTGTGTGATTTGTGTGTGTTTGTGCGTGTGTGTGTGTGTGAGTGTGTGTTTCTGTGCATGTGTGTGTGTGTGTGTGTGTGTGTGTGTGTGTGTGTGTGTGTGTGTGTGTGTGTGTGTGAGTGTGTGTTTCTGTGCATGTGTGTGTGTGTGTGTGTGTGTGTGTGCGTGTGTGCGCGTTTGGTATGGGTGTGGGTGTTTGTGTGTGATTAAAAAAGCACATGCACAGTGTGTTTAAGTGTGTTTAAAATAATATATTGAGTAGCCTTTTGTCCTCCCCTTTGTCCATAAACATTCCTTTCTATCCTGTTTTCTCTTTCACTAAAACCCCACCTCACATCTCAGCTATTTTAAGATTTATCGACAGTCTCTTTAAACTGTTCTCAAAATCTGTTGAGCAATCAAAGTCTTTATGTCCAAGGTCTCAAACATTCCATACCGTTAATCTCATCTAAACAAATGAAGTAAGTCTTTTCATTTGTTCTATTGACCAATGGGTCAAGGATTATTTTGAGTTAGCCTTCACCGTTTTATTGTTAACTTATATATATGTTGTACTTCTCATGGGATTGCGACAAATACGTGTGTAACTATCACTGGTTTGGTATTCAAATGTTAATGAAACAAAACATAAGTGATAGGTGTCTGCCTGATAGATTTATATTGCTCTTTATTTGTATATTCCTTATTATAAGGCATATTTTAAGAATACATTTCCGATTGATTTATGCATCATTATGTTTTGCTGATTATTTTCATTCTGTCCCTATTTAGTGAAACAAAAGTAAAGGCATAAGGAAAGTGTTTTAATGGTTCCATATGAGGGCATATGCTTTGTAACATTGCCTGGCCAAATGGTTTTAGATAACAAAAAGTCATGTTTGGCTTTGAATATAATTCACAGCATACCTAACCACATGTTACTTCTGGTACAAAGAAGTTGGCTCCACATGAGAAAACAAACAATCAAGTCCATTTACAAAGTCTTCCTTCAGTGAAATTCTTCATGTTTTAAGATGCATTTTTTTAAAGCCAAGTAAATCTGTTGTTGTTATTCCTTAATGCAAATAGTATTCCAAATTGTGTCTGTTCAAAAAAACATACTCAATGTTTCCTATTCTATTAAAAATTTGCCATGTCATATGATTTTTAAACTTTTCAACACCCCGGGGTCAACAATTTTTTTTTTTTATAATCCGGAAACCTAGACCTCACCGAAACAATGTCAGGCTTGTCTAACACAAATAGGCTATAGGTATTAAAAGCATTGGGGTGTCGCAACTTCAACAAAAGAATGATTAGGGATTAGCATTATAGACGTCACAAAGTTGAGCAATTCCTTTTCATAGTCCATTCAATGCATTGCATTGAATCTACCTCCCAAATCTATTATATAGCTTAAATATCATCTATATGCCATCTAATCGATGCCATATAAGGGAATGAGCTAATGTAATGATAGACTAAATGTTAGTAAAATATTTGATATAGAGCCTATTTCATTTTCAATACGACAATAAGCAAATCACAACATGAATTCATTTATTAAAATGTGATCATTAACGACCTATTCATTCGATCAATATCCAATCGATCAATAAGTGAAGGCAATGGAAGCAATATCATAATGTTGTCCTTAGTCCTTCATCATTGCAGTCACGACCGTTTTGCCTGTATTTATTTTATGCATCATCCTCACGGACACCTGTTGTCGTTACAGAAGTGAATATGTGTGTGGGTCTATTTAAACACAACAAAAAAAAACATTGTATCAGACTTCAGGAACGGCAGCGGTGGTCGCGCACACACACAAAGGCTTGTTGTGTAACTAATTGAGGGCTTTTATCTGCAGCGGCGGGCGAACGCGCATTAGGGTGGTGGTTTGTACTGCTACGTTCATTAAGGCATTCTTCTACAGATTTGTCCAGAAAGGAGGGGAGGAGAGGGGGGCTTTACATAATTACATGCATGCTTTTCACGTGAAATACCCCTTTAAAAGCCCCGTTTCCTTGGAGCATATTGAGGCACATCATAACAAGTGGACAGTAAGCAGTCAGTGGTCTCTCTCTGGTCTCTGTTTAGTTACACTTCGCCGTCAGGATGGTCTCGGCTTACCCTTTACCGGAGGGCTTCTCGGACTTCGATGTTTTCTCCTTTGGATCATTTCTGCTGGTGGAAGGTAAGCATTTGGATTGATTTGTGATGGACTTCAACCCGAAACAATGCGATGTATTGTTGTTGTCCTCATAATGTGTTTAACCCATGACCGGACCCAGTGCCCGTCTGTCTTGGGTTAACAAGACAAGAGCAATAGGGCAGATAGGGCAATGTTTACGTGTAATGCATGTGTTATTACCTATGCAGCAAGGAATATTCCATGGATAAATGTATGCGTAGCCTAGGCAATTTTTAAAAACAAAACGTAGGCTATAGGCTATATTGCGCATCGCCGTGCGTTCATTTGAATTGATGCTCATGATTTGGAGACTAACGTCTGTATATGTTGTTATGACCAGGACTCCTTGGAATCATCCTCAATGCTGTTACTATCGTGGCTTTCTGCAAAGTGAAAGAACTGAGGACCCCCAGCAATTTCCTCGTTTTCAGTTTGGCAATGGCTGATATTGGAATCTCCATGAATGCCAGCGTCGCGGCTTTCTCCAGCTTTTTGAGGTGAGTGACGTCACGTCCACGTTCTGTGCAATAATCGATTTGTTACTTTGATATAGACAGGGATGCGGGTAGTACTAGGGACGAAGGCGCGGTGGTTGGAGCAATGCGTCAGCTGCTTCGTCAACACTTGCTGACACTAATAGGATAGGGTTGATGATGTTATCTGTCGGTTAAAAGTCAACAAAAGCGATTCACCAGCAACGCTACTACGCTCCATTCACCAGCAACGCTACTACGTTTGTTTGTTGTTTTCTGTGGAGCTCTGCCCTTTGCTGCTAAATCCTTGTCAGGTGATGCACAGAGGGGAGGGGGAGAGATAATGAGAGTTATAGAATCACTACGGTTCACCAGCTTCCACACCATCCATCATTTGATAAACACACGGGTCAAAGGCCGACCAATTCAATTAAAATGCCCTATATTAACCCTCTGTATGACATATTTATTAAATTGTTTCCATTATTTAAAAGACAACTATGTCGTCTTGTACTGTGTTTCTAAAGGTACTGGCCGTATGGCTCCGATGGTTGCCAGACCCACGGGTTCCAAGGTTTCACAGTAGCTCTTGCCAGCATCCATTTTGTTGCCGCCATCGCATGGGACAGATATCACCAGTACTGCACCAGTAAGCCTCAATTAATCATCCCCGACCGACCCAATCCATCACCCTTAGCCATAGCCTCTTGTGAAGATTAAGCTCAATAGGAGATCATTATTTCCCAGACATCATCTGCACAAAAGGCTATTGGTATTTGAAAAATGCAGTCTATTCACTATGTTTAGGCAGCCTATAGGACTTGGCTCTAGGTCTATTTAACAAGCACATGTGGAGGCACATTGAGACAGCTGTGAGCCCAACAACTACAAAGTGCATCAAAGGGGCCAACCATGCAGACACAATGCAATCAAAACAATAGCATTTAAAGGCCAACCCTCTGGGATTGGCAGTGAAGTTAAGGTCCAAGAAACTTTACTGTCATTGTACAGCTGTACAAGACCACAACACAACACAATCACAATGGCAGTCCCTGGCATCAACATAGAATTGTAAAATAAATAAAGTGGTTGGACAGTCAATTTATTTATTTTTTTTATTATTTATTATCCACTTTTATTCATGTGTTAAAATTGAACACCTAGAATATATAAATCCCAACAATGCTAGTTGTTCCCATCCTACAAATAAATTGAATCAATTACCCAGTGTATCATTCATAGCATAGCTTCATCAGCTCCCAGTGCCACATCGACTATCCTATATATTCACTAACAAGCGCCATTCTTCATCCTCATCTTATTAATGTATTATTAATGTAGGATTCACTAATGAACGTGTTCTTCCTTTGTGTTCCCCAGGGACCAAACTGCAGTGGAGCAGTGCCGTCACTCTGAGCGTGTTCATCTGGCTGTTCAGCGCATTCTGGTCCGCCATGCCCCTGATCGGATGGGGAGCGTACGACTACGAACCCCTCAGGAGCTGTTGCACCCTGGACTACACCAAGGGAGACCGGTAAGACACACTGAAGGGTGCAGTCCGTGATAGAACCCCTCAAGTCCAAATCCCATTCCATTCAGCATTCTAGCAGATACAAAATAACACATTGAAGCAACCCAGTGTATATCGGGTCCAATGTGTCATCTCAATCGATCGTTATTAATCGTGGATGTGTCTTTTGTTCAGGTCAAGTCTTGCTTGTATGGTCCTTAATCATGGTCACAGTCTCAAAGGGCTTCACGCAGGCCATGTTTACGACCCAACCCTAAGCCTAGCCCGAAGGGCAAAAACAAACACATGCAAAGAAAGAAGCTTTGACAAAGAGAACAGGAGAAGGATGTTCTGCCTCTTCCTGCTTGGGGGGACGGTTAGGCAGTGCTTATCCAAAAGTATTTCCTTTGGCACTAGAGAAAAAAAATCCAATCAAATTGTTGAATTGGCAATAAAGTCCTGAATCTTCAATCTAGTCAGATTCTTCTGCTGTGACACTCGCATTCCCCATCGGGGAGGAATCAAGTAGATATTGTATCATCTTACTTTTGTTTGTGAGCGACATGAAAAACAATGATTGTGTTTCCCCCCTGTTGTGTAGGAACTACGTCTCTTACCTGATCCCCATGACCGTCTTCAACATGGTGGTCCAGATCTTCGTGGTCATGTCCTCCTACCAGTCCATTGACCAGAAGTTCAAGAAGACCGGAAACCCAAGGGTGAGAACCCATTTCAGCGCAACAGCACTATATCCTGACTGCCTCACCACACACTTTATCCACCACCACCACCATCACTACCATGACCTCCTAGCCACGATCACCACCCCTATCAACACACAACCTCCCCACCACCACCATCGCTACCATACCATTCTCACCACCAACTCGCCACACGACCACTACCTTCACCACCACCCCCACCAGCATCACTGCCGTGACCGCTATCATGACCACTCTTACCACCACCAACACGCAACCACCGCCTCCATCAACACCATCGCTACCATGACCACTATCATCCCCACAACTCACAAAACGACCACCAACACCACCAGGAGCAACTACAGCCGTACAGCCCTACCTCCACCATCAACATGACCACTATCATCCCCATGACCACTATCACCACCCCTAACACAACAACCATTATTACCATCTCAAACATGACCATATCCATCACAACAATCTCCACACACAATCTCAACCTTCACCGACGCCACCCTAACAACCAATTGTAGGGCCCCCTTTCATCAGTTCTCTTCTGGTCCTAAGCTCGTAGTAGTAATACCTGAAGGAGAGACAGAGTCTCCTAAGCCCTTAACTCTGCCCTCCGGCAAGAGATGAAGATCTTTCAGCATGACTGAACATCTTGTTTTCATTGCGTCGTAGAGGAGCTGAATGAACCGAGGCAATTCAGCCTCGATGTAGGTCATGGCTGCAGGGGGAACCAGCTTTAGTGTCTCAGTGTGTGTCCAGTAGTGGGTTGTGCGTGAAAAGGACAATTTAAGTAGAGAGGGTGTGAATAGGGGGCCCTGTTCGTGGGCAACCTCAGGCCCTGGATCAGGTCTTTGGAGTGTTTGTTGTTGCGTAAGCTCATTACTCGCAGTTATTTGAGTGGCGCATTTTACAACCAAGCACAAAGAGGCAACGTGGCTACAACACACGCATTCCTCTCTTCAACCACGGAGTTACGTAATCCCTAGCTGATGTTGTTGTTGTCAACATCCAACTCCAAGACACAACAACATATTGAATGGAATTGTTGAGTGTCTGCAGTAGTGACAGGGCAAAGCAGAGTCTAACAGCAAACCTCATAGCAGTGATGGGGAGGGGATGGGAGATGACCAGTGTAAATAACCTACGACTTAGAGCCCTGTTCACGGTGAACCTGGACAGAGATTAGACCTCTCTCCGCACAATGGCTAGTTTCTTTTGGGGGTTAATTCCCCCAGTTTTATCCTCGACATGTGACCAGAAGCCATGCATACAATTGAGCTTTTTGGCATCAGGGTCTTATTCTCTAATCTTTTCTTTATTGTCACAAGGGCACAGTTTTGTGCTCCTGTTTCTATTCATCTCATCCCATGTGAGAGGAATAGGAATATATATTTTCCTTTCATATTCTTTCTTCCACTCTCTCTCTCTCTCTCTCTCTCTCTCTCTCTCTCTCTCTCTCTCTCTCTCTCTCTCTCTCTCTCTCTCTCTCTCTCTCTCTCTCTCACTAACTCATTCTCTCACTCACTCACTCACTCATATGCTTTATCTCCTCTCTCTTATTGCCCAACCCCCCACCTTTGTATTCAATACTTTAGCATTTTCCACGCACTCACTCACAAACTCCGTTATCTACACACACCATCACTTGCTCACGATTGTTTCTCTCTCTCTCTCTTTCTCTCCATGGGTTGATGTATGGATCTGCAGTTCAATGCCAGCACCCCTCTGAAGACTCTCCTGTTCTGCTGGGGTCCCTATGGAATCCTGGCTTTCTACGCTGCTATTGAGAACGCCTCACTGGTCTCCCCAAAGCTGAGGATGGTAAGGAAACCTTTGACCTTTGAACTATCACTACAGACTCCCTTGATGGATAAGATGGATTTCCTGAAACAATCGGAGAAGAGATTTGCTGATTGGTCAATAATAAGCTGGGAGCAGTTTCAAATCTAAATTGTCTTATACAAAGGCTGGCGCAGTCCACTCTAAACACAGTTTCTCACAGAGCATTTCACACTACACTATTAGCTGACGGATGGCCATGTAATTTACAAGATACTACACTGAAATAATAATTGTAAGCACTGAAATATCAAACTCAAGCAAACCTTCTGGATGGACACTGATGAATTGTATGTCTGAATCTGGTTAAGGCAGGCAAAAGATATCTTGGTGCACCTCTTTAAATGTATATACTTATCTAATAGCCAGTTGCCACTTAACTTAACAGTACATATACTATTTATTCCCCGGTCATTCTCTGAAATGTGATATAATGAGTGCTCATAGTCAACCTAGCCTCTGTGACAAACAAAGTCCTAAATAGAATATCTAGTCATCCATCCATTCATCCATCCATTCATCCATTCATGTGTGTGAAGTATTTGAAAGGGTTTGCGTGCCTGCTCCCCTACAGATGGCTCCTATCCTGGCAAAGACAGCGCCCACCTTCAACGTGTTCCTGTACGCCCTGGGAAACGAGAACTACCGCGGGGGCATCTGGCAACTCCTCACCGGGGAGAAGATCGTGCCTCAAGAAGTGCCTCAGATTGAGAACAAGTCCAAATAAAAACTCAAGTAGTACGCTCTCTGCCCTGGTCATTTCTCTTTGGAAGGTACTTTTGATATGTTTGTTTGTTTGTTTCAAGGTTGTGCGTGCTCGTGGGTGTTGTGTATGCGTACAGTGGTTTAGTGGAGTGTGTATCGTGGATTCGTTGTCGGTCACTACTGCCGGGGCCCCTGTAACGTTAAAGGGCCCCTATTTCGCCTATTTTCTGGTGCCCCCTCATGGACTGTCTGTCAGACATCTGGGTGGACACTTCCACTTGTGACAAATTAATATATTTATAAGTATTTCACATATGACAGCCTTTTGCACCAGCATTTCTGCCACTGTCCGAGTTTAATGTTTAATGTTGATACAGGGAAAAGATGTAACGCCCTTGAGTATCAAGCAGATTTGCCAGGGTTATTGCAGGGTTTACTGTCATACAACTTTGACATGATTTATTTTATGATCCATGTACTGTATGTTTGAATCCATTCCAAGGTGGACGAAATAGATTGCAAAAAAGTGTAGCACAAACAATTAGCACAATCTTATCTAAGTACAATGGCAGCAACACATATTGGGGGATAAATACCATAGCAACAAGATTTCTTCCGTCAATTATCTTTGTGCATTGGTGGAATACTTTTCCCATTCCTTCCCTCTCTTTCAGTCAGCCTAGGCTTAGAATTGGTTTAATAAGAGACAGTCTGTTTGCTATATAAATAATAATCCTGTGAACAAAAGCATATTTTATAAAATTCCTTTAGTTATAGCTATACTTTGGAGATTACTAAGTAGTCCAGGCATGTCTCTGCTTTCAAATTTAGATCTAAAAAAAGAACAAGGAGATCTGGTGCTGAAAGAACGATGCCAAATATAAGAATATCAAGAAATGGCTTTTTAGTGAAGTGAGATCTAGATAAACATCAATATCAACTGAATTAGGAGTACAATTACATTAGGAGTGAGGCTCCAAACTAAATTCTGAAATCCGTCTGTTAAGAAGGTCCAGTCTCTAACTTCATCCTCTTACAGCGATACCCTAAATGCTTGTCGCTACCAGTAATATGCTATCTACTTCACAGTTGCTTTCTCAAACAAATTACCTCAGACTAGTTTGCAAAGATAACCCATATTTAATTTATTTTACGATTTTGTCCGACCATCCATTCAATAATACTTAATCACAAATGCCTGGCCATTATATAATCAAGCCATACTTCTAGTCGGTTGGGCTCCTAATGCACTGAGCTCATGGATAGGATTATTCACAAACGCACGTTTTGGGAACCGTTTTCATTTAACTGAATACAACCAGGCTGGAAAATTGCTGCTTCGTTCATAGGCCTACGACATCAAAGGGGTAGCTTAGGCGATGTTGTCACAAACTCAAGCTTTGACAATCACAGAATGTAAAGGTGTGTAATGACATCACCAAGCAGCCTCAATACCATCATTCCTCCACCCATCAACCATTGAGTTCAGCTCAAGATGGTGGCTTTCAACACTTCACTTGTAGTTATTGTAATGATTCACTTGATGATTTTTCTCACAAGATATATATACATATATATATATATATATATGTGCATATATATACACATACATGTACACAAATATACATGTGTGAATATGTATAAATGTGGTTCAGCTACACACACCCTAATTCGCTCTCGTCATTGATTGCCCTTTCATTTTGAATAATAATGTTGTATATCAAAGTAATTGTGTTATTTGAAGAATTGTTTGCTTTATTTCTGTAATGACCCGCCACAATTGGTCTTCTATGAATTGTTTGGCCATGACAAAGGACTTTATGAAGATGTCTTCAACTAAATCAACTAAATAATAAACCAAACTGAATGTGCAAACTCTGTGTGTCCATCGATGTTTACGCGTTACAACACACACAAATGTAGCTTCCTAAACGGCCTGAGCTTTGCCGTGCCACAAGATTGTCCATTGTATGCATTCAGATTTGATTACTGCATAATAATCACACTATCCTATAGCCCCTGTTACCTACTGAATTAAACCTGGTCTAAATCCAGTTTTGGGTTACAAAGCTAACGAATCGTCCCCTTGTTGGCCAGAAGAGACATGAATGTGTGGACTCCTCTCACCCTTGTGTGTTCATGTATCCTCCTTCAGGAGGGTTCAGTAACGCTCCTCCCAGTACAGCTGTGTCGTGGACAGCTGTTCCAGGCAGCTGCAGAGCGGCATGCTGGGAGTGATCGGCTGAGATGATGAATGAGAAGAGACGGCTAGAGGCCAAGTGTCAGTTATTTATATCCCTCGTTCTTCACACTCTCCAAGCCTCCGATTGCCCCCTGACAGATCCCACTTTCAAACGAGGTTTCAAAGGAAACCGTCCTAATCCCTGTGGGAAAATGTCCCACAATGCAGATGAAAAAAAAGCAAATGATAAATTGACTAGAACAAATGTTAACTTGGTTCAATTCTCCTTAAATATATATACAAGTAAACCAACAATTTAAGCCAAACATTTTTTTTCAACTTACAAATGATGTTCATGCTTTTCATTTCTTTTTTATTGCAAAAGCATATGGTTTATAATAAAAACAGTAAAAGTGTAAACACTTATGTGTTTAGCTTAGTGTGACGCATGTGATCAATACGTCCCACTTAAACTCTTGGTGTCCCCTGTCTATATATTCTAGAAATGTATCTAAATTTCCTTTAAAACAACATATAGCTAAGTTAAGAGACTAACCAATGATGTCGATAATTTAGATTTCTTTGCATCAAGAGACCATGTACTTATCACACTTTATAGAAATAAATGATTCATGCACTTTAATTTCCTCAAGGGCATCAACATGCAGTTTTTACAATAAACTGGACTCAAAGGGGGTAACCCTTACCCAAACCAATAAGTAACCTAACCCTAACCCCAACCCTAGAACTGAAAGCCAAATCCTTGACATCAGCACTCACTTATGCGTGCATACACACACACACAATCAAAATCACAAAAAAAAAATACACACAAATAAACGGAGATACACATGAATGCACGAACACCAGACAAACAAACACTCATGTTGTTGAAATGTTACCCCAAATGTTTCCTATCATCAGGTCATTTCACCGGTCTCATGGTGACACGTCATCAAAGCTCTTATCAGCAGCATATTTTTCTGCTGATAACATCGCTCAGAGATTTGTTCTTCCTTGGCTCAGTCCAAGTCTAAAAACAGATGGATTATCGCATACTTTCAATCCAAATCTCTGGCAGAAAACCATAATTTTTGTATATTTTTATCAGCTTTGACTTGCCTTGCTAGCCCAGAAGTTGTCCTGTCCAACAGATTCAGGAACTTACAGTTTGATAAGGATTATTTTTTTTGGGGTGGGGGCTGGGTAAACCAATTAACTTTTCATATGGGCTTGTTGAGGGGATTACACAGGAACACGCCCTACGTCAGACTGGGGCAAAACAAAATAAATATCTTATAAATATCTTTTGGACAGTTTACGTAACTAAAACCTGAAGTGACAAAGCAAGGTTGCCATATGATGAACTCACTACAGACAACAGGAGTTGATGTGTAAAAAAGATGTGTAATCCAAACAACTTTGTAATATTACATTGCCAAAACATATGGCTACCCCATATTTTCAACAATATAGAATATTCTCAGTCCATATGTATAATTATATAATAATGTAATAACATTTAACAATATAATAGTATGTGCATTACAGAATTGTTTAGGCTAGGCAACCATTTTTGGAAGCAATATTTTTCATATTTGTTGCAATTCTCTTTCTCAAAAAACGGACAAAAATCTGGAATCTTCAGCTTTCAGAGGGCCTCTAATAAACCTGTCCAACCATTTCATTAGACCCGAATGAAACGATTGGATTGCTTACCTGTCTGTCTACCCACCTACCTGGTAACCTGTGTGCACACTGCCAGTGCACTCATGCCACGTGACAAGAGTCTTCTAAATGGCTAGGAAGATCTATAGCCAGCCAGCCACGTATTTTAGGGGAGTGGCTTTTGGAGGGAGAGGTGGGACTGATTTCCAAGCAGGGACGCAGGAAGTCAGTCCGAGGGGGGGGGGGGTGCTGAGAGAGAATCTATATAATGACGTCATAATAAATACTGCGCAACATCCGTTGTTTACAGAGACGAGATGACGGGTGACGTCACATTCAGGGCTCCGCTCTGATAAACACTCTACTGGTGTGTAAAAAGAGTTCTGCCAACTAGCCACTGTTATTCACAAACGTTAGCAAGTAAACAATGTGGAAATTAGAGTCAACTCGGCTGATACTGTGCTGAATTTCACACACTAACAACATGCCGACAAGCTGTTGCGGTCCGGGATTATACACAGCGTTATAACAAGGATTCAGGAGGTTATTTCTAAAGGTTTACAAAGGAAAGTCTTCATTTTCATCCAGAGTTACGAGTTGTCTGATATGAGGAAAGTGACGGTTTCTCCGTCAAGTGAACCGCCCGTCTTTGCTCTTTTTTTGCCAACCAGTTTATATGCGGGATTCCAGAATCAAAACGATTACATTCAACGTGTCTATTAATATGGCAGCAACATTTTACACCAGTTTTAGAATGTTCACTACAACAGATGTTGAACACCAACATGCTTATGTAAAATCAGCTATGATAGTACCGATAATATGATAAATATCATAAAAAGGGTGGATGTCAATAATTGAATGAAAAATCATGTTGTATGATAAAATTATACAAAAAAAAAAAAAAAGTATTGATTTGTTCAGAAAACTTTCTCACTTGCAGTTACAGCCAGGGGCCACTGCAGCACTTCCCGCGTCCCTGGGTAACACTGTTGTTTTTTATTGGTCGTCATGAAAAAAAGCATAAGGGGTAACACTGTTGTTTTTTATTGGTCGTCATGAAAAAAAGCATAAGGGGTAACACTGTTGTTTTTTATTGGTCGTCATGAAAAAAAACGTAAGGGGTAACACTGTTGTTTTTTATTGGTCGTCATGAAAAAAAACATAAGGGGTAACACTGTTGTTTTTTATTGGTCGTCATGAAAAAAAACATAAGGGGTAACACTGTTGTTTTTTATTGGTCGTCATGAAAAAAAACGTAAGGGGTAACACTGTTGTTTTTTATTGGTTGTCATGAAAAAAAACATAAGGGGTAACACTGTTGTTTTTTATTGGTCGTCATGAAAAAAAACATAAGGGGTAACACTGTTGTTTTTTATTGGTCGTCATGAAAAAAAACATAAGGGGTAAAACTGTTGTTTTTTATTGGTCGTCATGAAAAAAAACGTAAGGGGTAACACTGTTGTTTTTTATAATATATCATAAGACATATCATATATCATATATCATATGACATATATTACCACAGACATATTTCAATTACAATTCTCAGTGGGAACTGGAGGGAGCTGTGAGCTAACCCCCTAGAGACCGGGGTTCAAGTCCGGTTGTTATCTTATCTCTCCACTGTTGTTTTTTATTGGTCGTCATGAAAATAAACGTAAGGAGTAACACTGTTGTTTTTTATTGGTCGTCATGAAAAAAAACATAAGGGGTAACACTGTTGTTTTTTATTGGTCGTCATGAAAAAAAACATAAGGGGTAACACATTTTTTTTTATTGGTCGTCATGAAAAAAAAAATAAGGGGTAACACTGTCGTTTTTTATTGGTCGTCATGAAAAAAAACATAAAGGGGGTAACACTGTTTTTTTTTATTGGTCGTCATGAAAAAAAACGCAAGGGGTAACACTGTTGTTTTTTATTGGTCGTCATGAAAAAAAACATAAGGGGTAACACTGTTGTTTTTTATTGGTCGTCATGAAAAAAAACGTAAGGGGTAACACTGTTGTTTTTTATTGGTCGTCATGAAAAAAAACATAAGGGGTAACACTGTTGTTTTTTATTGGTCGTCATGAAAAAAAACTGTTGTTTTTTATTGGTCGTCATGAAAAAAAACATAAGGGGTAAAACTGTTGTTTTTTATTGGTCGTCATGAAAAAAAACGTAAGGGGTAACACTGTTGTTTTTTATAATATATCATAAGACATATCATATATCATGTTTCATATGACATATATTACCACAGACATATTTCAATTACAATTCTCAGTGGGAACTGGAGGGAGCTGTGAGCTAACCCCCTAGAGACCGGGGTTCAAGTCCGGTTGTTATCTTATCTCTCCACTGTTGTTTTTTATTGGTCGTCATGAAAATAAACGTAAGGAGTAACACTGTTGTTTTTTATTGGTCGTCATGAAAAAAAACATAAGGGGTAACACTGTTGTTTTTTATTGGTCGTCATGAAAAAAAACATAAGGGGTAACAAAAAAAAATGTATTGGTCGTCATGAAAAAAAACATAAGGGGTAACACTGTCGTTTTTTATTGGTCGTCATGAAAAAAAACATAAAGGGGGTAACACTGTTTTTTTTTTTGGTCGTCATGAAAAAAACATAAGGGGTAACACTGTTGTTTATTATTATTGGTCGTCGTGAAAAAAAACATAAGGGAAATAATAAAAATTCACACATACATTTTAATGTCATGTATATCCTCTTTATTGATGATTGATTTTTGTGTATTGTCATCGCCTCAGTGGTGCAGTGGAGTGCACTCAGCCTAACCCCCTGGTGCCCGGAGTTCAAGTCTGGTTGATGACATCTGTTGGAAGACTCTTATCTCTATTTCATGCGAATTATAAAGTCAAGTATAAACTTTGTGCTGATTTTAACCGGTGTCTTGTTGGTGCATTGTTAAGTTCGGTGGTTAACACTCTAAACAGCTCATGTTCGGACCCTTATATTTTATTTGACAAAGACAAGTGTTACCCCTTATGTTGATGACGACCAATAAAAAACTGCTGTTTTTTATTGGTCGTCATGAAAGAAAACATAAGGGGTAACACATTTTTTTTTTATTGGTCGTCATGAAAAAAAACATAAGGGGTAACACTGTCGTTTTTTATTGGTCGTCATGAAAAAAAACATAAAGGGGGTAACACTGTTTTTTTTTTTGGTCGTCATGAAAAAAACATAAGGGGTAACACTGTTGTTTATTATTATTGGTCGTCGTGAAAAAAAACATAAGGGAAATAATAAAAATTCACACATACATTTTAATGTCATGTCTTTATCCTCTTTATTGATGATTGATTTTTGTGTATTGTCATCGCCTCAGTGGTGCAGTGGAGTGCACTCAGCCTAACCCCCTGGTGCCCGGGGTTCAAGTCTGGTTGATGACATCTGTTGGAAGACTCTTATCTCTATTTCATGCGAATTATAAAGTCAAGTATAAACTTTGTGCTGATTTTAACCAGCGTCTTGTTGGTGCATTCTTAAGTTCGGAGGTTAACACTCTAAACAGCTCATGTTCGGATCCCTGCAATAACGTCGACAGGGTTGACATGGAAAAAACATGCGGGGTAACTCTGTCAGTTTTTATCGGCCGTCTTGAAATAAATATAAGGGGAAACCACTGTCGATATTTATCAAATAAAACATAGGAGGTGACACTGTTGTTTTTCTTTGGTCGTCATGAAAAAAAACACAAGGGGTAACACTGTCGTTTTCATCAAATGAAACATGAGGGGTAACACTGTCGTTTTTATCAAATGAAACATAAGGGGTAACACTGTCCTTTTTTCTTTGGTCGTCATGAAAAAAACCATAAGGGGTAACACTGTTGTTTTACCCCTTATGTTTTTTTTCATGATGACAAATAAAAACGACAGTGTTACCCCTTATGTTTTTTTTCATGACGACCAAAGAAAAACAACAGTGTTACCCCCTATGTTTTATTTGATAAATATCGACAGTGTTACCCCTTATGTTTATTTCATGACGGCCGATAAAAAACGACAGAGTTACCTCTCATGTTTTTTCCATGTTGACCAATAAGAAACAACAGTGGTACCCCTGTCAACGTTAATGCAGGTATCTGAACAAGAGCTGTTTAGAGTGTTAACCTCCGAACTTATCAATGCACCATCAAGACACTGGTTAAAGTCAACACAATGGTTATACTTGACTTTATAATTTGCATGAAATAGAGATAAGAGTCTTACAACAGAGGTCATCAACCGGACTTGAACCCCGGTCTCCAGGGGGATAGCTCACAGCTCTGACCACTTCCCACTGAGATTTATAGTTTAAAAATGTCTGTGGTTATATATGACAGTGCAATAGACATGATAGCATTACGTTTAAAATTACAGATATTGTGTTTTCCACAGAAATTGAGCCACGGTCTCCAGTGGGTTAGGCAGAGTGCACTCCACTGCACCACTGAGGCGATGACTATAGACAATAATCAATCATCAATAAAGAGGATATACATGACATTAAAATGCATGTGTTTATTTCTATTATTTCCCTAATGTTTTTTTTCGTGACGACCAATAAAAAACGACAGTGTTACCCCTTATGTTTTTTTCATGACGACTGATAAAAAACGACAGTGTTACCCCTTATATTTTATTTGACAAAGACAAGTGTTACCCCTTATGTTGATGACGACCAATAAAAAACTGCTGTTTTTTATTGGTCGTCATGAAAGAAAAGATAAGGGGTAACACTGTTGTTTTTTATTGGTCGTCATGAAAAAAAACATATGGGGTAACACTGTTGTTTTTTATTGGTCGTCATAAAAAAAAACATAAGTGTAACACTGTTGTTTTTTATTGGTCGTCATGAAAAACAACATAAGGGGTAACACTGTTGTTTTTTATTGGTCTTCATGAAAAAAAGCATAAGGGGTAACACTGTTGTTTTTTATTGGTCGTCATGAAAAAAACAAAGGGTAACACTGTTGTCTTTGTCAAATATTTTATAAGGGGTAACACTCGTTTTTTATTGGTCGTCATGAAAAAAAACATAAGGGTACTAATAGAAATACACACATACATTTTAATGTCATGTATATCCTCTTTATTGACGATTGATTATTATGCATTGTCTTCGCCTCAGTGGTGCTGCGGAGTTTACTATGCCTAACCCCCTGGAGACCGGGGTTCAAGTCCGGTTGATGTCATCTGTTGGAAGACTCATGTCTCCATTTCATGCGAATTATAAAGTCAAGTATAACCTTTGTGATGGAGTAATCCAGTGTCTTGATGTTGCATTGTTAAGTTGAGAGGTTAACACTCTAAACAGTTCATGAAATAAATATAAGGGGTAACACTGTCGATATTTATCAAATAGAACGTAGGGGGTGACACTGTTGTTTTTCTTTGGTCTTCATGAAAAAAAACACAAGGGGTAACACTGTCGATATTGATCAATTAAAACATAGGGGGTAACAATGTCGTTTTTCTTTGGTAGTCACAAAAAAAAACCTAAGGGGTAACACCGTTGTTTTTTATTGGTCGTCATGAAAAAAAACATAAGGGGTAACACTGTTCCTTTTTTTATTGGTCGTCATGAAAAAAAACATAAGGGGTAACACTGTTGTTTTTTATTGGTCGTCATGAATAAAAACATAAGGGGTAACACTGTTGTTTTTTAATGGTGGTCATGAAAAAAAACACAAGGGGTAACACTGTTGTATTTGTCAAATAAAATATAAGGGGTAACACTGTCGTGCTTACATGCTTATGTAAAATCAGCATAGTACGATATTCAGCTATCGACAGTTCTGCGTTGTGCGTCATAGCCTACGTCAGCCTACTCAGACAATGTTCTAAATAAAATGAAATGATAATATGATAAATATCATAAAAAGGGTGGATGTCAATAATTTAAGGAAAAATCATGTTGTATGATAAAATTATAAAAAATAATAATAATAATTGATTTGTTCAGAAAACCTTCTCACTTGCAGTTACAGCCAGAGGCCGCCAGGGGGGGGGGGTGCTGCAGCACCCTAAGCACCTCCACTTCCCGCGTCCCTGTTTCCAAGCCATAATGGAGAATGATTTTCTGTGTCATAAATTTAAATTCTCTGCTTCACGTAATAATGAAGTGCTTTACAATTATGCAGGAGTGCTTCCTTTGCCTGGTACTGAGGGCTGAGTGAGCAGCCACTGCTGATGGTCTGTGCTGGAGCTCAGGCCCAGAGGGGCAGGCAGGCCTTGGAAGGAGGTGAAACGTCAGTCCTCTGTTCTGGCTCTACCAGTTACTTGACTGCATAGATGGGCTAGGGCTCTCGGATGTGGAGCAGATTATATAACTGTCCTCCCCATTGGACTACACACACACACACACACACACACACACACACACACACACACACACACACACACACACACACACACACACACACACACACACACACACACACACACACACACACACACACACACACACACACATATAGGCACACATATACACAAAAACATAACATACACTAACACACACACACACACACACACACACACACACACACACACACACACACACACACACACACACACACACACACACACACACACACACACACACACACACATAAAAACACACACTCACACACAGCAGTAACAGAACAATCAATGGTGATGTTGTGGTAACATCTGCTCGTATTTCTCCAGTCAATCTCTGACCTTGGCTTGGGACAACCCCTCAGATGTAAACATGGTGTCTCACCACACACACACACTTGTATTAACAAGCTGCCGATGGCCATTACTAAATACAATTATATTTGCATAACATTTTAATATTATACTTTGTCCTCTGTCTTTTCCTTTGTCTTGCGTTTAATACAACCGTCTATTTAAGGAAATGTATATTTTAAAGGATTAGCATTTGTAGTGTGAGCTGGATTAAAGCAGGGCTGTGCGTCACTGCTCTTTGAAAGCCCTCTGTTTTAATTCAGTCAACTATTCTTTTGAACTGTATACAGCGGACTATACAATGTGGTGATCCCTGCACAGAAGCCAGGGCTGGAGCAACATTCAACCAACCCTATTTCTGAAAATGTTCTTAGAAGATGAACTTCCAAAACATTGTCAATACAATTAAGGCTATAACAACATGATGTAAGCAAGGACTATGTCTTACCAGACTATGATATTGGTTTTACTGTTTCACCCTATGTTAGTTTCCACTTCTCAATGCAATAAATTATTTTTCACAACCATATAGATTCGGCTACAGGTGGATTATTTAACTGTATTGATCGATATGCATCTACTTCACTCCTTCAACTCTCCGGTGATAGATGGTTTAGCTTGGCCTAGAGCCTACTCTGCCATCAACACTCGTAGGCAGCACGGTTTTCATTACATTAATTGTATTCACAGGCGTAGTGGTGGTGACGTAATCTTTTGCCGTCAATCCATTCAGTTGCATGGATTATCCATCTCTGTTAATCAACTTTTAGAGTTTCCAAAACAGACACAGTTTCAGCCTGTCTTTTAAGACTATAGCTCTGCTAGGCCATATGGTGTGAAACAACAGGACTTTTGAATTATTTAAAGCTCCACATTAGATCATTTGGAATAGTCTATCGCCTGTTTATTTCTCATTAAATGTGAGGATTGAACTTCAGCTGTAGATACAAACCTGTTAAACTGTTAATTCCAGCCATAAACTGCCTAATAGTTTGCTTATGTGAGTGTAGTTTGTCGTCATATTCGTCGTCCCCAACAACCCTCAACCAACAACAAATGTTATAAATAGAAACAGTTATTTAATATATGGCCTCCATTCAAGTCACTGATGTTTAGGCTGTGTGCATTTGGCTACATGGTGTGGGATTTTGTCTGACCGTCAGAAATTAATACTTTGGCAAATGCAAAAGATTACACCATGGTCTTGAATCTCTCGAGCTTGGTTTCAAATCAGATAAGAGCGGAATCAAAAGGGAAAAAATTTTGATCCTCTAACTCAGCCAATCCAGTTATGAGTGCCAGTCTGACTGCCCCCTGAAAAGCAACCAATGCAACAAAAATAAAACATACATTGCTTGAATATAAAGTCCCAAAGAATGAACGACTGAAGAATGAATGAAATAAACAACGATAGAAGAAAGACCATGGATGCATTCGCACAAGTGTACACAAATGTGTGAATTATCTGTTAGGCTTTACTGTCCTGGTAGAGGCGTTGATATGTAGCTGTGAATAAGAACATCTAGGGAAATCATTTCAATGTGTGTGTGTGTGTGTGTGTGTGTGTGTGTGTGTGTGTGCGTTTGCGCGGGATCGTGCGTGGAATATGGCCGTTTGTCCTGTTTGCAGAAAAGTGTTTTACACGACATCTACTGGTGGGAATAGGACAACTATCTATTTTTCCCATTACAAGAGCCTTTGAACTGCGATAAAATAAGTCTCCTGGTAATTAAATGCGTCGGAAAGAATAGGTCTAATCTCTGCACCCAAGGCAAATACTACACATAAATCCTCCCTACCACCCTAACCCTATTCAATCATTTCGAAATATACGGGTATAATTTATAATTTATAGGGTATAGTTTCAATGTACATAGGACAGTTTACATGGGGTTTTAAGAAACACAATCTGTGATTGAAGTGTGTTGTTTTTACTGATAATTCAGCCAATCGCCACAAGATGTCAGTGCTCTTCTGCGGGAGTTCAAATCCGCTCTTCCGTCCATTCGGGGCTGATGCCCATTACGCACCGCTAGATGGCGCCCTCATACAAGGGCTAAACCGTCTGTTACCCGAACCCTTAGGGAAGACTCGCTGATCCAACAACGGTAACTACTGGTTAACCCTCTCGTGTGTATAGCCTACGTTTTTGATTAAAATGATTAAAGATATAGATTCATCCAGACTATGTTTATACTCCGTTTTCTTCATTAAGCGATAGCCTACTGGCTGTTGTCGGTCATTTAGTCACTAAATAGGTCTTATTAAACGAATAATAAACCAAATAAAAATAAGAAAAGTGGTGTAATGAGCAATTTTATTGTAAGTAAAGCCTCAACAAATTATTCTCGGATAGTTGAGATGTGAACATGTGTAGGCCTATGTATTCCTTCGTATGTGAAACTCCGACTAAGTTAGTTTCCTTTCACGTGCGACCCAGTGCGGTTCCGATTCACCGTGTGTGTATTCATGCAAAACGTGCGAGCAGGAGAAGCAAAAACAAGACATTTGGTGACTTGGCGCTTTTCGTCCATCCCCTTATTCCAATTAGTATAAAACATATAGCGGAGGGCATCGAGGCTGTGCCTGTGCGTCACGCCCTCGCGGAAGATGGGAGGGGAAGGAGCGTGTGTGTGTGTGTGTGTGTGTGTGTGTGTGTGTGTGTGTGTGTGTGTGTGTGTGTGTGTGTGTGTGTGTGTGTGTGTGTGTGTGTGTGTGTGTGTGTGTGTGTGTGTGTGTGTGTGTGTGTGTGTGTGTGTGTGTGTGTGTGTGTAGGGGGAGGAGGAGTGTGGGGGGGGGGGGGGGGGGTGGGCACCTAAGGGAGTCGACAAACCGCAGTGATGTGTAGTCCTGCCACGGCCAACAAAACCAGCCCCGTTGATGTGGAATGATGACATAGCTCACAGCGTTACAGGTGACTGAAGACGACCGAGAGAGTTGGTCCAGAAGGGTCTGCTGGAGGTCCGACACCGGCACGGCGTGCGTGAATGAAAACCACCATTCAACTGCCAAGTGAATCCCCTAAACTTGGGGGAAGCCCGGACTGCTAGTCGGAGTGGATGCTGTCAAGGGGCCCGCGCGTCACCCGAATGACGGAATAAGAGACAATGAAGCAAAGACGGGCGACGGGGATAAAACGCGTCCGATTCACGGGAGTCCAAATGTGCATTCAATGACAGACGGCGCAGCCGGCGAGCAAGGTAGTGTCAATCATACGGGAAATCAACCACGGGTTAGCGACTCAGAGACCCACATTGAGCGGATGCGCCTTAAGCGCATAATCTGATAGAGAGTTCGATCCGACGGTTGAGACGGTTTTCCTTTTTTCTTCTTCTCAAGAGAACAGTCACCGAACGGGGGAAACAAGACGTGATGGAGCCGGAAGGTGTACCGGAGGCGCCAGCGATGGCTAATTTGGCCCAAACAGCCGCCATGAAACTGTCCCAAATGAGCGAACGAAGTAAGCAGCTGGGCACCGCCATGCAGAACCCGGACCGCCAGAGACGGATTATCCTGGTCATAGTTTGTGTTGCACTTTTGTTAGACAACATGCTGTACATGGTGATCGTGCCGATCATCCCCGACTACCTGGCAGAACTGCAGATCGAAGCGGAACACGCCCGTCCCGTCCAGCACTACAACTTCACCAACGGCACGGTCCCAAAAGTAACCAAGGGTAACTTCGACCTGCAGATCGGGGTACTTTTCGCGTCCAAAGCCATCCTGCAGCTCCTCATCAACCCAATTAGTGGCACGTTAATAGACCGCATTGGTTATGACATCCCGCTGTTCATCGGACTTAACGTAATGTTCCTCTCCACGCTCACGTTCGCCTTCGCGGAGAATTACGCGACGCTGTTCCTGGCGCGCAGCATGCAGGGCTTCGGCTCAGCGTTCGCGGACACTGCGGGCATCGCGCTCATCGCGGACACGTACACTGAGGAGCGCGACCGGAGCCGAGCCCTGGGTATCGCGCTGGCCTTCATCTCCTTCGGGAGCCTCGTGGCGCCCCCATTTGGAGGCATCCTCTACCAGTTCGCGGGGAAGCGCGTGCCCTTCCTGGTCCTGGCCGTCATATGTCTCATCGACGGCATCATGTGCCTGGCCGTGTTGAAACCGTTCTCCAACAAGGAGAGGGCCAACATGCCCGTGGGGACCCCCATCTACAAGCTGATGTTCGACCCCTACATCGCCGTGGTGGCCGGTGCGCTCACCACCTGCAACATCCCGCTGGCCTTCCTCGAGCCCACCATCGCCAACTGGATGGAGGACACCATGAACGCAAGCGAGTGGGAGATCGGGATGACGTGGTTTCCCGCCTTTTTCCCGCACGTGCTCGGCGTTTACCTGACGGTGAAACTGGCGGAGAAGTACCCCCACCTGCAGTGGTTCTACGGGGCCATCGGCATGGTGTTCATCGGGGCCAGCTCGTGCACCGTGCCCGCGTGCAAGAACTTCGGGCAACTGATGATCCCGCTGTGCGGGATCTGCTTCGGCATCGCCCTGGTGGACACGGCGCTGCTGCCCACCCTGGGCTTCCTGGTGGACGTGCGTCACGTGTCCGTGTACGGGAGCGTGTACGCCATCGCGGACATCTCCTACTGCGTGGCGTACGCGATGGGGCCCATCGTCGCCGGACAGATCGTGCACAACCTGGGCTTCGTGCAACTGAACCTGGGCATGGGCCTGGCCAACGTGCTTTACGCACCGGCGCTCATCCTGCTGAGGAAAGTGTCCCAGATGAAGCCGTCCTTCTCGGCGCGCGACATGCTGCTGGAGGACGGGCCGACGGGACTGTACAACACCATCAAGATGGAGGACCGCGAAAAGAGGAGAAAGGGCCTGTGCACGACCATAGACGAGAACGGCGTGGAGACGTTTGCGCAGCGCTCCTACTCCGAGGAGGAGTCCTCGGGCGGGGAGTACGCGTAATAAAGCCAGCCGTGAAGTGGCGGTCGAAGTATCAAAGTGCCAATATCAACGACATGACAGTACATTCCCATCAATATACTCGTTTGTTCTCCATCTACGTTATGCAACACAAGAGTCCCCTCTAAAGTCCGTTCGGTGCCCCGTCCCTGAGGACGCGTGTGGTCATCTCAATAAGAGAAAAAGCGCGTTTTAACTTGAGCGTAACTGTGTCGTTAAAAGAAAAAGAAAGAATATGCTATCATTGTAAACCATGGATTTCGTGTCAGCTTCAGGGATTGTATGTAATTGTGTTTTGACTAAAAGAAAAAAAAAAAAAGGAAAATCAAATGTCTATCAGATTATGTTCATTTTGCCAGAATTGCGCTGCTGAAATCATATGCAATACGTGCTACTTTTAGAGAGATACCATAGATTAAACTGAATTGAAGTGGACCGTGTCTTGATGTCTGTACTCTATATTCTGTTTATTTTGGATGATGTCCTGACTGGAATACATAGCCTAACATTTATAAATTCCCAACTGTACAAATGTGTATATTATTGTACATAATTAAATATAAGTATGTGAAACAGCTCTGGTTTACCAATTATTCTTCCAATAAACACACTATACACAGCCTAACAAATATCACACACGTAATTTCCATGGGCCTATTCATAAACAACTATTATTACACAATAATTAAATTATCCTCAACTACAACGATCATTAATAACATTTCTCCTGACATTTCAAGATGCATTAATTTGATCAAATAAAAATTAAATTGAGTTTTAGTGCAGAACAAAACAAACAACACGCAATAGAGTTACTGAAACCGTACGTTACTATTGGAGAGGTCATGTACGTCCACAGCCGACCTCATTGATGGTCAATAATAGCCCATACATTTGAATAACAGTTTTCAATATTCTGCAGGTATTTTAGGTCAAAAGTATACTATTTGTTTTTAGAGAAATTGTGAAGTTAACATGGACTACATTGCTTTGACCGTGCATAAGTATCAATCAACATGCCTATTGTATACACCACACCTTCAAGGGGATAAGGACATAATTGGCTGACTTGAAGAAAGCAATTAAAAGAAAAACACACTTCCCGAAGTAGCGTGTTCATCTGCATCACCTTAAACTGCACACCTAGGCCTGTGTCATGGTGCGTGATGAAACAATGGCAGGAGGGACGCACTTGTCTGTGCACGGCGTTGTACGTAGGCTGGTGGGAGGAGTCTGGTTGGCCCGACTGAAGGTACCCCTTCTTCTCCTCCTTCCCTCCCCTCCTGCCAACAAACTACCGGTGGGGCAGGCACACACAGGATTACCACTCAGTCCACAGCTGGGCGGGGAGCTGACGATTTTGGGCGACTATTCTATGGAGATGGATCCTTTCATGACGAACACACCTGAGACCTCTTTGCCTTCAGGGGTTATGGATTAAATTGCTACTTTTTGGTAAGTTGACCTGATATGATGATTAGTATAGGTAGTAGTATAGGCATAAAAAATATTTATTTTTGTAAGAAACACATTGTAAACAAATAGCAAAGCAAAAACCAGCAAGTTTGTAGTGATAAAGTCCTACATTGTATGCCTTTGTGATTTATATGACTGTTGAATTGGACGTCAAAAGTTTTCTGAGTCATGGATTAAAAAAATGCGCTGTACATTCGGTGCGTAATTACCGTTCCCGCGGTTCCAGAGGTGCGGCACCATTATCTTCCACGGTACAGGGAATGCCTCCCGACGCGTACCAACCAGCATTACTGCAACCGAGGGTGAGGTCGGACACCATGTCATGTCATGTATTTTACGCACACGCAGAACTGGAGCTGAGCCGGGAGGAAATTCACCTGACCGACCACGCCTTGCGCCTTGCGCCTCCATCATGCCCGTTCTGGACTGGGAGCGCGAGACAGAGCAAGGAGGGGGTGATGTAAATACAAATTATGCAAATCATGACGTATCGCATGATGTGAGAGCATAGGTACAATGATATGAAACAATGTTTACGTCTTAAAATGGACAATCTTAATTACTTTAAAGTTAATTCCTCACAATCTGATGGGTTTATTTAGTACTATTATGTTATAGTCTATTACATTTTTTTGCTGTCTAATTAGGACATAGTTTTAACCAGTAGTATTGACTTTACATAGATCAGAGTGAATGAATATGTTATATTTCAAATCCAGTCCAGATGAGTTGGCTCTTAATGCGTCCCAGCCGATCTAAAGCTTATGAGGTTCTCCTGCTCCGCCGTTGGCCAGGCTCTGCCCAAGCTGCCCTTGCCCGCCCTGGGGGACACGCTGGACCTCTACCTGAGGACCCTGCGGCCCCTGCTGACAGAGGAGCAGTATCAGGAGACCCTGAAGATAGTGACTACGTTTGGGGCTCCTGGGGGCCTCGGGGAGCTGCTGCAGCGCAGGCTCCTGGAGAGGAGCGAAAACAGAGCCAACTGGGTGAATATAACACTACGCGGTCATCTCAGGGGGACGATGCAATGTGGTGAACTTTATTAATGAAGGAAACAGAATGCCACCACTCACACAAACACAAAGGCATGCAAATGTAAACTAGAGCCAGCCCACACACACACACACACACACACACACACACACACACACACACACACACACACACACACACACACACACACACACACACACACAGAGAGACTGCAAGCAGGATCATATGTTCATAGAACATATGAACATCCATATGTTCATTGTGATAACTAGACCTATAGTCAACGTTCATATTTCAACACTTCCCTTTGTGTTTTCAATCCTTGCCTAGACAACTAATAGGAGAATACGTAGCGCCACAAACATGTACGGAGCTTTGACAGAAAGTTTGATATTTCAAGACTGGTTCACACATCCCCAACAGATGTGCTTCTTTCTTTCAATTCAAGAATTGAACCAAAACCTTCTTTCCTGACATGTCACCTGCAGGGCAAGCCCAGCTACAAGACAGACTGATGACCGCTAGAAGCATGTACAATGCTTTTGTTAAGTGGGTCTAATGTAAAGGGAATCGGTGGTCAGGAGACGTTTGAATTGTTTGATCTCTAACACTTTCCACATTAATGGCCTCTCTTCTGTTTCTTCACCCATGTCTGCTTTTCATTGAGCTGATGAATTCACCTTGATTGTTTCCATAAAAATCTTTGCAACTTTAAGCAAAATTCCTATCTATTTGATCATCCTCCCATTCCCAATCATGTTTACTACTTCATTTTGTTTCTGCTTGATTATTAATGTATTCTGTTTACAAGTCCCTTCTTTTAATCATTTTGAACTACCGTGTGATGCATACAAAGAGCTTTTATGATAATGAAAAAGAGCTAGACAAAAAGTGCAAAGAATCCCAGGAATCCCAGTCTCCCTCTCCTCCCACTTTGTAAGACTACTGAAGGACATGTACCTGACTATCCCCAGGTGTATGACTACTGGCTGAATGACATGTACCTGACTACTCTCCAGGTGTATGACTACTGGCTGAATGACATGTACCTGACTCATCCCCAGGTGTATGACTACTGGCTGAATGACATGTACCTGACTACTCTCCAGGTGTATGACTACTGGCTGAATGACATGTACCTGACTCATCCCCAGGTGTATGACTACTGGCTGAATGACATGTACCTGACTACTCTCCAGGTGTATGACTACTGGCTGAATGACATGTACCTGACTACTCTCCAGGTGTATGACTACTGGCTGAATGACATGTACCTGACTACTCTCCAGGTGTATGACTACTGGCTGAATGACATGTACCTGACTACTCTCCAGGTGTATGACTACTGGCTGAATGACATGTACCTGACTACTCTCCAGGTGTATGACTACTGGCTGAATGACATGTACCTGACTCATATCCAGGTGTATGACTACTGGCTGAATGACATGTACCTGACTACTCTCCAGGTGTATGACTACTGGCTGAATGACATGTACCTGACTACTCTCCAGGTGTATGACTACTGGCTGAATGACATGTACCTGACTACTCTCCAGGTGTATGACTACTGGCTGAATGACATGTACCTGACTCATATCCAGGTGTATGACTACTGGCTGAATGACATGTACCTGACTACTCTCCAGGTGTATGACTACTGGCTGAATGACATGTACCTGACTACTCTCCAGGTGTATGACTACTGGCTGAATGACATGTACCTGACTACTCTCCAGGTGTATGACTACTGGCTGAATGACATGTACCTGGCCAACCGAATGGCCCTGCCCATCAACTCCAGTCCGGTCATGGTGTTCCCTCCACAGCACTTTCGGGCTCCAATAGACTCACTAAGGTACCAGCTGCATGTGTGTGAGTGTGTGTTATCATTCTGTATGTTTAACATGGTAATTCGGCACTGTGACATTGACAAGCCCAGGGTCATTTGTGTAAAAAGGTTGCCAATGCTGCGAAGGTGTAAAATAATATGACATTTTGCGGTGTGATGTGTTTCCATTGCATGACGCCTTAGTTGAACACTTCCGTGACTTATAGTCGCTATTCTTATAAGGCATAGGGGTGGGGGGTGTGAAGGTGGAGGATAACAAGAGTCAATGGCCTTGGTTGCAGACATAATGACTCTGAATGGTTTCAGTTTGGTGAACATTGTATTGATCTGGCAAGAATGATCACCTTGTAACAGTTGATTAAGTTGAAGCATGTCTCGGCTGTAACGTTTTTCCTCAGGTTCGCTGCTCACCTGATTTCAGGGATGTTAGAGTACAAATCCCTCCTCGATACGTAAGTCAAACGAGTAATCCCATTTTAAACACAGACTCACACACAGACAAACAGAAACACATTTCTCAACATCTATGTCAAAGAAAGTAAAGAAAACGTGTTACAACTGACAAAGCAATGCCTGATGTGTGTCTTACCGTGTTTGTGTATATGTGTGTGTGCGCACATGTGTGTTTGTGTATTGTGTGTAGGCGCTCCTTGCCTTTGGACTATGCGCGGGGTCAGCTGGCTGGCACTCCTCTGTGCATGGAGCAGTACTACCGCCTGTTCACCTCCTACCGCCTACCGGGGCCCCAGAGGGACACACTAGTGGCCCAGCAGAGCAGCGTGATGCCAGAGCCTGAGCACATCATCGTGGCCTGCAGAAACCAGGTCAGACACCAGAGAGAGACACTACCAGGTCAGACACCAGAGAGAGAGACTACCAGGTCAGACCCCAGAGAGAGAGAGACTACCAGGTCAGACCCCAGATATAGAGGCTACCAGGTCAGACACCAGAGAGAGAGAGACTACCAGGTCAGACACTAGAGAGAGAGACTACCAGGTCAGATACCAGAGAGAGAGACTACCAGGTCAGACACTAGAGAGAGAGACTACCAGGTCAGACACCAGAGAGAGAGACTACCAGGTCAGACCCCAGAGAGAGAGACTACCAGGTCAGACACTAGAGAGAGAGACTACCAGGTCAGACACCAGGGAGAGAGAGACTACCAGGTCAGACACTAGAGAGAGAGACTACCAGGTCAGACACCAGAGAGAGAGACTACCAGGTCAGACACTAGAGAGAGAGACTACCAGGTCAGACACCAGAGAGAGAGGCTACCAGGTCAGACACTAGAGAGAGAGACTACCAAACCACAATGCGTTGGATTAAAGAACACGCAAAGGGACATTTCTGTTATAAAGAGTTATATGCAGTATAGTATATGCTATGTGATTATTGATTTGTCAAGCATATGATAGAAGCTTTCATCCAAAGCGAACCACAGGGAATTCCGAAAAATGTGAGTAAGGAGCAGGTAACTGGTAGCTTCTTGCTCAAGGATTACTAGGTTAGACTGTGGATATGGGGGTCTCAAACCCAGTTCCTTTTCAGACACTCTAGCCACTAAACTATCCTGCTCTGTGGGCCTAAGCTGTTTTATTCAAATACAGAACAATATATAGTGAAACATACCATGTAAGATGGAAAAGCAAACACTCAAAACATCCATGTAAAAACAACAAAAGATAACTGGTTCTAAAGCCATCTTTTAAAATGTGTTCAGCTGCTTATGGTATTTAAGAAGGGGTTTTAAGGCATCCTCGTTCCCCATCACTTATCTCCTCATCCTAATTACTGTGCTCACACAACATGAACATGAAACATGTCTGGCAGATTGTTTCAGCTAATTAGACTGAGGGATGGACTCCACGTTGTGGCCTTGTCACGACACAACATATGGATCACCACTGACGGAAAATAAGAGGTTCAGAAGGACCTCTTGTTAACGGCAATACGAGAGAAAAGTGATTAGTGAACGGCACCCCGGGTGACAAGCATTCTCTGTTTAGTTAATTAAGTGTGCCGAGCGTGACATTTATGCAAAGATTAACCAGCAACCTTCGGCTTTGTGACTTCATTGAGAGTTCATATGGGGCTTTGTTTGGCTGACGATGCAGACGATGTATGATGTGTTATGGCGGCTGGTGTTTCAGACGTATTGTAGAGATGGATTAGAAGAGCTAGGAGTGCTGCAACAAAAACACTATCCAATAATAATTCATCAAAATACTAACAAAAACTACATTGGAAGATTTCTGTGGACTGAAGCGGGGGTTCTTCTAAATGCGCTTTGCTGAATATTTTTTTTTAAAGACAAACATTTCACGTCATCTATCAATGTCCTTAAATAGGATTTAAAAACAATTTGGTAAAAACAAAATGAGTACAAAGTGCTTCTACTCTGTAGTTCTTCGTCATGGATGTGGTGATCAACTTCCGTCGACTGAACGAGAGAGACCTGCTGACCCAGCTGGACAAGATCTCTAAAATGGCCGACAGCGAGGAGGAGTGCCTCCCTCCTATTGGTCTACTCACTTCAGACGGTCGCACCGAGTGGGCGGAGTCCCGCCGGGTGCTCATGAAAGGTAAGGTTTTAACCACAGGAAATGTAAAGCTCCAACTGATATGAATGTTTTCCATACGCATGGAGGGTCAAGCGGATGTGTTCTCTGCAGTTAACGGTTTGGTGTCCTTCGCTTTAGAGTCCACCAACAGGGATGCTCTGGATATGATCGAGAGGTGCCTATGTCTGGTGTGTCTTGACCAATCGTCTGGCCTCGATTTGACTGACACCTCCAGGGCCAAGCTGATGCTGCATGGAGGAGGCGGGGCTAAGAACGGGGGAAACCGCTGGTACGACAAGCCCATGCAGGTAATGCAGAGATGGGAAAGTAGATCTATTGGGGTATGATGTGCAGATTGTATTCCAGTAGTGATTGATTAGCCTACTTCCATGCGCTCTGGACATAAACTATACATTTTTGAATTATAAGCTGCGAAAAAAGAAGGGAGGAAAGCAGGCAACAAATAATATAGAAGACACAAAGACAGAGGGAGAAGATAGAAATAAGATTGTAATAAAGAAAGATCGAAGGGAAGCTCAAACCACTCATGATCCATGGCATGCCCCATTTTTTGGCATAATTGCATGCCCAAAAAATAAAGAATATGATTAGGAATGATCTCGAAGATCCCATTGGACGAAGACCCCATAGCTTCCAAAGTCATCATTAGCTGTTTCTCCATGTTTTGATGAAGAATTCATCAGGTTGGAACTACATCATTCATTTGTCCCCCTAGTCTGTGTAGACTCTGCCAAGACAGCATACATTTAACATGTTAGCGTGTGGAATGAATAGCACGTCAGATAATCAGACTGGGGCTGCAAGTCAACCTTATCTACTGTTGTGGTAACCCTGCCTCTGCACTTACGCAAATGTTGATTGTTCTCAGCATCACTTCATCAGTTGCTTGGATGACAGTGTCTGGTGAATGACAAAATGCATGTATAAGTGATGGTACTGTAAAAATGTCTGTGTTAGTTTGTCATAGGATCCGATGGCTGCTGCGGAGTGGTGTGTGAGCATTCTGCTTTTGAGGGGATCGTCCTTGTGCAATGCACAGAGTACCTCCTCAAATACATGTGAGTACAAACTCAGTCATGTGATTTTAGAAATTAAAGTAAATTTACTATTAAGTCATTTAGGAGATGCTTTTACCCAAAGCAACGTGAATACAGACACAGGGTTATAAATAAGGAGCTGTTTAGCTGTTTAGCACCTTTAGGTTGGGAATCGGCAGCCATTTGCCACCAACTGAAACACATGGTTCTTTGTGACCCCAGGAGAGGCAGTCCGTCTAAACTGGTTAGAGCTGCAAGCGTGAGTGAGCTTCCCGCTCCTCGCAGGCTACGCTGGAAATGCACCCCAGAAATTCACAAGCACCTCTCCTCTTCTGCAGACAAACTCAACAGGTCTAATCTCACCGCACGGTTTCTCCAGAAAATACAAATACCAAAAAAAAGGAAAACAGAAGTCTTTCTTTCTTCTTTATTAATTTTTTTCTTCTCTCTCCTTGTCGCCCTCCTTCCAAACATTGGTAATCCCAACTGTACTTTTGCCCGCGTCCAGGCAAGTGAGAAATTTGGACATGGACGTTCATAAGTTCCACGAGTACGGGAAGGAGTTCATCAAGAAGCAGAAGATGAGCCCGGACGCCTACATCCAGGTTGCCCTGCAGCTAGCCTACTACAAGTAAGACACAGACAGGACTAGATATGCTCTCTAGCTATGGATCCACCAAACAACAGACCTCCCGCTTTAAGGAAGGGTCCCTTCTGACTCTGCAGGTGTCACGGACGCCTGGTGTCCACCTACGAGAGCGCGTCCATCCGTCGTTTTCAGGAAGGTCGAGTGGAAAACATCCGCTCAGCCACCGCCGAGGCCCTGGGGTTTGTCCGAGCGATGGCCGATTTGAAATCGAGTGTAAGGTGGCTCTTATAACCTCGTATGTGGTTAGAATTCTGTTAATCGAAACTATACATTATTTCATTCATTTATTCGTTAATTCGATGAGCTGATTAGAAATATTCCGCTCATGGGAATTCATCAACATGTAGTGAAAATAATAATATAGCAGCTAAGCCCAGAAAAGGGGAGTATTTTTTATGAAAGATGCACAAAATTTGGGACAAACTGTAGAAAAAACTGTCCTCATGTATGTAATGACTATAGGGAGGAAGCTAGGTGATCCTTAAAGATCCCATGGCATGCTACTTTATGAATGCTTTTATAAAGCTGTTATTGGGCCCCTAATACAGTATTTAAAGACGTTCAAGAAATTCAGCCTTGGTGCTCATGTACTTCAGGGAGTCAAAGCCAAAGTTCCATTCCCTCAATTCCTTCTCAACCATGGCTTGGATAACCCCCACTACGATTCTCGTTGTAGAAATACCAGAGATGTCAGAGAACCTGACGTGTTATGCGCCATAAAACCAACAGCAGAACGGTTATCCAAATAACAAAGAAGTGTACACACACTTGCGTTACAGTGTGTGTATTCACACACAAAAACACACACACACACACACACACACACACACACACACACACACACACACATGCACTTAAACAACGATTATTTTTTCCCAGTATTGGGCGAGAGTGCTCAGACATTGCCGCCGCGAAACAGGCTGCAATGTTACCCTAAGGGGCAAAAGCACCCAATCAGTGAATGTCCTCTAAATATGCTTTTTTTTTCACTGATAGTCTCAGATTGTTAAGGGTCTGACATCATTATGGAGGGCATCCCTTCAGAGAAATTAAACGTTTTCTTCACCTTTCGCTTGATCCTATCTGTTTGTTATTTAGTCTCCCCAAGTCTTGGTCAAGGGGGAGTCTCGCTCTGAAATCTTATGAGAGTTGAGTTGTTGCAGTAAAGGTCCTTATTTTTATTACAATCTCAACCCTCCTTCCCCCAAGCTGAAGGAGGTTAAAGAAGCTCAACATCTTTAAGCTCTCCCTGCTCACTCTCCCTCACCTCACTACAAATAGTGTTAGTCCTGCTGGTCTAAGGGGGACATTGTCGATGCAATCTATGTCAAAAAAAAAAAAAAAAAAAAATCGGATAAAATAAAACATGATGAAACCGGGTCGGCTTAGCTCAGGAGCTAGAGCAGTTGTCTTGTGACCGAAAGGTTGCTAGTTCGATCCCCAGCTCCTCTTAGCTGAGTGTTGATGTGCCTGAGCAAGACACCTAACCCAAACTGCTCCCGACGAGCTGGCTGTCGCCTTGCATGGTTGACTCTGCTGTCGGTGTGTCAATGTGTGTATTAACTGATGTAAGTCGCTTTGGATAAAAGCGTCTGCTAAATGCCCTAAATGTAACTGTAATAAAACTAAAAATCGAATATAGGTATCAGAAAACTCTAATATAGGTATCATAAATACCAAATACTGGAGTAGCGTTTAACTTAATGCTTAGAGAGCACATTATTCCATCGGTCAGACCAGCACATCAATAAAAATAGTAATTCAAATGTATTCATATAATTTCCATTCCCAGGATACAGAAAAGATGGAACGGTTACGCGCAGCAATCAATGCACAGACGAAGTACACAGTTCTGGTAAATAAAAAAAGGACACAATATTTGGTCATGCTATGCAGAACTATGGCATTCAATGACAAAATACCCTAACAAAAAGCTATATTCAATCATTACAGGCTATCACTGGGAAGGCCATTGACAATCACCTACTGGGACTCCGGGAAATAGCACAAGACCTGAAGCTGGAGAAACCAGAGATATTCAAAGACACAGCCTTTCTGATCAGTAATCAATTCATTCTGTCTACAAGTCAGGTAAACTTTGCTACTTAAACCCCCCCCCGCTAAAAATACACTTCATTCACATTGAGTCAAAGAAAAATATCAGCACATACCCTCTGTTCCTAAAACATACGTAACAGCATGACTTTATTAACTTAACCCTGTCTACCTACCAACTATATTCAATTATATCATTGCATTAGTTTATGCTATAAATGCATTATCCTGCTGCCCTTTATGCCTGTGCTTTACCCCCTAGTCTCTCTGCATCCCAACGTTGTTATCTTTCCCCAGGGGATCAATAAAACCAGTCTAATCTGATTCCATCCAATAGAAACCTTTATATTTTACTATCCCAAATGTTGTTTTGTTTTCATTCAAGCCCTTTAGTGCATCATTGAGACAGATCCCTAGTTTATAACAATGGAGGAATGCCTGAGTTTAAGCCTTTTACACTGTACGTACCATAGGTGCCCACCACCGTCGACATGTTCTGCTGCTACGGGCCGGTGGTCCCGGACGGCTACGGCGCCTGCTACAACCCCCAGTCGGACCACGTCCTCTTCTGCGTGTCCAGTTTCAGGGACAGCCCTCAGACGTGCTCCGAAGAGTTCGTCCAGATCCTGGAGCGGGGCCTCCTGGAGATGAGGGACTTATGCGTCAGACACAACGCCGACACCAATGGGAATCCTGGTGGGAAAGCCGATGAGAGACCCAGTGGGAAGCCCAAGGAGGAAACTCTGGAGAGGCCTGTGCAGAGCCAAGCGACCAGGATGGTTGGCGGGACACCGTCCGCTCTGGGGGACGTCCCGAGACCTCCGCCCCAGGTTTTAGTGAGCAAAGCAGCGGCGAAAAGCCAAGTGGATATCCAGACTCAGACGACATCGCAAGGAGGCTCGAAAGAACGTAAGATTTGAAGTAAGTAAAAAAGGTTATGACGATATCTCGTGGTGGACCGTTTATTGTCTTAGTGTATAATATTAGTGTTGGTAATAGCATTGCTTGTATGGAAAATAGTTCATAACCGAATGTATGGAGAAACAATGAGCCATCTTCTTAGATATTCTTTTAGTTTGCAGTATGACCTTCCCATTACCAAGAGCCTTCTTCCCCCATTTTACAACTCCTCAATTATGTACATCCTGCTAAGCATTTGTTTGTAGGTCAGGATATTAATACAAGTTAGAATACATAATCATTAGAAATGAGGCAAACCTTCTGCTTACAGATCTTCTGGAAACCAATCTTTGAAATTTGCCTGAGTCTAATGTGTTGCACTCTGCTGGTCGTTCCGATCCTGTCTTAGAACCCAGAGCATCAGCAGTTGATGCTGCCAACTCCTCCACAGCAGTAGTACCACCAAAGCATTAAATCCAATTTTCCCTCCAGCATTCTAGTCTGATTCTAAAGTCTGTCTCCTCCCCAGTTGTCGCCGGTAACCAGACCGTAGTGTGCGGTATAATATCAGAGGACACCATTGCAGATATTCTGGACCCCCCCGCTAGTCATGGGACGTTCTACCTACTTTAAACTGGTCCAATCGGTGGCCCAATGATGACATCAGAGGACGCTTTCTGCTCCCTGCAACATCAGTCGAGAATGAAAAGTAAACCACTATAGCAAGTCTTCTCTTTGTAAGACCCACTGCACTGTGTCAACCAAACAAGGTTTAAGACCACCATTTCATACAGATACAACTTTATGGTGAGTTAGTGAAACCAGTAAAATCCCCTTTTAACAATGTTGAAATACTATGTTGCACAGTGTTAGTTGCTGGTTAACCGATTTAAAAAGATGAAAGACTCCTGAGACTTAAAATGCTAGCAAGCAGTGATGTGACTATTTATTACGCACACCAGGGCAATATGCCCATGAAGGTGTGCAAATTGGGATAATCCCCCCCCCCCCTTACCGAATGGTTCTTCCCAGGATGAGTTATTTTAACATTGTTGGCAAATCTTAGTTTCTTTAATGATGTTGTTATGCAATCATTCAACCAAATAAAACACAGTGTACCATATACAGACGTTGGCTAACCGCAGGCTGGAAGCTGCTGCTATTGGTCAGAAATAGAGAAAAGTTTGTTTCAATATTATAGAAAAAGGAAAGGAAATGTGTCAAGTTCGTCTGTGCTATAACATGTGTTTCTCCACGCCTGTTTGTTTAATATGGATGTGTTAATGTGTGTTTTAGACGTTTGGCTAGCCATCAGAACCTAATAATATTTTTAAGAAATCATTGGGTTAGTATAAATGACAATTCAACCTACGGATTAGGCCTAATGTATGCCTTATTTATTTATGGAGTTATGATGTTTTGGTTGTAATGTGTTATTACATGTATGTGCAGGATCACTTACTGTGTAAAAAAACATTAGGAAAAGAAATGCCAAACTATGCTGTCTGTGGGTTCGTATGTTATCAGAGTGGTTGTCTCAGTATTTACCCGCAGGTGCAAACCTTTATGTGTAACAGTGACCATGTGACCATTGCCTGTGATGTTGACAAAACTGATATGTGTGTCTATGTGAGTGATTGTCAGGGCTGTTATAGAGCTATTGAAAGGTCAAATTGACTGTTGCAATACAATTTAAAATATATGCAGGCCTACATATAAATATAAAAAATTATAGTCTGAATTTAAAAAGATAATATAATATTAATATGAGGATAATACATATTTATTTGTTTATTTATTGTCGAAACTAAAAAGGGACTCAATTTATTTATTTTTTTATATGGCGTTACTTTTACAGAAAAGTGAAGTATTATTGTCTTAACTAAAAAAGATTAAAAGTTTCGATGTATGTTTGATTGTACCAGATTATTATTGTTAATCTGAAATGAAACAAAAAGCAATAAAATCATCTGAATAATTTCTCGATAATTCACTGAATGATTAGTGAACATACAAGGAGCTGCTGGAGTGCGTGGTCAACTGGGATCAGAAATAGGATTCATTCTGAAATATGATAAAAGATGGAAGCCTACTTTGTGTTACTTATGAATGATTGAGGGTCGTGAGTCTACAATCCATCATAGGAGCCGTTTGATAGAGACAAGAGTTCAAGCCGTGGACAACTGAACAGGATCCCGATGATTATGTTGGTTCATACAAGCCGCAGTGACGTCAGCTGGTCAACAACGTCCGCTCACTTCCATGGAGACGCGTATGTTTGACCAACACGTCCTCAGACAATTAAGACATCCAACCAAATAGATGCCTAAAAATGCAACCGTTTTCGTGCGTTATGGACCGTACGAGTCATGTGGACTAGTGGCATATCGCACGTTCCGTCTAGAAGGACTAGAGTGTAGTTATTCCCAAATAAATTAATTAATGCGCGATCAATGTATTCGATAATAGGCTAGTAGCCTAGGCTACCCAACCAAATAAATGCCTAAAAATGCAACCGTTAGCGTGCGTTATGGACCGTACGAGTCATGTGGACTAGTGGCATATCGCACGTTCCGTCTAGAAGGACTAGAGTGTAAGTATTTCCAAATAAATTAATTAAAGCGCGATCAATGTGTTCGATAAAAGGCTATTAGCCTACGCTACCCTAATTTTCCCTAGTTGGACTGACTTCCTGGCTAAAGCTTCCCTTTTAGCACGCGGGCATCGCTGCGTCCTCGAGGAGAGCAGAGACTGGAACACGGTGGAGATCGTGGTGCACGGGGAGTGCGTGTTCACCTGCGGCGTAAAGGACCTGCAGTTCGGTGAGTTCATAGGCTGAAGGCCCTCATGTTACCACGTCCTACTACATGACTCACAATCATTCATATCTGGCCTACGTATTGGACAATTATGATCAAACATATAATAAGATTACGACCAGAAGATCATAATCGTGAAGTGTTCACATTTATTAAACATTAAAGAAAGAATGTAATGCAGAACTAAATTGTTTGCATTGACTTTATTTACGAATGTTAACTATTTTTCCTCATTTCAAAGGTGGAGACGGGAGACTGGATCCTGTGTGCCAGAAAGCCGTTATCGCTGTGGAAAATGCTTACTGACAGCGTAGCATTAGTTTCGGGAATCAAGACCATGCATTGTAATTTTTATTTTTTTTTAAAGTAAAGTATGTTTTATATAGAGTTGTATATATATTATAGATTTTAAAGAAATATAAAGGCTTCAGACACATGGAATATGTTTCAGCATTTATTGTTATTTTCATTCAAGTTGTCATTTAATATGACTACAAAATATTTAGAATTCTACATTTCTATATTTCTTATTCCATAAACTTTCCATCACCTGTACACAACCGTGTCAATACTTAAACTTAACTTTAAAACACAATAAACAGATTGTTTTTAAGCAACTACAAAAATATGTATAGAACTATACGGTTTGTGCTTCTGTTCATTCGCAGTGCGGAGGTTTAGCTTGACAGGATACGGACGCCATTTTGATAAGTTCCGGTCGGCACAACGCTCCGTGCTCTAAGGTTTTCTGACATGACAACCATCACACAGACATACATGGACATACAGACATACACCATGTGTCCATCTTTCCCTGCCAGCTGGCTGCCGTCTTCGGGTGTAGACAGGTGTGACTCAATCCAACACTCATTCAACAGTCCGATTAGACGAGAACAAAGTAAAGACACACATACACTCAAGCAGGAAACCCGCTAGGCGTTTAAAAACATGTCTTCATTCGTTCTCGATGTCATTCTGGATGGCATTGGTCTATCTACACAACAGCAAACACAACACTTACAATTAGGATATCTAAAGGCTCAACATCGAGGCGTTGTGTGTGCTAAAGTGCCATCTATTGGGGATTGCATAAATGTTCTACAATGAGAAAAAGTTACTCGATGGAAAGTGGCAGGAAGTTAAAGGAGTAAACCACATGAAAAACGAAAAAAGGGAACAAATGATCGATCATTTGTTAATTCATTATTCCCCCTTTATAGCCTCGGAACGCCTTAAGGAAAATAAAGTGGCATTCTCATAATTATACCTTTGTAGTTTTTCATGTGGTGCATTGCTTAAATCATTATAAAGTGCTGCATAGACATCCACTAACTAACCCGTCAAAGTGCTTTGATAAATAAACGTGTGCCGACGCCATAGTCCGCCGTGAGGTCCGCCCCAACCCACGGATCCAACCCGTTCTTCTCCAGGTTCCCCTAGAACTTCCTTCCCTGGAAGACGGCGAGGTTGAACGCGGTGTCCATGAACCTCCTCAGCTCATTGAGGTGCGTGGCCTTGTTGCCAGTGGCGGGCGCGGCCGCGGGGTCGCGACCCACGTACCTGAAGGTCAACAACAAGGTCACGTATCACACTGACCCCAAACGGAACCGTCCCACCTCGATTTCGACCAATCGCATCGCAGGGGTGATGAAACTTTGAAAAATTAATATTTGTATTTTTTGGAAGTGGTGTTGGATATGCAAATTACTCACCAAATAGGTTTCTGATTGGCCACCACGGTGAGGAAGCGCGGCCGGACATAGTCATAGTAACCCATGTTCTTGTGTTCCTCCTGGCACCAGACCAGCTCGGCGTTGGAGTACCTCTCCACCTCGCTCCTCACCAGGTCGAAGGGGAACGGAGAGATCTGGAAACCAAATAGCAGCACCATCAGTGAAAAACAATCCAGCTCTCTGTTCGTTTTAAGCATTGGGGGTTATAACTGGAACCAATGGACACAATCATGGGATACACCATTTGCGCGCACACTGGGTGGTGGGGAAATTAAATGCAGAACTAAAAACAACGCATCGAGTTCCCCGCGGTTCCCAAAGATTCTAGGAGGTTTCCCCGCTGTATTAACCAATGTGGCCACTAGTCGAACAAGGTCCAGAGTACATAGTAGAAGAAGAGCTATTTAAACACCTGTTCCAGTCGGATGAGGGCCACCTCTCCCTCCAGGTTGAGGACTTTCCTCTCCCGGGCCAGTTCATAGTACACTTTCCCGGTGCAGAAGATGACTCGCTGCACCTGCTGGGGGTTTTCACTCGCTGGGCCCTCGTTGGGAATCAGCCTCTTGAACCTGGTCCCTGGACCCACCCAAGGGGTTGAATAGTGGAGCGGTGGATACGGGTTAATACGAGCGTTTGATAAGGGTTTGGAGATAAGATGTACTCTGTTGTTCCCAGCAAAGACTGGACAGTATTTGTAAAGATTTTGAAGATGTCAAATAGATTAGAAAGTGTAATAAAATAATAAAAAACTAAATTAATAATAATAATAATAAGAAAAACTACTGTCTTGTAGCTGCTGCTATGGCTGACTTGTGATAAATGAACGACCATCTTATTTGACAAAAGATACACTGAAAATATATCTATAAAAAACACAATTAAGAGTAGAAATGTAGATGCAAAAAAAAGAAAGTAAGACAGCGAAGTAGACATTACAGATACTACAGACTACATTACTGATGGTACAGACTAGATAACTGATAGTACACGCAACATTACTGATAGAACAGGCTACATTACCGATAGTACAGACTACATGACTGATAGTACAGGCTACATGACTGATAGTACGGCTACATTACTGATGGTATGGACTAAATTACTGATGGTACAGGCTACATTACTTACTGATGGTACAGGCTACATTATTTACTGATGGTACAGGCTACATTACTTACTGATGGTACAGGCTACATTACTTACTGATAGTACAGGCTACATTACTGATGGTACAGGCTACATTACTGATGGTACAGGCTACATTACTGATGGTACAGGCTACATTACTGATGGTACAGGCTACATTACTGATGGTACAGGCTACATTACTGATGGTACAGGCTACATTACTGATGGTACAGGCTACATTACTGATGGTACAGGCTACATTACTGATGGTACAGGCTACATTACTGATGGTACAGGCTACATTACTGATGGTACAGGCTACATTACTGATGGTACAGGCTACATTACTGATGGTACAGGCTACATTACTGATGGTACAGGCTACATTACTGATAGTACAGGCTACATTACCGATAGTACAGGCTACATTACCGATAGTACAGGCTACATTACCGATAGTACAGGCTACATTACCGATAGTACAGGCTACATTACCGATAGTACAGGCTACATTACCGATAGTACAGGCTACATTACCGATAGTACAGGCTACATTACCGATAGTACAGGCTACATTACTGATAGTACAGGCTACATTACTGATAGTACAGGCTACATTACTGATAGTACAGGCTACATTACTGATAGTACAGGCTACATTACTGATAGTACAGACTACATTACTGATAGTACAGGCTACATTACTGATAGTACAGGCTACATTACTGATAGTACAGACTACAATAGTGACAGGCTACATTATTGAAACGACCACATCCTTTGTGTAGTACACAAGGTTAACTCTGTAAAACCGGTACCTTTAGAGAGCTCATCAAAACTGGACCTGGCATCGGGGAGTCTCAGCAGGGACTTGGGGGTGAAAACGATCAACTGTGGAAGTTGGAACATTACTTTAAGTTTCATTTTCATTCATTTACATTGAGCATTTCGCAGACGCTTTTCTCCAAAGCGACTTACAACAAGTACATTTGTCATAAGAGGTAAAACAATATATCGCTGTCGGTACAGTAAAGATGTTCATAGAACCAAGTGCAAGTACTAACAATCGCTAGGCTTACCCAATTCCCTGTATACAGCAGTGATAGCTAGCTAATGCTACCTCATTAAGTACTACGAATAAATACAACATACAGTAAGTGCATACATTAAGTGCCATGACGTATAACATACAATAGTGGGAGGGGGAGACTGGATGGGCTATGCAGAGTCTAGGTGAACTCTGAACAGGTGAGTTTCGAGTCTTATTCGGAAGCTGGTGAGTGACTCTGCGGTCCTGACATCGGCAGGACCCATTCTGATCAACAGAATGATTCTTGTGTGCTTCGTGCTTTTGGGAGGGGAAAAAAAACCAAGAGATGGGAGGAAAAGTTTTCTTGCTTTTTTTTCTCCTTTTTTCTTTGTTGCCTCCTATATGGCACACGCTTCTACGCTGGGGAAAACGCTTTTTCTGTTAACCCTCAAATAAATAAATAAACCCACTTTGCTGCTCAACCAACCGTAGTTTCGGCTTCTCTCTCGTAGAAAAACAAACAATAATATCCCCCATTGACTCCTCTCGCTAATTTGCTAAGGAAGACGTTTTTTCACGCTCTGCAAAGCGCTGCATTCAGATACAACAGGGGAACGCTTTACACACTCACTGTGACCAGAGAAAGAGAGCAGAGTTAAAGATGTTTACTCTATGGCAACTTTTAAAAAACAACTTTCTGAAACACTTAGGAGTAGAATTGAGGTGAGAACGATTCCCTGCCCCCCAACCCCCTGCCAGTTCTTTCAAGCCATGTATAAAAATAAAAAAAAACATCATGGATAAAAAGTCATAAAATCATAAAAGAAAGAAAATAATGAGATTTAAGTAATTGTTCTAAGATAAATTAACACGAACAGCAGTTATAGTAGTAGTTACTGCAACTACAATTACAGAGCGATAAACTGACTTGCATCCAAAAATATTTGCATCAATACTTTCAATTCCAAAAAAATATTGCAATAGGTCAAATTAAATCAAGGATGAGTGAAAGAAGCTGGTGAGCTCCTTACCGGTTTCCTGAAGGGCAGCAGGACCTGCCTCCTCAGCATGTGGCAGAAGTTAGCCGGAGTGGAGCAGTTCACCACCACCCAGTTACAGTCAAACAGCTGGTGGACCTCGAAGTCTCCGCTGAACTCCTTCGTAGAACAATCAAGACCAACCAAAAGGAAAAAAACAACTTTGACACGGAATACTGGATTTGATTAGGACTTGTTAAAGACCCACTGAGGTTGTGTGTAGGCATTTTCTTATGGATGATGTATATATGTATTATTATTATTTCAAATTGTTATAAATATGTATTACGGTTTAAATAGTTGTGTATATAACTATTTATACCATAATACATAATTATTATTTTTTTTAATTAAACAATGGAAATAATTAATCTTGTTATTAATTTCAGTATGTGTTGAGAGAAGAGGGGGAAATGTATAGAGCCAGAACTTCACACATATGCAAGCCCCCCCCCCATACACACACACACACACACACACAGTCATGCTGTGCATCAAACACACGCTGGCATTGGTGTTAATCCTGGTGTGCTCCCACTAACTGCTGGATCAATATCCCATTTGTGAAACTAATCCACCAGGATGACGCTGAGACATAGAGTCAGGGTTTGGTCTTCTACTGGTCACCACTCACCCCCACACTCCCCCTGGGAGATGGGCGTGGAAATACTCATCGGCTTCAACAATGGGCCAAACATAGCATCGCATCAGCATTTCAAATGTTGTTAACGAATAAAGTCAAATCAGGAAACATTTGTGGTCTAGTGAATAAACATAACTCTTAAACGGTTAAAGGAACTAAACTAGGTTGACCCCATTGAATCAGCATACAATGTGGTGTTGTACATGCTTCAATGAAAAGGAACAACAGACTGTTTCGAACGGTGGAATCCGTTGAGTTAGGTGGACGCCGTTGAATCGTCAGTTCAATGAGCACAGCTTTGACCCCCAGTGGTCTAATGCATTGAGCTCTGGTTACTTTCCATGCGTTGGTTTCTAAGGAACGTACCGGGAAGCGGTCTGGGTCGTCTTTGCTCATCTGCAGGAAGCGCTCCGGTCTGGCCGACGAATGCTCTGGACCCTTGGGGTGGGTGGGGGGGTGGGTAGGGTGGTTTAGGAGGGGAACATCAGTGAACAACACTAGAGACCATCGTTACCTCCGGTTGATATTGTCATCGTATCAACCCCGCCCTATAAGAGATCTGTATAAACGGGGGCTAGACGAATATGCACATGAGGATAAAACATGAGATCACATTCGTCTGGTTCCCAGGCAACCCCAGTCTACCAAATGATGGTGATAGAGATAGATATATCTATACTAATTATACCAATTGTTGGTGAAATAAATAATTTGTGTCGAAGAGCAGTGCTTTTATTTAATAGAAAGGAAAACACCCAAAATACAACAATGTTATCAGTAGGAGCAGGTAATGCATTGTGAGTGACCGGTATAATACGGTTAAGTTCAGACCATTTTCATTCCTCACCATCCCCTCCATGCCGTGTGGCAGCAGCAGCACGATGCCGTTGTTGCGGACCCACTTGGCCTGTCCCGGGCTGATGAACTGGTCTATGATGCACTGGGCCGTGTTGTGGAAGTCTCCGAACTGAGCCTCCCACAGCACCAGGGCGTTGGGGCTGGCCATGGCGAAGCCCAGCTCGAACCCTGCAACCGGCAGCCAGGTCAGGCACATGCACAGAGGCGTGGCTACGCTGGCTAAGGCCACCGCCCACGCTGGCTAAGGCCACCGCCCCTTTGCCCTCATTGGCTAATGTGACGTCTGGCCCAAAACATGTTTTTACTAGTGAACAACAAGTTCATAATAATTACTTTATCGGTGTAGTTGTTACTACTTCAGATATTGTTGTGTAGCATAAATATATAGCTCTCTCTTTAAGTTTCTTCCGACAAATGTAGTTATTGTAAGTCGCTTTGGATAAAAGCGTCTGCCAAATCCCCTAAATGTAAATCTAAGCTAGTTTAGCATTAATCATTACAAATGTCTGAATTTGCTTCAGTCACTGACCCTCACAATGTCTTTGCATGGCACAGAGCCAGATAAGGAAGAAAACGCTTATTAATGTTGAAAAATCGGAATATGTGCATTTTAAAAAGATGGCAGTATATGTGTAACTTCAACCAGCCTCAAAACAAAAGCCGTTTCTTAGCTTTCATTTGTGTGATGTTTCTTATCACATGAGATAAACAGTACCTGGCTATATAGGTTTTCCGGCGGTTCTCATACTAACCCAGGACCCCGTACTCCGACAGGGAGCTGTTGCAGACCGTGTAGGGTGCCTGGTCGGACCACAGGTGGTTCATTGGAACACAGAAACGCCGGTCCACTTCCTGGTCGTGCAGGACGTGATGTCGGTGACTGGGGTAAAAACACATAAACAAAAACAATTCATTTATTATACATATTTATTGTGCATCGATAAATAATAAAAACATGAATTTGTACATCAAGTCTAGAAATATAACAACATTCACAGTTAACCTTGTGAGGCTTTTGAAATGTTAAAAGTCTTCAGTTGTACAGCAAACACTTTAATAGGAACCAGAGGACGACTGATAAGAAACTGTTCCCCATGATATCCGGTCTTTATCCTCAATATTCATCACTTGTATTCTCTGACACACTCACAGAGATGCTAGTGGTTCCTGACACACAGTCAATCCAGAGAGAGAGAGAGAGAGAGAAAGAAAATAATGATTGAGATAGAAAAGGAGTAAAAGCGAGAGAGTAAGAGAAAAAAAGAATGAAAGAGAAAAAGGGAAATAGAGAAAAGGAGAAAGAGAGAAAGAGAGCGAGATGGAATCAGGCAGTGTGAGGACATGGGGTGAACAAGAAGAGTGGCTGAGAGCACGGAGGCGAGGGTTAACCAGGCCTGCCAGCACACTCGTTTAGAGCAGGAGAGTTAGCCATCACTTCCAGCGGGATGAGACAGGGACTTAAATGGCACCTTTAACATCACTTTAATGATGTCCACACACACACACACACACACACACACACACACACACACACACACACACACACACACACACACACACACACACACACACACACACACACACACACACACACACACACACCTCGTCTGCAGCCTCCAACTTGGGGTCGAACTGGCAGCATACAATATAATAAGGATTATATTGTATGCGGTTTATAATTAAGTATTGAAGAATTGTATCAGTAATTGAAACAATCTCCATCAGTTTTTTTTCTTTCTGACCATCATTTCCCTAATTGGGACTGAAATAATGGGAGAAAGCTAATTATCAACTAACCAGGCCAGTTCCTGCATACTTGTTCTGTTTGATCGCTGCTCCACATCTGCGGGATATTTTCATTCTCTTCAAGACTTTTGAACGGAGCAAGAATCAAAAACGCAATGTGTGTTTTCTTCTCTCAATGCGCTCGTTTACTATCAAAAGGCACCGCAGCCTCTTCTCCACGACAACGGCCTCATGAACCGCGAGCCTCTCTGTCTACGTTTACATCATCCCATTCGTCTTTTCATTTTTTGCCTTACTTCCCCTTTTGTTTTTTCCTCCCCCCTCCACCATTTCTCTACCCCATCGCCTTTCTTTCGCTCTCTTTATTTCTTTCATATACAAACAAACAGCTTTCCCTTATACAGTACATACAATCACCCGTACACACACACACACACACACACACACACAGCCGCCTGGGGGCCCCATTAGTCAGAGATGGGGGGTGGGGGCGGGGGGTTTCTTGGTGTAACGCAGCCGAGCAGACTACTGAATCCATTAGTCCACGCAGTTACCTACATCACCACGACGTGAGCCGGACCCGTCAACTGTAACGCAACAATATGCTGCTCAGTTCCACCCGTCAGAGAGCGACCGCGGGGATATGGGCAAAAAATGAAAGTTCTACAAAAAAAAAAGAAAAAAAAGTCAAAAAAAAAAAAAAAAAAAGAATAGGAAAGAAAAATGTATCACTCATTTTGGTAACATTTTTACCGACTACATTTTTTACATTCTACGTCAGGGGTGAATCAAGGAGCAGGTGTAAGGGGAGGAAGGAGCTGTGAAAGATGGAGAACAGAGAGAGAGCTAAGGCCTGACACCAAATAGAAAGTGACACTGACGTGGGGAATCGTATTCGACCCGACACTAAACCCCAGTCGTGGACGTGTCGTTTTGGCTTCTCTAATACATTTTTGTCCTCCCATCTATTTACCTATTTATTTTTATTTCTTTATCGGCAGGCAGCCACTGTGTTCGTTGTCTTTATCCAGTCATACCATCACAGCAGACAACACACCAAATGGAAGCAATAGATGCTGAAGTGCGCCAGAGAAGCGGTGGCTGGCCGTTAGTTAGCTTGATATATGGGCTGCGACGCTAAGTGGAGTGCTTCCACAGAGAGAGATAGTCTGGTTTTGAAGAACTGAGGTTGGACAGATGAAACTGGCAGCGAGAGAGAGAGAGAGAGAGAGAGAGATGGAGAGACAGGGAGAAAGACCGCAGGGAAAGGAGGAGGGCTGTGTTTGATTTCTATCCCGTGTCACTTCCTTTCCTCCGCAAAATGTCGTTGTCGCTATCTTTTCCAGGACACTGATGTTGTTCGATTCCCCCTCAATCCCATTGAACTTCAAAGACGTAACAGAGTGAACCACAAGAACCACTTTGGGTTGACTTTCCAAGAATGCAAATATAACGCCTTGTGTCTGACTAAAGGGTATCGTGTTAAAGTCCAATATACCAACAGGGGAGGGCTAAATCTCATGGGTGACATAAGGGGCTTCTTTGACAACTTGAGCTGCAGTTTACTCCAATGCGCATGCTTAGCGTCCATTCATTGAACACTGGCTAAACTGGGCAGGAAGCAACCAAAATGCTTTAAAAAGGGATAGGCTATAGTCTGAGGGAAATCAAATGTTGTCCATAACAGCATCCAGACAAACAAAATATGGGTGACACCCTAATGTACCCTAATGTCATGTGCTGTGAATCTTTGAGGCAAACTTGCCATCGTTCAAGAGAGACCTTTAGTCCCATCCCCGTTGTTTGCTATTGGTTCGGTTTAGGTAGGAGATATTTTTTTCTCTTTTTGAGTGTAGGAACCAATCAAGCAAAGACCAAACAGATAAATAACTTTTATGATCGCTCTCACCACCCAGGGAGTCATCACACACTCCCTGGGGTATGATTGTAGCGGTTGTTGTCGTCCACGCACAATTTGAGGCTAAGCAGAGTTTTAAATCAAGCACAGAGCCGGTGAGGTTTACTTTCCACCCCTTGGAATCATACCAGTGAAATACTAAACGTTTTGATCTGTTCAGTCCGTAACGCCGTGCTAAAAGCGCCACAGAGTTGGGGTTCATTGTAGCAGTGTTGGGGGGGGGGGGGGGGTCTCCTCACCTGAAGGTGCCCCTCTCCACGTCCTGCCCGCTGAGCCTCACGTGGACCCCCTCCTGGAGCAGGGACCCGAACGCCATGTACTCCCCCAGGGCCCAGTCCATCTGACGGGCCTTCACCAGCTCAGACCGGCCCCGCAGGATCCGCGACACCCCTGGGACAGACACACACATACTGCATGTAGACACACTTCACACACAGTCACAGCAGACTGACACACACTTGTCTAAAACTTAGTTGCAGATACACACAAGCACTTCCATAAATGAATGTGCAACACACACACACACACACACACACACACACACACACACACACACACACACACACACACACACACACACACACACACACACACACACACACACACACACACACACACACACACACACACACACACTCTCTAACGTGACAGGACGAACAGGGCGTCATACAAGAAAGGTCAATAACAGCAGCGATGAGTCTGTCAGAAGGTAAAAGCCAGCGGGCCGTGGCGCTGCGAGGTAGATAAGCAGTGGTGGAGCTCTGAGGAGGAGCCTGGCCAGGTGCCGGGCCAGATGTGCGGGTCGCAGAGCGGCTACAGGGGACGGATGGGCTGTTCACAGGTGATGCTTTTAATTGGCTCTCCGAAGAGCTCCGCGCTACAGTTATGGTAATGTCAAGCCAATAAACAAGACAGACTGTGGGAAGGTTCGGGTCGTTGAGAAATGAACATCGGGTGACCCAAACAGGGCTGGGGGAGCTTTCGGCAGTTCAGAGTTCAGAATAGGAACCACCATGTGGTCGATGGCCAGGCAGGCTAACGCATACAAAAGATGTTATATTTTAGATTGAAAAGAATTAAAACACAACAATACAAGAAATACATCCATCTACTGTATACATAAGACAAACTTTTTAAATAAGTTAAGTATGAAAAGTGTAACTTTTTATTAAAAACATGAACGGCGATAAGGTGTGGACTGAGAGTGGGGGGGGGGGGGGGGGGGGGGGGGGCTCACCGGGGTGGAGGTTGAAGCCCTCCAGAGGGACGGAGCTGGCGGTGAGGCCGATGTGCTGCAGCACCCCCTCCTCCAGGCCCGTGGGGGGGCAGCTCATGCTCTTCGGCTCCCCTTCGGCCGTGAAGAAATCTGCCCCCAGATCACAACGGGAGGGACTCAAACCAAAGGTTGACATCAATTATGCAATGATTCAATTTACGGAGCCTTTTATCCAAAGTGACTTGGGCTTAAGAGTATGGACATCGGGGCTCAAACCCAGAACCCTTTTTGCTGAGAGTGTGACTAACACCTGTCCCCTGATGGAGCAGGTATTGCAGGGTTTCTGGATACCTGGCCAGGGTGAGTCCAGCCAATGGCGGATGTGAGATATCTTTTCATCTTTGGAGCTGGTGTACGCCTCCTCGCAGATCTTGTCATACTTGGCTACTTCCTCCTGAAAAGAGATATTGTATGTTTAGAACCACTACATACAATGAACATTACCAGAGGTGCGAGCTCAGGTGTGTCTGTGTGTTTGTGTGTGTGTGCTTGACATGATGGTACAAGGGAGGGGGATAAGGAGAAATGAAGAAATAAACTAAAACCTAGGAAGGGAACTGAGCTGAGAAGAGACAGCTCAAACTGTAACAAATTGGACACTCTTCAGCAACACGCCGTATTTCTTTGCAACGGCCTCCATTCATCTAAATAAAAAATGATTGACTCCGGCGATGTGGCCCCCGCTTCTAAGGAAGCAAACCGCCGCATCTCCGAGCGGTCGCGTCTGCTAGCTCTACCATCGGGTGGGAAGGGGGTGGGCGAAGGAACAGAGCGGGAGGCAGTAAATCTAAGACTGGACCGGCGCTTTGCTGTGTCAACACAGCTACGAGAACGACAGGGTAATATTTAAACTGAATTTAATGTGCTTAGTTCAGCAGAGCGAGCTGCTAATAAACTGCGTCGGGACACCGCGGCGACGGCGGTTGTAGCTTTTAAACAATCTACGACGTGAAAGTGGGCGGGAAAACTGGGCGGGAACCTCGAACTCCTGCAGCGTGACCACGCCCTCGGAGATGAGCTTGTCCGAGTACTTCTTCAGCACGTCCTCCTGCCGGCGGATCTGCTTGTACATCAGCGGCTGGGTGAACATGGGCTCGTCCATCTCGTTGTGGCCGAAGCGTCGGTAGCTCACCTGGAAGCAGACGGAGTGGAGCCGTCAACAGAATGCCGTTTAATAAGGTACCAGGGTTTAATAAGGTACCAGGGTTTAATAAGGTACCAGGGTTTAATAAGGTACCAGGGTTTAATAAGGCACCAGGGTTTAATAAGGTACCAGGGTTTAATAAGGTACCAGGGTTTAATAAGGTACCAGGGTTTAATAAGGTACCAGGGTTTAATAAGGTACCAGGGTTTAATAAGGTACCAGGGTTTAATAAGGTACCAGGGTTTAATAAGGTACCAGGGTTTAATAAGGTACCAGGGTTTAATAAGGTACCAGGGTTTAATAAGGTACCAGGGTTTAATAAGGTACCAGGGTTTAATAAGGTACCAGGGTTTAATAAGGTACCAGGGTTTAATAAGGTACCAGGGTTTAATAAGGTACCAGGGTTTAATAAGGTACCAGGGTTTAATAAGGTACCAGGGTTTAATAAGGTACCAGGGTTTAATAAGGTACCAGGGTTTAATAAGGTACCAGGGTTTAATAAGGTACCAGGGTTTAATAAGGTACCAGGGTTTAATAAGGTACCAGGGTTTAATAAGGTACCAGGGTTTAATAAGGTACCAGGGTTTAATAAGGTACCAGGGTTTAATAAGGTACCAGGGTTTAATAAGGTACCAGGGTTTAATAAGGTACCAGGGTTTAATAAGGTACCAGGGTTTAATAAGGTACCAGGGTTTAATAAGGTACCAGGGTTTCCCACAGCACTTTACAGCTCAGGCGGTCGCCTAAGCAACACACGCCTGCCGCTTTAACACTGTGATTATGAAAGGTTCCGTCCACAGAATGTCAACATTCTGTCAGAAATTACTTACTTTAACTTCAATTACGCTTGCAATACGTGACTGCCTCATTACAATTGTACCAATTAACTGCCTGTTTACAATTTCCTAATCTGTGGTGTTAGTTGTAGGTCTAAGTTTCATATTCAACCAACACTGAGGGAGTCAATAAAACTCCCTCATTACTCCCACTACATTTTGGTACATTTGTTATGAATGATAATGTTCTATTTGATAATCTCATTAAACTTCAATTGGATTGGATTTAAAATAGAATTATAAAAGTGTGATTAATCGCAAGTTAACTGACCAATACTATTGTCCAGGGAAACAATTTTTAGATCTTTCCTTCCGAACGGAGACACACACAATCCATTTCCACATGCCGTATCCTGCTACATTACCTTGATAACGCCCAGACTAATCACACCCCCCCTCAGACCTAGACACCCCCATCCTCCCCCAGGCCATCGGGCTGAACCAGGGCCTACCAGGTCGATATGAACCAGGGCCTACCAGGTCGATATGAACCAGGGCCTACCAGGTCGATATGAACCAGGGCCTACCAGGTCGATATGAACCAGGGCCTACCAGGTCGATATGAACCAGGGCCTACCAGGTCGATATGAACCAGGGCCTACCAGGTCGATATGAACCAGGGCCTACCAGGTCGATATGAACCAGGGCCTACCAGGTCGATATGAACCAGGGCCTACCAGGTCGATATGAACCAGGGCCTACCAGGTCGATATGAACCAGGGCCTACCAGGTCGATGACCACGTCCTTGTGGAAGGTGAACCAGGGCCTACCAGGTCGATGACCACGTCCTTGTGGAAGGTGAACCAGGGCCTACCAGGTCGATGACCACGTCCTTGTGGAAGGTGAACCAGGGCCTACCAGGTCGATGACCACGTCCTTGTGGAAGGTGAACCAGGGCCTACCAGGTCGATGACCACGTCCTTGTGGAAGGTGAACCAGGGCCTACCAGGTCGATGACCACGTCCTTGTGGAAGGTGAACCAGGGCCTACCAGGTCGATGACCACGTCCTTGTGGAAGGTGCTGCGCCACTCCGCGGCCACACGGCACACGTGCATGACGGCCTCGGGGTCGTCGGCGTTCACGTGGAAGATGGGCGCGTTGACCACCCGGGCCACGTCGGTCGGGTAGGGGGAGGAGCGTGCCACGCGGGGGTCCGTGGTGAAGCCGATCTGAAGGGGACACGGACAGTGACAGTCCGTACTATGAGAATAAGCGGTAGATCAAATAAAAAGGATTACATTAAAAAGCTCATTCATAAAATCAATCCCATCATTCCCAGCAGGGCTGCAGCGATTGGTCGATTCATCGGTGAGTCGATTGAAATAAAAAGGTATCAAATCTGATTTTGGGATTGGATTAATTGTTTCGGTTTATTTAGTTCACGTAAGAAACATTTGCTGCTTTATGTAGCAGTTCATTTCAAATATGTACTTCATGGAACGTTATAGAAGAAATATGCCTGTTTTTTTCTGATATAACTTGACTAACGTGTGATGGCATTTGCTATTATTAATGACAAATTACAGACTAAACATTTAATCTATGAATTGAAAATAATTGTTGGATTAATCGACAATGTTGATCATTAGCAGCAGCCCAGTCATCTCGACCACCTTCATCACAAGTAACATCATCATCCTCATCACCATCGCAAGTACCATCATCAGCACCACCTCCACGATGACTAGCATCATCAGCACCACCAACACCCCCATTATAGCCACAAAATCCCCATTCTACTACCACCAACAGGACCGTTATCACCATCAACAACACCATCACCACCACCACCACCACCACCACCACCACCATCTTTTCTTAGACAGAGTACCAGCCGTCTCCCAAAGGGTCCCCCTTTTCCATACCTGATTGTTGACGACGACATGGATCGTACCATGTGTGGTGTACGAGGGGAGTTCGCTGAGGTGGAAGGTCTCGTATACGACTCCCTGTCCAGCGAAGGCAGCGTCTCCGTGGATCAAAATGGACATGACCTGTGACCGGAGAAAAGGCACCACATCCATTTTCAGTTCTGATATTTGACTATTTTGCAGACGCTGTCATCCGCCGCAGCGTACAGTGAATTCAGAGCCATGTCACCAAGAAGCAGCAGCTAGGGGTGAGGGGTCTAGCTCAAGGGTGCCCCGAGGGTTAAGCTGTGGACCTTTGACCTTTGATCAGTATCAAGTCCAAGTTTCAAGTTTCAAATAAACCAATAAAATAAAATGGCTGTTCTGTAGCCCAGCTATAAACTTGTAAAAAAAGAATGAGTTCATATATAGTAGACGTTTATATATATTGTTGTATTTGTGTATAATTATTCTACACGGATGTTAAGTTCAAAACATTTCAAAGGATCAAAGTCAGTTCACAGGCGAGTATTTCACCGTGAAACATTAACACAGCGAGAGAATGTGTGTCAAAACAACAGAAAGGGACAAGAGTTAAATATTAAAAACACATTCCAATCTTCCATTCAAGGTAGAAGGTGGAAGCCCCTCTGCATTTACATGTAGGGCCTTGAGCAGATAATTTTATCCAAAGCGACTCACAACAAGTGTCGCCCCTACCTTCTTCCCCTGGGAGTCCCCCCGGTAGAACTGCTCCGCCTTGGCCTTGCCCTGCACAACGGGGTCCACGGCCTCCAGGTGGGACGGGTTGGCCATCAGGGACAGAGTCAGGGTCTTGTCCGTCTCCCGGTTGATCCTCTCGTGGTACATCCCCAGGTGGTACTTGACGTCCCCTGAACCCTGACCACACACACGCAAAAACACACACGCACACACAGACAGACATAAACACAAGTGATGGAATGGATTCTACATGGGTGTACTGTTTGACACACACACACACACACACACACACACACACACACACACACACACACACACACACACACACACACACACACACACACACACACACACACACACACACACACACACACACACACACCTCGTCTGCAGCCTCCAACTTGGGGTCGAACTGGCAGAAGATCTGGTTCAGTTCCTTGCGAATCACGTTGGCCAGGACATTCAAACGACCCCTGGCAGAAGAGAAACGTTTCTATTTATTTTCACATAAGTGACATCAGAGGTTCATCGTCATAACATTGGTATAAGGTACATTTTAAGTTTCTTTATTTTTTTTCATTTTTTTTCCAAGGACAGGGAAATTCTGGACAATTTTACAATGAAGATATATTTGATATATGTATATTTTTATAGCATTATTAGTAAGTGTACATAAGTCATTATTCAAAGCAGGATTAATTAGGATTTAAAAATACACATCAAGGCGATCTTGATTATGAATTCGGCATTTTTCTCTGAACGCCATATGATCAAACAACATATTTATAGAAAGATATACTATACAAGGTTTTTCAAAACAGTCCAATACCGATGAGGCATCCCCATGATGATGCTGTCGATGCCAGCAGCGCTGGAACTGTCTATGATCATCTTAAGAGCGGGAATGAGGACCTCGCATCCCTCCAGACCAAACCGCTTCTCCGATGACCACTTCCTGGCCAGGAAGTCCTCAAACCTACATAGGAAAGCCCATTAGCTCCGGTAGCTGTACCTGCCCAGTGCCCACCTGTAGGCACCCTTGCCCAACCCTACCTGCTTTTTAATGGTATGTGTATCTGTATTCACTGTAGGACACTTTGTATAAAACCCTTTCAGCACATTGCACTCCTAACCATCTCTGGTAGGAGGGATCTTCCACTCTGCGTTCCTTCTCAAGGTTTCTTCCCTGATTAGGAGTGCTACCTTGCTCTTTTGGGGGATAGTGTTAGGGGGGAGGTGTCATAAAATGTGTCTCGTGAGCCATTTGAGACTGTCCCTGTGATTCAGGGCCAACTATACCGATACTGATATATTTTGATAATGATGCCAATTCCAAACAAATAAAATGGAGGTGTTCTTGCCGTGTGGATCTGACCAGGCGGGCCAGCAGGGTCCTCTTCTCGGCGCTGGTGAAGTGCATGGCTCCGGGGGGCTCGAACTTCCCCCGGATCCACTGGCACTGCTCCACGCTGTTGATGAACATGAACTCCACGCCCACGTGGCCACAGTACGACGTCTGGGAGAGACCAAGAGACCCCACGATAAAACGTCAAACAGACTCAACGCTGTCCAGCCTGTCCCGAACAGTACTGACCGAACAGGAGAAGTACACTCTTTCTCATCCATCCGACTCCACTGGATCAAGCTCCTAACTATTATTATGAGTGGGCAGGGTAACTTAGTGGCCAGGGTTTTCAACCAAAAGGGTATGCACACTCCGAGCTTCCCAAGGCTTATAAGCATCTGTGAGCCAGCTGCATACCCTGCACCAGATAACATGCATCATTCTGAACCCTTACTGGGAGTCACTCAGGCAGGTAGACTATCATGGATAACCAACTGTACCTCCAGCCTGCGGATGATCTCCCTCAGGGGCAGAGTGGTGGCCCCTCCCCCGATGAAGGTGGTGAAGGGCAGCCGGAAGGTCTTGTCCAGGTCGCTCTCATCCAGACCGTAGAACCCTTTAACACAGGCCTCAGGTCAGTGGGGTTACAAGAGAGATGTGGCCAGGTTATCTCTGAGACAGCGTAACTTCTGTCGGTATCCATCACTGAACAAGGTGATCTTTTGATATTTAGCCAACCCCAACGCTTGTCAAGTTGAACACTAGTCAGTAAAAGTGAGAGTAAACCGTACATGAAAGGAATGCAGGATTATATTTAGACCTAAATATAAATTAATTGAATCTCAACCATGATCTTAATTAACTTAAGTGAACAACCATAGCAACAAATAAATCAAAGTAGGTAAATGTGTTGTTAAGACGAGCTGGCGGAGGCAGTGGCTTCTACCTCAGCTTAGCATCTCCTGACCACCACAGGCTACCTGGAGGGTGAGGGGGGGGGGGGGGACTGCATGAGCTCAAATACTACCAGCAACACAAGAGGAGACAGGTGCAAATCACATTACAAACGCAGGATAGAGAAAAGCAAGGATAGACTTGCATGTCCAATCAGGAGGACAATAGATGGAGAGGGCCGACATAACCAACATTACCAACTAACATTACCTGTCACTGTAGGAAGCGGTGTATCTGCTTAAGACGATACAGATCGCGCTACGGTATATCCTGGCCAGACAAGCATCCCTGATAACAAGTAGTGAACACAGCTGCAAATCCCCCCCCCCCCCCCCTTTGCTTATCTCGTCTCTCTTCTTCTATGGGGACTGTTACGGCCAACCAGAGGCTGTTTGCCTGTTTTACATCCGCTCATCCTCAAGGCCGCTAAATGAATTGGGAGCGCAACGAGCAGCGTGGCTCTCGGATGAATGGCAGCATTACACAGCGGCCTTTGAGAACGCAGAGTTGTCGTGAAATGGTGATGTTGGTTTTTATGGTTCTGAGAGAATCCAAGCCCAGCGAAGAATGACTACAAAAGGGCGAGTTATTTATTGGAGGCGGGACTAGGATAAAAAACGATGTGTTGTTTATAGATTCAAGTTTGTCAATTCTAAGTGCTTTTGTATAAAAGTAAACCATTTAAAGAATCGAATTGGACAATGAAAAGTAAAACGCCACAGTGAGTTCTAAAGTCATCGCAGTAAGTTCATCGCAGTAAAACATCGTAGTAAGATCTTAAGTCATAAAGGCAACAAAAAAGCAAAAGTGAATACTGTAAACAGTAGGTACCTCTTTATCACCACTATTATCCGGCCCTGTTCGCAGCCTGCTTGAGGCAGCATATCATTTTGGTTAATAAAGAGGGGGGGTTTTATTTACCCAGTTTGTCGATTGTGGTGATCAGGTCGGACGGCACAAAGCAGTCCAAGTCAGCTTCCAGAATTCCCAGTGGGTCTAACTGGGCGACGTGGTGTCCACGGATCTACAGGAAGAGATAAGACACATGAGGGTGGGGTACGGAGGAGTAAGGGTGGTGGTGGGGAGGGCAGTGGTGGTGGCGATGTCGAGGATGATGGAGATGGTTGTGGTAGAAGAAGGGACGATGCTGGCTGTAGTCAGGATAGCCGGTGATGACGGTTGAGGTTGTGATGGTGGTAGTAGTGAGAATAGGTATTGGTGATGGTAGTAGAGATGATAACGACGTTGATGGTGGTAGAAGTGATGGTATTGATGGGGGTGATGGTAGGAGTGATAATAGTGGTGCTGTTGGTAGGAGTGATAGTGGGGGTGGTGGTGCTGATGATATAGATGCTGTTGTTGGGACTAAGTGACAGGTTAGAGAACAGCAAAGCCACTACTGTGTGGTAAGCAGAATTAGATACGAGGGGAATCAGAGTGAATGTGAGGAGCAGGTCATTCTGACGACACAGAGGAAAATCCCTTTGGGAGTTCCCTTAAACACACACACACACACACACACACACACACACACACACACACACACACACACACACACACACACACACACACACACACACACACACACACACACACACACACACACACACACACACACACACACTTCCCCCAAGGTTTGTAGTGAGTAGGGAATAAGAAGATGTCATTGCCAAAAGACAGAATTTAATAAATCCCTGGGATAGTTCCTCTAATTAATGTGAGGGCGAAGGGAAATGCTACCACCTGTTTTGCTCAAGTAGTCTCTTTGATATTTCCATTTTCAAAAAGCTACTCGCTATGTAGGTTACAGTTAATCTTGCAATTAGCATAACCTCATGCAGTGACAAACAAATTGTGTATTCCTTTTAATAAGCGCTGGCAAGCAGTGCAAACAGCTTCACTAGCCCTACCAAGGGCCCTGACAAGTCAATTCCACATATTGGTTTTTGACAGGTTTTAAATAAAAACACAAACGCACCACTAAAGGGTAACAAATGAGATGAACAAATTAAGAATAAATGCAACCCAGACATGCAACATTTGACCTGGGGTGAATGAAACTGTGAACATAACCACAGCTGTAATTAAAGCAAAACAAAAAACAACACCCTTTGAGAAATGTACATTTATCAATTGCGATGACACACATTCCCCTCTGTGTGTGCGTGTGCGTGTGTGTATATACTGTATATATGCAAGTCTGTTTGTATGTGAGTAAGTCTGTTTGTGTGTGAGTGAGTCTGTTTGAATGTGTGTGGGAGTCTGTTTGTGTGGGAGTCTGTTCGTATTAGGGTGAGTGTGAGTGAGTGAGTCTGTTTGCGAGTGAGTGAGTGAGTGAGTGAGTGAGTGAGTGAGTGAGTGAGTGAGGGAGTGAGTGAGGGAGTGAGTGAGGGAGTGAGGGAGGGAGTGAGGGAGGGAGTGAGGGAGTGAGTCTGGTTGCGAGTGAGTGAGTCTGACCTGGTAGGCTCTTATGAGGGTGTGCACAGCCAGGTGATCCTCCACCACCTTGCGGGCCATGCTGGGAGTCTGGTGGCCAGCACGGCCCTGCAGCAGGGCAGAGGGGGGGCCCTCCACTCCCCCGTCGGACACAGCCCCAGCCTGGGCGTGGCGGAAGAACGTGTCCCAGGACTATAGGAACCAGAACGGATCAAGTGTCAACACTCCTTACAAGAGCGCGTAACAACAATGATGTGAAAGGACGTCAATGGATAACTCATGAAAGGGCGTTCTTTCACCTTTCCTAATTGTTGGTACTCAAGTACAAGTAATACAGTTATTGAGAGTATTTAACAATATCATCTAATAACTCTGGCGCCAGTTAAGGCTCACGCTAACATCGCATCTTCATTTCCCCAGGCCTTGAAGTAACACTACTGAGACAAATATTTATTAGTACCGCTCACCATGTATTCTCCCATCAAGGTAAGATCATGTTTAGGTAGGCCTGTCCTACTGTTTCACAGAGCAATTTGGGTGAGATAGTCATCAATAATCATAATATATATGAATACTTATTAATAATAATGATAAAAGGAAACACTTGTTTGAACAAGAGCGTTCAAAGGATGAATAACAGGACACACATTTAGGACATCATCATCACCTCGTGGACATTTGTGGGATCCTCCAACCAGGCGAAGTACATTTCCTCCACATAGCTTGAGCTTGAGCTGCTGCTGCTGTTCACAGCGGTGGGAGCCGAAGGCCCAGCAAAGCAGCTCCTAGCCGACCCTGCCAACACAGATCGGCAGGCCGGACCCCCTCCACCTCCTCCCCCGGGCAGCAGCAGGCACTGCCAGCCTCTACTCCTCAGGATACCTGCTAATGCACGGAACTGACTCATGGCAGGCTAGTCGCAGTTGTTGGCTCTGCATGGAACAGATGTAGGATAGGTTTAGGGGATAGAGGGTCAAGTTCTTCTGATAGCGAATGTTTGAGATGGGGGTTCTTAAGTGTTTCGCAAGGTTGGGCTGGCTAGCTACACATTGCTAGAGGCTCCTAGAGCTATGCTGCCCTCAAATCAGTATTCCTTGGCTTTTCTTCCAAGATACGGGCCTAGTCCAAAATAAGTATTAATTGGTGACCTGGCTTTATGTATTTGCACATCAAGGATGCGCAAAGGTCGCTGTTGCATTGGAGTTCAATGCGTTACAAATATTTATTTAGGAACTACGATCTTGCACGACAGGAAAGTTGCCAGCGATCTGTGAGCGATGCAACTATATCCTAAATAAGACGCGTGGCCGCAAATGAGACATGTGGTTTTGTAGCCAACATAGCCCATAGACTAGTCCAATACATGCAATGATGGCTTCTCACCTTTGCGATAGACGATTCATGCAGAATAGTTGCTAGACCCTACATCAATGCAATGTTACTGCTGTTCGACTCTCTAGGTCTGTGGAATTGGACCACTGCACTAATCCCTCAACGTCAAAACAAATCCGTATTGGATAAGCTTCACTCTATCTTGTGCCAGTGAAAAAAGGGCGCACGATATACGAGAGCAACCGCATCATCTGTGCCCTTTTTTCATTCCTTGATCGATTGTATTTACCTTAATGTTACCAGCCCAACGTGCTGTTTGACTCTTTATTCATCGTCTCGTTACTAGGAGATATACAACACTAGAAGGAGGACAGGTTGGCAAAGAAGGCGACACGAATAGCGTCGGCGCGACACGCCCCCCGTGTGGTCAGGTGATGCCGCCTCTGCAGAGCGCATGAAGACACCGCGCTCTGGTTCACCTGGACGGACGTCCAGGTAACAAACCAAACAGAAGGACGAGTAAGCCCCTTTACGTTTATATAGATATTGAACAATTACTTAACATAAGCTGCATGCAGCTTTGCAAAGACAACACAGTATATTTACTATGCAATTAAATGAATAACAATACATTACACGTGCAATGTTATATATAATCAAATATATAATTAAGCTCTTAATACTATCCAGATTCTTTGCAAATAATTTCAATATGCATTGCTATATTTATGCAAGTCCTAAATGTTAATGGCACAAAATAACATCACTGTGTAAATAGTAGGCTAATGATTTCTGGTCATAATCGACATTCTATGGTGCAGTGTGAACACTAGACACACTCAGACCTAATCATGGGAAGTATGATTTTTCAGTCTGAGACAACATTGCACATGTCTCCCCCCTCAGTGTTAATTATACCAACCAATTAAACTTTTATAAAGGCTGAAGCATGAGTCATTTGAACAAGTGGATGTCTGATTGATGGCCTTCACATACGAGTGGGTTAAAGCATTAGAAAACGTGCCCTTAATTGCCCCCAAATCTCCAAAACCGACCACCCCCCCCCCCCTCCCAATCCAGATGTTCATCATTCATGCTCTTTGGTACTGAATTGCGCAGTTGTATCAATCATGGCGCAATCAAACATCCAAAAGAAAAGGGTGGTAAGATGTTTTATGCATAAACATGTCCCTTATAAGGTAGGCTAATAATACATGTAGGAAAGAAACCCAACGAAAACTCAATCAAAAAAAAATCTGAAAAAAAATAATGTTTTTATTTATACTGCGGCATTTGTGAGAAATAAACCATATCATTCATATCCATTTTCATTTATGTAGGTCTACCTCTTGAACCCTCTCAAAGTGTTTTGTGTTGCAGTGGTTTCCAGCCAGCTGACCTGTAGAAGGAAGGGTCAGGCAATTATGAATGGAAATGCCAGTTTCTTGTAGTGACTTGGCAGCCTGACAAAGATGGAGCGAAGGCCAGTTTTTCCCTGGCGTTTTTTTAATAGTATTCATCTAGCTAGGAAGCCGGCTGCCGCTGGGTAACATTATAGCTCTGTGGTTAAATTACAAGCTTACTCAAATAATGACCCCAGTATACTGGCAGACATCGAGCAACACTAGTGCAATACTATTATTCCATGTTCAGAGTGAAATTGAAAAACTGGCTAAATGGCCCTTATTTTTTCCCCATAACTTCTCTGTGCAAAGTATTCATTCATGGATGACAGGTTTCAAGTATACGCCTATGGCACTGTGGATTAAAATAAAATATAGGCTACGGTTAATGTGGAACATTTTGTTGTATGATATGAACTAGACTGCAGTTTATTTCTAGTGTCACTGGGCTGTGGCTAGCCTGTTCAATGCTAATGAATTCAGTTAGCATCTGTAGCCGTTGCTAACGGACATCCTCATCAACAGTTGGCCTACAAAAGCGAATAGACACTGCTCCTATCTAATCTACTAGTCACTCAGTACAAAGAGCAGAGGCACAAATGTAATCCACTTTTCTCCTTCTATTTAAGGAAGTCCATGTCATTAGCTTATTTACCAACCATAATTTATCGAATAAAAAATGTTGAGGCAATATTAAATTAGCCCGAAGGCTATAGCCTAGGCCTATATGTGCCGTCTCCAAAATCAATTGTTTCCAGATAATTGAATTATGTATGATGTTATGATAGTGACAAATGTAGGGTGCCCTGGTACAACACAAACTAATATTCATTAGTTGTAATGATGCCATAAACGGCGATAAAGGCCATTTTTTGAGCTTGGTCTATGAATAATTGAACTGTATTTGTGTAAACAAAATACTGGCTTGGTGTAGGCTACTGTAAAAATGTGTTTACATTTGGTTTCCGATCATACTCAAATGGTCTTCGAGTCGCAAGCAGCTCTTTATCACACCATACATCCAGAGTAGGCCTAACAAACCACACTAAATCATTTAGACCCTAAGTAACCCTAACTTGACCCGTTCAAAACTGCAATCAACTGTACTACAATAAGAAATGCAATAAAACCGTTTGAACAGGATATATTTTAATTAAGAAATTATAATAAAAATAAATGACTAAGAAACCTACATTTACAATGCAATACAATTACAGCATTAAATCCCACCATTCAATCTATCCATTAAATAGTATGATATTGTCAATCAAACATCATGTGAACATCAACAGACCCTAATCGAAGCACATGTAGAGTAAAAGTAATATTTTAATCATGTGTTTCTAGCGTGCAGTTATTGCGCTGGCTAATATTGATGAATAATGATGCACCGTGAGCTGTCAGTGAATAAACCCATTTAGAGTTAGCATGGTGAGGCTGATATGTAATGTCACAGATGATAGCTAACTTGAACCCAATTGAACCCTCGCAATTTTGATAACATTTGTATAAAACATTGAAGTGCATCACATCACGATGAGCATGATTGAATATGGCAGTATATATAGCGTGTGGAGTATTCCAGAAATAAAGGGAGCGTAAACCATGCATAGATTGATTTAGAGTACGGCTCTCAGGCTTTCTCCTCCGTCATGATTGGGTACCATCATTCCCTAGAAGGTAACACTGACGATGCCCCGATCCCGATATTCATGCATATGATGACCGTATGGACCCCACTCCCAACCCTAACCTTCTGAGAGTAACAAAATCATAGATCCACCACGTGTCATGGCTAGGCTAACAAGAAGGGGTTGACAGCAACCGGGATTTACTATTGCCAAGACGGGCCTGTGTCACATAAGCTCACCAGGCGTTTGTTGACTACGAGGTCCCGATAGTACGACTAGCGACGAGCAGAAAGGCAAACTGTTTGGTAGGTTTCGGTTCTAGGCTGAGTGACATCAGGGAGGCAAAGAGAGAGAGAGAGAGAGAGAAAGAGATTGTGGTGAGGCAGCACATACTTGATACATGATCTGAACCAGATTTTTCTTTGTTAAGGAAACACCGTCCAAAGAAATAACATAATTTGTTTGTTAATTTATCATATCTACTCCCATCCCTTTACGGATAGCCATTTATGATACAATCAAGTACATGTGGGATGAATGTCAACGTCAGCAAACATGATTGAATATTCGAAAATTAAATATTTGCAATCTAAACTACTTATTATAATAAGCAGCACAGTGTGAAGGCTAAAATGAGATAGGGATACTAGTTTTGCAATCAATATCCACATGGGTTGCCATTATGCAACAAAGATGTTGTGAGAATAAGAACACAATTCCAGGTTATTTTCCTGTTTGAAATTGACTCCTGATACACTTCATTGGTTCAAAACGGTCAAAAAAGACTACTTCATAGCAGCATTTCTTTTCTCCTCAAAGGGATAGGAGTAGTGTTAACGTGTGGTTAAACCAAAGATTCCTATAAAACACTGTTGTGGTGTACGTCAGGACGGGCCGTCGCTCAGAGGCGGGATGCCCCGCCCGGGGACGTCCCAGCATCCTTTGTGGGGCTGGCGGCGGCAGGGACAGGCATCCTGGGCGACAGCCTCTCGTGGATGAAGTCGTAGAGAGAGGGGACGGGACGGGACGGGAGACAGTTGTTGCACCCGGCCATGGAGTAGTGGTTCAGCAGGCTGTATAGCTTCCCTGAGGGGGGGGGGGGGGGGGCGGAAGAGAGAGAGAGAGAGAGAGAGAGAGAGAGAGAGAGAGAGAGAGAGAGAGAGAGAGAGAGAGAGAGAGAGAGAGAGAGAGAGAGAGAGAGAGAGAGAGAGAATTATGAGACCGTTATTAAAGTGACAGAGCGAGAGAGAGCGAGATGGAAAATGGACAGAACGCTATGGAGGGTTGAGAAGGAGGGAAGAAAGAAAGGCTAAGGAAAAAATGTAAAACAGTTTATGAATCAAACATGCACGCAGACACACACACACACACACACACACACAAACAAAAGAGACACAAATGGATACAAACATCCCCCCCCACACACACACACACACACACACCCCCCATTCTGTGTCGCTCCACTTTAGAAAATGGATGGCCAGAGGGACATTTCCGTGAAAGGCTTCAATAAATGTCACAAGATAAAGAACGAGAAGGAGGAGGAGGAGATGGAGGAGGAGGAGATAGAGTGGGAGGAGGAGGAGTTCAGCCAGTAATCCCGCCATGACATTGGGTACACGGCCTGCTGAGGAAATAAGACGACCCATAAAGTGGACCAACTTAACATAGAGAGTGACATCTCTGCCCTTTACTGGGCGTCGGTCTTTTAAATGAAGCCGGGGCCCCAGAGTCCGACCTTCGTGTGGTTCAGGGCCCCTAGGGGACACATCCGGTGGCATCCCCAGAGTGCTGCTAGCTGGCGTCACATTCCTCACTGCTGGCCGTTATGTAATCTACTGTATACACTTAGACCGATAGACGCTGAGCAAACGCCAAGAGTGGGCTGTGGACCCGCTAGCGTCCACAGCATCCAAATGTTCTCCTGGTGTGTGTGTGTGTGTGTGTGTGTGTGTGTACGTTAGGGATGTGTCGGTCGCGACTGATTCGTTAAAACGAACGAATCCCGAACGTGAACGACAAGAACTGGTTCCCCAAAACAAGAAGAACTGGTTCTTTGATTCTTTTTTTTTAACATAAACCAAACATATGGTCACGTAAATAAAATATACAAACGAACAGAGCTCCGTCTCCCCGCGACTTCCATTGATTGAGTCTACAACTTTCTCAAAGATTCAGCCAATGAGAGGTAGCAATGGTGTTGGAATGGCACCTGGGTAAACCAATGACAAGGCGGTACCGTCGAATATGCGCGCTTTCTCTGTCTGACGTATCTTGGGTCATACCATTCGACTCATATATCCCCCTACATTTTTTCGAAAATAGACTTGACCTCCATCTGTTTATTGGATAAGCGCATTTCCCAATCCCAGGAGTCTTTGCTCCATTCTACGTCAATTTAAGAACAAACAAAGAAATTAAACTGCAGTTCGTATTTTTTATTTATGACCATGCAAGTTCTGTAATGCCTGAACAATGAAGAATTAAATGTAAAGTAAAATAAAATTATAAATGTAAAACCATGAATGAAATATAGAGAGTAAGCAAGTGGTATACATATTGGTGGGACGTTCAACATACTATGTAGCAGGCATCTCCAAACGGCGGACTGCGGTCTTGACGGTCCTATCCGGACCCACGACCAATTAAAAAATATTTTTTATTTATTTATTTTTTTTAAGATGTAATCTGACGTAACGAACGAATCAAAACGAACGAATCAAATAAACGAATCGTTATAGTGAACTGAACTGAAAGAACTAGTTCCCGGAAAAGAATCATTTTGCCCATCCCTAGTGTACGTGTGTGTGTTAGAGTGAGTGAGTTTGTGTATGTGTGGGGCGAGGCGTGTGTGTGTGTGTCCTACCGACGGTGGTCTGTCTTTCTGTGAGGAACGTGTGCATCTCGTGCACGTCTCTCATCAGCTGAGCCTCTCTGAAGGTGAAGTAGGCCATGTCTCTCCCGGCCTCTGCTGCTGCCATTAGCTGGATCAGGGCTGGGCGAGAGACACCCAGAGACAGTGGGGGAGAGCGAGGGCAAAAGAGGAGGAGTGAGAAGAGTAGGCAACAGTCAATTATAACAGAAAGGATTTATAACTGTATACTTAAGTTATAAGTTGCAATCTCAAAGATTTCCACATCAATAAATGTCTGTCAAAGACTTATTTTAAGAATCTATCGCCAAATGAGGCAATACAATGGTGATGAGCCATTAAGAACTGGCGACACTGTTTGAAGGGATCCCAGGGCAAAATGGCCACTTATAGCCCAAGGTGTCGCCAAAGAGAACGAAAAGGCTATCCTCGAGATCGCAGCAATAAACAAAGCACACAAATTAAATGGACATCGTTACAGATAAGGCATGGCTAACATAAGAAAGGACCAAAAGCCTCATTTGTACTGGAAGAAAACCCCTTGCCTCTGTGGTGGCGTTTAATCGCGTAAGACATTGCAAATAGGGTCCCGGTTGACGCTCAAATATTAAACAGGACCCATATCAGCTGCAGATTAATCAGAGCGCACAATAAGCCATCATTTACCGGGACTCTGTAATCGTTGCGTCAATACTACAGCTGGAGCCAAGCACCTCGCCTCGAGTCTCCTCTACCGTCGACGCCGTGAAGTACGGTTATGGCCTTCTTAAAATAACAGATATGCTAATTGCAGCGGTGATGGGAGGGGACTCCAACGAGCGAACTCCGTGGAGACCGCCGTCTGTAAACCCAGCGGATCTATTCATAGAAGGCTCGCGGAAAGGAAACTAATAACTGTAAATAATAAAACGCTTGGTGCCGCGCATGGAAACATAATAACATGGCAATAACATAGCACATGAGGAGACCGGGTGTAGGCCCTCGCGAGAGATCGCACGCCACCACATCGTTCGAAAACAATATTAAAGATTAAAGAATTATTAAAGATTAAAAACTCCAAATAGTGATGTCACATGACATGACACGAGGCGTGGCTTTAGTCGGTTCCTCGGATGAGCGGGAGACGATGTGAGTGTGTGCGGTGAGGTATCCACAGGGGACGGTGAGGGCCCCCTGCCGTTCCCCGGTGTGTGTGTGTGTGTGTGTATGTGTGTGTGTGTGCAGAGGGTGACGTGCAGGTGTGGATTTACGAGCCCCCCACCGCGTAATCAATAGGCCTTTTAATGGAGGACATAAATGTGTGTCAGCTGATGGATGAAGGGAGGGGGGGGGAGGGCACAGGGAGGAGCAGTCTCTGTAGACGTGTTGTATGTATGTGCAACAGGAAACACATAGGGAGGTCGGGGGCACAGGGAGTGGAAGAGTAAAGCAGGGGGGGAAGAGAGGAAGAGGACGAGGAAGAGGCTAATTCGGAGGACGTAACGACTGCAATGCACTCTCGGGTCAGGCCGTTACTTTGATTTATGTTACATTATGACACACTGGCTTTTCAGGATGTTATATTACGCACACACACACACACACACACACACACACACACACACACACACACACACACACACACACACACACACACACACACACACACACACACACACACACACACACACACACACAGCGCGAGAGAGATAGAGAGCAAGAGAGGGCTGCTTACGTCATTGGTAGTTAATAAAAAAAGACATGACTTTTTTAATTTAAGTTGGGTTGGAGGGACGATGAGTTAGCTTCAGCCAACTGTACCTTTAAGCCGTGGGTCCCCGCCAAACGCGCCACAGCCCCAGTTTCCGGTGGCCACCGCGGAGAGGTGCTTGCGGTTGGCGCCGGGCCGGAAGAACCCGCAGTATGCCTAATATGGGCACACAGGAAGTGTGGATATTTGAATTGGCCCCCGTCACAAGATGAAAGACGATAATTCAGGGGCATTCGTCGTTCTACCTCGAGAAACTTTAGCTCCAAACTTGAGGTGGACGCTATTCAGAGCAAAATCTTCTGGCAGTATCAAGCATATTTAAGGTTACATTATCAACTGGCCGTGAATTGCATGTGTGTAAGTATTATCAATGCCAAGAATAAAGTAAAAAAATATTATTATTTATATTATTTTATATTCTATTCCATAGAGTGTTATGGAATAAACATAATATCTTTGCTGTTAAAAAACATATGCCTCTTTTAGTCTTTCTTTTTCTAGGTGGACATGGGTTGACATTAATTTTAAGGTTTCTTTACAAACCGATTCAAATATGCATCAAATCTGAAACACAGAAACAACGACGACTATATAGTGACAACCAGGGCCAACAGGACAGAGGCTCACGTTGGACAGCTGTCCTGTCGATGGAAAAAGATTGCTGCTGTCACTCCCGTCCATCTCCCGCCCTCTACATACACATACATCACATTTAATTAAACAATATGTGCATTTTATGTCGGGAATGTTATAGCGGACAGACAGCCATAGCATGACGGACATCGATGCAAACCTTTCATGTGATTAATGACAATCTGAATAGATATTGAAACACTGACGTCAAAAGGCTGTTAAACGTGCTCATTTAAACCGATGAAAATAGAGTGTTCCCTGCTTTTGCGCCGACCATGTTGGGGTTAAGCCTTGTAGGGGCTAGAGTTCGGTTCCGACATGTGGAGAGTCTATCCGTCTTTTCTTCAACTTACTTTCCCGCCTCTCCTCACTGCTCTGTCCATACAAAAGGCACAAAAGCATGTAACAACACAAACAAACGATGGCAATCCCCTGTCTCCCCAGCGCCATACTGAGGGCGAGGGCACCCACCTTGTTGAGCTCTCGGCTCATCTTCTCGGGCTGGAACTGCTCCAGGGAGTACTGGTACTTGATGGCGTCCAGGGCCACGATCTCCGTGCACCTCCTCTGCCAGTCATCCCTGACAGGAGGACACCCCCGGAAAAACAAACAGAGTCACATCGTTTGACCTGGACTGGGGCTTGCTATTTCATGTTTTATTCTAAACATTTCATTTTATACCGTCCTTATATTGGATCACAAAAAAAGTGAATTATTTGAGCCAGATTGTATTATCACTATGTTACAGTCTGTTTATTTTATTATGGAAAGCAATGTGTAGCACACATTTTATGAGTTTATCTGTAAAAAAAAAAAAAAGAAAAGATGTTTACTACCGTTCTTATTGTGATAAGTCATTATTTTGGTTACTCAGTAGGAAAGCTGAACTGGGATAGGGTCTGCTGTAATCACAAGAGAGGGTTCAGTACCTGGGCGTCTCATCCTTGTGGCTCTCCTTCCACTTGTAGGTATCTGAGTATCCCGTATATTTACTATACTGCTCAGTACCTGCACACACACAAGAAGACACACGACAGAGGAGTCACACAGCTGACATTTACCAGCACTCTGTCACAGACACACGTGTTGCCGCGCGCCTGAATCTATTTCCGTGCTCCCCTTCCTTAAATCAAATCTGATTCTCCGCTGCCTTGCCCATCAGGGGCGCCGATGTATCAGCGGGTATTGGGTTGTCGTAAATAAAGAAAAAAGGAAAAAAGCATTGATTGAATAAGTAATCCGCTTTGGTCTTTGAAATGAAAAGCTTTCAGCCGTAATGGAAGGAGGAATGGGTTAGTGTAGCAGAATTTAACCTTGGAACCGCTGTGCAAAAAAGGTAAGAGGCATTTCCGCCCCCTAGTCTTAAACACTTGAGTGTATGCGTATGCACTTCGGCCTGGAGAAACAGTAGGTCTTCCTTCAGCAGTGGTGTTTAACATCTAGAGCACAAAGATTGCATCGTGGCTCATTATACTTCTAACAGTACCTCTCATTACGGACCCTGATTCAGGTATATAACATTCATCTTACGTACATTATTCATGAGATTCGTTAGGAATCCTTGAATTTTCAATTCACTTTCAAGTTACCTGCAAACAAGTGTGCTACTGTTCCAGAAGCTTTTGTGCACGTGTGCGCAAATGGGTTTGTGTGTAATCTTCAGTTCATAAAGGAGAAGGTAGAGCCTTGGGCCTCTTGCTCAAGCCACTAACCATGACACCACCTCGCCCCCATACAGAACTCCAGTAAAACAGCACAAAAAAAACCTTTTCCAGCCGGTAAACCAAACCAGAGTAGCTACATCACAAGACATCCATCAGCCCGGTCCTGCCTTCACCTTGAATCCATTTAGTAGCAAGTGAGCGACCATGACAGCATCCAGACACACACGCAGCCATCGCTACATTACCACCTGACCCTTTGGTTGACCAATCAGAACAGAGCCAAGGGCCACCCAAACAAAACAAACAAAAAAAGACGCACGTCACGACAACGTTAAAGGAAGCAAATAGAATTAGATAAGAGAGAGGGAGAAAGAGAGGGGGAGAGAGAGAGGGTGAAAGACAGAGGGGGGGAGAGAGAGAGGGTGAAAGAGAGAGGGGGGGAGAGAGAGAGAGAAAGGCAGATAAAGAGAGGGAGAGAAGGAAATAGATGAAAAGAGAAGGAGAGAGATAAAGAGAGGGAGAGAGATAAAGAGAGGGAGAGAGATAAAGAGAGGGAGAGAGATACAATAGAGATAAGTAATTGAGAATTTTAAGAGGAAGGAGGCGGGCCAGAGCCTCAGTTCGTGCCAAGAATACTCTGCAACATTTTAATAAATCCATGACATAATTGGCTCATTCCATTAGCAGAGCGATGACCTAAGTTTGGTTATAAATTCTTCCGTGTCCAAATGTAATAACGTTAAGTGAAGGAGGCGGTGGGGGGGGAGGAGGAGGAGGAGGAGGGAGGGGGGGGGAGTCACTTAGAGATGAAGGTGATTCAGAGGGGTCGCTTCCTAGAGGACGGCGTCACACAGAATAAAACAGCCTTCTCATGGCTGGGAACCCGAGGCAAAGCGCGTTACATCTGGACGTCGACAGAGCCGCCACTGGGGCTTTCCCTTCGTGCATTTAGATTAATGTTTGTATAGAAACACTGAGCGAGTGTCCTGAGATGAGCAACAGCGGGAGGGTATTGAGCACTGTCCAGACCATGGAAACCTCTGTTCTGTTCCTGGCTCTGCACGCCCACGTGTAATTTGTCTCTGCTGCCGTGCCCGTCTACAAGTACGCCTGCAGCCCCCCTCCCCCCCCCCCCACCACCACCACCTAACCCCCCTCCCTCAGCAGACGTCCAGGAGCATCCCTTTCCATTTGAGCATCGCCGTCACGACTGCAAAGTTAGGTGCCCTTTCTCTGAAGAAAGAACGCCAAAGATCCTGGCTCTGATGACCTCAAGAGGCGCCGTCAATGTCACACATCCCCCACCTGATACGAGACAACTTCCTTTAGTTATAAAAAGGCCGAATAAATGAGCAAGACATTTGGCACAGTCCGGATTTAACTGACTAATGAATCAACTCCGAGCGATCTCTCTCCTTCGGAGGGAAAAGCACTTCCACTAGTGGAGGGGTAGGGGGCTGGGTGGGGGGGGTGGAGGGTTGGCTGAGTCGGAGCTAAAAGTCCATTGAGGAATCGGCTCTGGACCCAACGAAAGTAAAGGAAGTTTCTTCTTCTTTTATGGTTGGGGGGGGGGGGGGGGGGGGGGGGTGGCTGATGAGAGGCTACATCAACCACCCACTGCAAGATCAATGAACACAACCTGCCACACACACTGTGTGTGTGATGGAGACCGATTATAGCCCTACAGTATATAAAACTGTACGCTTATGAAAACAACGACGGACGGAGAAGAAAGAGATGTAGAGGTTGCATTTGGGACAATCCACAAATCGGCTTATATATTAAAAAAAAATCATCATTTTGTTTTGCCTTTAAAGACAAGACAGTGAAGAGAGGCAGAGAAGGAACAACATATTTGATAGGTCCAAACGTGTGAATCAAACCTGGGTCACTCCATGCATATTGCCTACATGGTTAACGCACTAGGGAGTTGACCCACGAGCCACGAATGTCACCACTCTGCTAGTCCCTTATTGTAGCATGGAACCATATATTATGTACATATATACCAAGTATATAGTTGACCATCCGCAGTAGCATATCACCACACCCGTCCCCATACAAGGCGAGCCACCGTCTTAGACGATAAGGTACCAGAAGTAAAGCACTGTGTGCCGGGTGAGCAAGCTGTTCCGTAACAAACGGGGCGAATATAATTGTCATCTCTCCGTGTCGACGTGCTGGAAAGGAGAGACATGGAAACAGGTGTTCCTCCCGACAAAGGGTTCATAAGTGGGAACACGGAGATGGCTTCCATCCATCCAAAAGATGGATGGATGGACAGCAGGAGAGGAGGGTGGAAACGACAGTGAGTCAAAGGAAAGCGAGGCAGTAGCCGGGGTACACAGAGAGCGGCGGAGGGAACAACAATCAGAAGCCTGAGTCAAATATGTCCTCTTAAACCATTAAAGCCTACAGTCATTTGGTAGACACTTTTATCCAAGGCAACTTACAGGGAAAAATATGTAAATGAGCATGTGGGGGAGACTGCTTACATTTTGGAGATTTCAGCGTCGGCGCTTTAGTCTGGGAGCGTGCACCGTAACCGCGACTCGACGTAAGATATGCAGTCTGAATCGACAGACTGAGAACGTGGACACGGCCAGTAAAACAGTGAGTGCTTCAACAAACGGTCAGGTATGTGTGCACAGGCAGAATCCAGACAGAATCCATCAAGTGCAGACATCTGTGAGCAGCCGTGTCTATCTGAGCGTTTACTGTGCAGACGGCAGAGTTTGAAAAACCTGCCCTGGCGTCAACAGGATGGATTTACAATGTCAAACGTGGACCGGGTCATACACCAATGAGAGGTTCCTGGCTCTGTTCGCTTCCTCCATCACTGCCGTGAACAATTTGGTGTGTGTGTGTGTGTGTGTGTGTGTGTGTGTGTGTGTGTGTGTGTGTGTGTGTGTGTGTGTGTGTGTGTGTGTGTGTGTGTGTGTGTCCGGTATTTGTTAAAAAGGCCATGTTGAGTGCTGCTTCTGTCCTGGGGGGGTGATGGACAGGTGTGTCTACCTCCCCGGTTTGAAATGTGCACTTTTATTTTGAGCATTGACATTTCTCCTGCTCCTTATCTTAGGTGTGTCAGGTGTGTAACTACGGTGGGTCAGGTAAGTGATCTGAGGTGCCGTTAGGTGTGTTTCACGGTGTTACAGGTGTGTGATCTGATGTGTGTCAGGTAGGGGTGTAACGATATGTATTCGTATTGAACCGAATCGGTACGGACGTCACGATTCGGTGCATGGATTTACAGAATACATGGTATAAAATTAAATAAAACTGGCGTGCAAATTAATTTAGGTAATGCCGAACTAATGTTAGAGACGCGATCTTCATGGACAACTGAGACGCCTGAAAGGGGGCCGGCAAGTTCCGAGCTACACACGCCGTCGGTTGATTGGTCGACAGAATCGCACTTCCGTGAGACAGGGGAATAAGAAACAAACACATTATCCGCGAGGTATTTCTGGACAACGGCGAAAGCTGAAGAAAATGACGCACAAAGGTTTGTTCTTACCTGTGATGATGAGGCACTCGTTGCTCTCCAAGGCCTCTGTGAAGAGGCGGGAGGCTATGAGCTCCGGGTTGATGAGGAACCTGATCTCCTCCTGGACCAGCCCGTGGCCTGTCACCCCCCCACCCACACACCTGTTGGCAAAATCCACCTGAACCACACGCACACGCACACACACACACACACACACACACACACACACACACACACACACACACACACACAGTTAGTATCGAAAAGGGTCATCTTTACAATCTATTAGTGGTGCAACGGTTCACGGGTTACCCGTGATCCGTACGGATCAACCCTCACGGGTTCGGGACGCAAGTGATCCGCGGATCGGCTGATAAAAAAAAAATTTTGCGTTCACGTGATCAGCGCATGTTTAGAGGACAATTCCGGTATTAACAACATCATCAAGTATCGTAGCGAAATACAGTTTCTGTTGTTTTATTTGGCGTTCCGTAAATCCCATTGAAACGGAAACTGGAACCGGACATGTTTATGTTAGGTTGTAGTCTTTTCGCTCGGTTCTCCGTATCAACAGTAGGGCTAGAACCGAGCGAAAAGACTACAACCAATCTCCCTTGCAATAAGCAATGAGTCTTCCAACCGAAATCAATGGATTTACAAAATGCCAAATAAAACACGACAGAAACTGTATTTCGCTACCATACTTGATGAAAAAAAAAAAGTCTAAACTCTCCCCAGGCAATGCAGACATCCTGAATTGTAAATCCAGGGTTAGGGATTATTTACTATCCATGTTAAAAGAAGAAGGAATAATTCCTCAGATTGCATTTTTTTTTAATATTGACCATGCTTAAAGGAAGCAGGATTATTACCAAATTTTTCACTTTATTTTGCTTTTACACATTTGAAGATTTTATTTAAAATCACATTTGTCTTGTAATCTTTATTGTTGTTGTTGATCCGAAAATGATCCGACCCGTGACTCAAAAACCGTGACACGATCCGAACCGTGAGTTTTGTGATCTGTTGCACCCCTACAATCTATATTAACTGTTAAGTCATATAAAATATGCTTTTATCCGAATAAAAGTCGGTAGGTAACTGCAACACTATCCTGCTCTACGCTGGCATTGAGTCCGCCTAAGACATAGACCAACAGGACGGCAAAACCTGTATAAAATGATGTTAGTACTCAAAAAATGTATGTTTTCTTCCCACTGTGCTCTTTTTCTTTTTATCAATGGCAGTGTGTCCAAGCTCAAATATATCTTCCCTGGTCTGATTGGATAATTGAAAAATTTACCAGCCCTGTGAAGAATTCTCGACACCGTTACAAACTCCACCCTAAATCAGGAATCACAGAGATGTTTATAGATTTACACACACACACACACAAGAGTCACCCGGTTCTGCCCAATCAGCAGGACGAGCTCTGCGTGGCGAGGCGTCGGCTACGGTCGCTGGCGTGATTTGAACAGATGACTCTATTAGCCCGTCCTTATTAGCTGCCACCCACTGTGGCCGTTTAACACAGACAGATGCCTAAAGATCGGAACGCTACATCCTGCTGGCGGATAATCCAATCAGCGGCTCGGAGGGTGGGACGCACGCCGCATCCATCACGGTGGACGACCGAGGGAGGCCGCAGTCCGACGTGAACGCGTGGGGCCCGACGATGGGATCACACGCTGGTCACTACGCCCTGCAATGTGGAAGTGTGGTCGGACGCTCAGTGACACAAGTCGTCCCATTCAGAATTTCTGCTGGAGGAATTGGTGTAAAGCAGCCGGATTTTGCCGTTGGATTGTCGTTTTTTGTCGTTACGCTCTATTCTGTTTGCTGAGCGAGTAGTTCCGTCGATATTTTAAAAACGTCATTTCTGTAATTTCATTACATTTTATGCCATCTACAATCATTCATTAATAATGAAAGATCGCTCTTATAATTTGATTATCAGCATTATTTATACACAACAAATGTAATGCGATACAGATCAGCTAACAAATGTGTGCGACGTTAATACCTCAAGCAAATAGGGATATTTCCAGTAACGCTGGCATCGTGGTTAACTTGCCAATATGGGACGAAGATTTCAAATGAAAAGCGCCAGATCTGACCCTCCACATTGTGTGTGCGTGTGTGTGTGTCTTTGTGTGTGTGTGTGTGTGTGCGTGTTTTTGTTTCGGAGGAAGGACGTAGGCGTGAGTGAAGCCCATTCACAGCACTCCCTTATTCTGCCTTCTAGATCCTGTCAGGGGGTTGAGGGGTTGTGCTCACTGGGCCACGTCCGTGTTTGGATGCATGACAGCGGGGGGGGGGTGGAGGGAGGGAGGGAGGGAGGCGGGTGCTTGGCTTTTCTCTTTCTTTTCATTGAAGTCAGCCTCTCCCCCTGGCTATCTTGCACCCTGGTACCCCCCTTTTACCCTTCCCCTGCAGCCCCCTCCACTCCACCCTCCTCTTGACACAATGACAGCCGTCCCCACCCTATCAGAGCCCCCGCGCTCCACCAAGAGGCAGCCGTCACTCCGGAGGTACTCCACCCCACCACCACCACCACTGATAGGTCGAGGCCTGCTGCGATGGCAGGCTGGCTGGCTGGCTGGCTGGCTGGCTGGCTGGCTGGCCCTCCCAGCCCCTCCACCATCATCCCACCCATGGGTCCCTTCCTCCTCTCTCTCCCCCCCACCCCCACCACCACCCACACCACCCTCGCCCCTCCCCAGGGCCACTCGTGTGTACACATCAACTGTCAACCACAGGAAAAACAAACCAGCTGCATGGCAACACTAGTGGGCGATGGTGATGGGTGGAGGGGTGCAGGGGTGAACCCAGCCAGACAGATATGATGTCAGCAGTTTATCCACTAGTGTTGCATGGCAACACTAGTGGGCGATGGTGATGGGTGGAGGGGTGCAGGGGTGAACCCAGCCAGACAGATATGATGTCAGCAGTTTATCCAGGTAGATGCACACTGAAATATACTGGGGGGTCTGAAGAAAGAGCAGTCAACACGGCGAAAGGGAGGAGAAAACATCCCGTACTGCTTATTATACTGGAATGCATCATATAGGTTTTTAGACACCGATTCAAATTCAATGTATCAATGTATCAATGTATGGATCTCTGCATATGTATGAATAGGATCCAAATGTGTTTGTGGTTTTATTTCCGCATTACCATTACCTTTGATCCAAAGACATAAAGGTTGAATATGTTCAGGTGCATGGCATTAAAGAGCAGGTATTTTGGGGGCTTATCATGTGGTGGCTACAGCTGGTCAGTGGGGATTGAGCCTGCGTACCTTCCGGCTTAGAATGGCCCTGGGAACATCCTAGCCAGAGAACCTAAAATCCTATATTGTATCACAGCAGGAACTCCTAAATGGGACTCGAACCTGTAGCATCCCGTATCCGTGTTCCTCGATCGTCCCCTCACACGTGATGTGCAGTCGGGTCATCAGGGTCTTAGAGCTGGAGGGAAGAACCACAACACTCAGATCAGTGATGTTATGCCTCAGGGTGGCAGATACCATTAAATGGAATAACATATCCAGGAACATCAAAATATTTAAAATATTGACGCAAACTTAGATTTCGATGTGTCAGAGAATATTCGTCGATGAATAGCTCATTATAGATGATGCATTATTACCTTTCCCAGTTCGGAGGGTTGCTCAAACACTGTCTGGTGAACGTCACGAGACCTTTGGGCCCTTGAACCAAAACAAAGATTTTTTGTTATTCATTCACCCGAGCTGTATGAGCCTGGAAAGGCATCAAAACACAAAGCAGTAGCCATGATACCAGTGGGTCATATTTCATAGCTTACGTGTCTGTGTGACTCTCCTGAAGTAGCACAACAGCGTTTTTAACTTCTCGATCTTCCTCAACGAGTAGCCTTCGAACAATCTGAAACGGGCCAGAGATACTTTGAGGAAAAAGATTCTTGTCAAGTAGACACTGTATTCAATCTACTCGGAAGAGTTTGGGAGAAACAATAGCATTCGCTGTAATAGAGACAGATTCTTTGCAAATAAGCGGAATATCTTCTGGGGAGATTGTTTTGAAGGGAGGTAGTCAGAAACACAGCAGTTTGCACAATACATGACAATTAAGAAAAAATAATAAAAACCTTTTATAGTTGGTATACACAACACCCATTGTGGACTTGATTTGTGTACTTCATAACTGCCACAATATTGGCACCCTTAAACTCCAAGTTATCTTTATAATAGTGAGAATTTATTAAACTGATGGTTGAATTTATCTCTCTTCATACATTGTCTCATAAGTCTAATTTCGTCCAATAGAGTCTGGTGGTTCCTGAATCCTGGTGTGCTCAGAGTACTCTGCTGTGTGAGGTTGGATCACTAAGCCACACTGAAATTGCCTTTTGGGTCCCGGGATGGAAAAGCTTAAGAACCCCCCTATCCTTCACTACGGCTCTGAGGGGGGGCGGTGAGTGAACTCAATGGTTAAGTCGGACATTCAGTCTCTCTGCCATCCACTCTGAATGGAAGAACAAAAACAGCAGTGCCTGAGGCAACTTGTGTCAGAAGAATCAAGGCTAAACGCGTAGCAGGGGAAAGGGAGTGCAAAGAGGGTGGGGGGGGGGTGGGGGGGGAAATACTTCATGTAGTCCAGTATGAAATCGAGTAACCCCTTTCGTAGAAATAAGGTGCACAGAAACATGGTTTCTCTTGGTTATATAAAGAACTCAATCACAGAGCTGACACGATCTGACAGAACGACACAGTTTTTCCCTAAAAACATAAAGTATTCCAAGCTATTTGGGCATTTTACATGCAGTATTTCTAGAATAAAAGTTGGACTTCACCTATTTGTGTCATATTTGTGCATTTTGTATTCTGTAGCAAAGTCGGTGAATGCAGACTGGCTGGCATTAACAGTGGAGGGTGTTTTCTGCAAGTGGATTAACCCTCAGCGTCTTGATACAACCAAGGGAAGGGGAGCTGGCCGGTACTCGGCCGGCTTGATATGGGCAGCCTAAACCAAGCGGGCGGCCGCCTGCGCTAAGAGCAGAGTAAAGCCACTTCCAATCAGAACGCACCATGTATCCGTACCTCTCACGGCACTTCAGCGAGAAACCAGTAACGACAACAGCAACAACAACAAAAAACCGACCCGGCAAAGCAGGGAGTAAAATGAAATGACAAAAGGAGGGAAAGCTGATGCACTAAAAGCCCCGGGGCAAGAGAGGGACAGAAAGGAAAAAAGGCCCACGCATCCAAGGCGATCTGCTTATTGACTATAGAGGTTTCTTCCTACTCTGTCCATCAGGCATTCCCTCACTCAATGCCGTGGTCACACTCTCTCACCCCTTCTCCTCCTCCCCCCCTCCCCCCGGTCCCTTCAGCCATGAGTAGAAGGACCATCCTGCCCTAATGTTCCCAAGGAGGAGACACACCGGTGACGCACGTGGACAGTGCCCGGATGGGGGGGGGGACTGCCCGATGCACAATAAATCAGGGCCTCATCTCTAAAGTGCCAAAGAGATGGAATCCCCGTGGTGGTTTACTCAAGACGTTTCCAATTATTATGTTTACGGCTGTGCAATTCTGCAAAACAATGCATCTCCAAAAAGGGGCCAACGTTCTCCCACCATTTCCCTACAGACAATTATTTTCTTGCAGATCAGCCGAAGGTATCAGTTTAAGAAGCAGCCGCAACAAGGTTTAAGGCCGATAATGAGCTATGGGCATGACAGAAATAAACAAATTGAATAAAACAAAAACACAATATATATATATATATACATATACACACACATCTTATTTTTGTGTATCCTATTCATTTGCCTTTCTGTATGAGTAAAAAGCCCAAGTGGAAGGCGAGGGGAAGGTACCTCCCCCCCCCCCCCCCCCCTCCTGCTCATATCTATCCATCACTTAACAAGAGGACAGACCTTGACAGTTGTGCCAAAACAGCAATCAGGAGATTGCCTGCCGCCCGGCCCCGGCCAAGACGGAGCGCTACTGTAGCCGATAAGCAAAGTGACGGACACTCACTCAATTACCGCGGTGAGGGGGCGGGGGGAGCGGGCGGAGGGGGGGGGTCCAATAACGATCCAGGGAGCGCCCGTATCGGACGGGGGCTGGACGCCGGTACAACAAACTTGTTGTTGATTTTTCTCCCTCGCTCAGCAGGGCGTGGGGGTTGGTGGGGGTGGTGGGGGTGTTGGGGGAGGGGGGATGCTGATAGTAAAAAGAGAAAGCAGAAACGGTGGAGGCAGCCTTCTGCGATGGCTTGGCCGCTGCCAGGTCTGAAACGGCCATCTCTCTCTCTTTCTCACTCTCTCGTTCTCCGTCTCTCTCTGGTCGTCTGAATCGATGCTCAAGCTATAAGGTGTGCCTTACCCCCACTTAGCCTGCCTGTGGCATTTACAGACCAGGGAGATGTCACAGAGGGTCTGATTGAAGGTCTGGACCAGATATCATAGAGGGTCTGATTGAAGGTCTGGACCAGATATCATAGAGGGTCTGATAGAAGGTCTGGACCAGATCTTATAGAGGGTCTGATAGAAGGTCTGGACCAGATTCAAAGAGGGTTTTAAAGGAGGGATAGTCCAGATATCATAGAGGGACTGACAGAAGGGACGGACCAGATCTCACAGAGGGTTTTTAAGGAGGGGTGGACCAGATCTCACAGAGGGTTTTTAAGGAGGGGTGGACCAGATCTCACAGAGGGTTTGCAAGGAGGGGTGGACCAGATCTCACAGAGGGTTTGCAAGGAGGGGTGGACCAGATCTCACAGAGGGTTTGCAAGGAGGGGTGGACCAGATCTCACAGAGGGTTTGCAAGGAGGGGTGGACCAGATCTCACAGAGGGTTTGCAAGGAGGGTGCCCATTTCAGATGATCGACTGCATGATTTAACATTGAGTTAAAATAATAAGTGAAGTGCAGAGAAGGGAGGCTAGAAAAACCCCAGCACAAAGCGTGCGTATAAAGAGTGCAATCTGGTGCTGCTGTCTTACCCCAGGGGGGGAAAGCAGATGGCTAATTACAGTTAAAGACAGAAGTTGGTGTCTATGAAGTAGCAACGACTCTCAAAAATAAAAAAAAAACACACAGAGCTGAAACTCCCCCCTCATGGCAGAGCCCAGAAGCACTCCCACACACCCCATCCCAGTTTGCTCCCAGACACCGTTAGGCCCCACTAATGAGAAGAAGAAGGGTGCCCTGAGACAAATTGGGGGGGAAAAAATTCAATTAAGTTGGATCTCCAAATTATTTGGAGATGGAGATGGAGACGCGAGATGCGAACGCAGCCAACTATAACTCACTTTCCATGGCAACGCGTCGAACTTTGCTTGACATCGCGAAACCTGGTTAGCGCCGGTGTCAGACGTTTTCTCCTCCAACTCTTCCCTCCCAAAATGCAATTGGGCGTCCTGTAAACACTGCCTGGCCACCGACCGGTGCCGAAATAACGAGCGAAATCTAATAGATTTGCGCGCATGAATTCCTTAGACAATACGCAATGATGTCAGAAATGATGGTGGACGTGATTGAGGCCGAAGGAAAAGGAACTCCTTCTGGAGTTTATTTTGCGTAGCGTGAGATTGATAACGAAGGCACTAATGGGCTCCCTATTAATTGGCCTGACATGCATGACACATCATCCCACATCCCAGCAGCACCACAAGTGATAGCTCACCATGGCACAGTCACGACGCAGAGGGTAGACCACAGATAGGCACTTGATGTTGCTTGCTTTTTTCATCTCACTTTATCACAACATACATTTGTTACAATTAGCCTCGCCGTGGCCCACACACACACACACACACACACACACACACACACACACACACACACACACACACACACACACACACACACACACACACACACACACACACACACACACACGTCTGACCGGATCACTGGGTCTGAGTAGGCAGGAGCAGACATCAGCCATAAAACACTCCTACAGTGACAACGTCTACCACACAAGTAAACGCACGCCACACACACACACACACACACACACACACACACACACACACACACACACACACACACACACACACACACACACACACACACACACACACACACACACACACACACACACACACACACACACACACACACACACACACACACACCCCAAGACAGGGAAACAAGCAGCTCAGAGACGATCTGCCAACCCAGAGACACAAACCACTCTCCCCATGGAGGGGCCTATACCTATCAAGAGTTTTACTGTGACAGACAGGCTTATAGTGCACAGTTAAATGTGACAGACCACATTGGGGGGAGAGAAAACTTTGTGAATTTTTTTAATTTTTCTCTAAACATATGCTTTGGGGTTCTCCTAAGAGAGTCAAAACTCACACTGCACAGGCTGGTGGATGATTACGAGAGCCTAATGAAAGCATGTCCAAGGTTACAGTGCCCCCTTATGGTAGTGTGTATACCGTAGGTCACATGCCCCACGAAATCAAACAGGTTTTCAACATTGCAATCGTATTTGATTTTACTTTTTTGGTGTATACTGATGAACTCTGTTAGAGGACTTTTAATAAAAATGATATTTGCAAGCCTTAGAACTGCATGATTAAGTGCGTCATGATTATTACGTCAGATATTAAAACAGACAAACAAACAAATAAAATGTATTCACAGATAATAATTGATAATTTATAAATAATCCAATCTAATGAATAGATTCATAAAACACTAGAATCTGTCTCCCAGTCAATCCAACAAGGTATGTCAGTGCATAACATGCCTGCCAACTTCTTTCATCCAGCATTGTTACTGAATCTCAATTGCCACAATAGCTTTATTCAATATCTCGAAGGCCCATAACGCTGGCGTGGCTGCAATCCGTTACCTGTGGAAGTTGATTTCGGGGTAGTTGGAGTTGCGGGAGTTGCGTTTTGGGAAGGTGCAGAAGAAGGCGTTGGCCAGGAGACAGGAGATCTGCTCCTGGGACAGAGTCAGGGAGTGGTTCTGCCTGGCCTTCAGCAGGGGGATGGGCTGACACCACACACACACACACACACACACACACACACACACACACACACACACACGTTAATAATTATCAAATACATAACGCAGACAGGGGCATGGAGACAATATGGCGGACGCTGGATAACCTTGTATGAGGACATTAATAAAAAGGAGGAGAGGAGAGGGAGAAATAGACAAACAGACAGACAGAAACAGAGACAAAGACAGAGAGAGTGAGAGAGAGAGGGAGAGAGAGAGAGACAGAGAGGAGAGCGATGGAGCATCGCATGGCTACGTAGGTGGCCAGGCGGCACGTTGTTTTGGGCAGAAGGATCTCCTGATGTGGGAGGCTAATTAGTTTAGCCATGTTAGCCCTGCGCCGTAAAACAGGGGGAAGGCTGAGTTCCATTAGTTAAATGGCTGCCAGTAATTAAGGCTCTGCCCCCCCCCCCTCCCCCCCTCCATCTCTCCCTCTCCTGGTCAGTGCGGTCGGACCCCGGTGGTAGGGCCCATCCATCTCCACTGATTAGGCCTAAAGAGCCTCCCAAGGCCGGGCTGAGGGCTGATCGATACCAGCCTCTAATAACCCACCCACTGAAACATTAGCGGGCGCTACGGCGCGCTGACGAGCAGCCAGTCCCACGGTGCCCTTTGTTCTAAAACCACAGCCGACGTGCTCAAGCCAAGCCTCGTCTCCGCTGAGGAACAAAATACAAGGACATTATTTCTCCAGCCAAAGAAATGGCTGTTATTTAATTACTCCCATAGCTCTGAGATAAGGAATTGAATTAGAGGAATGCAGATGTTGGCATTCCGAGATCGTCCATGACGGATAATGAGAAGGTGCAGGGATGTGGCACTTAGGAGATCGTATCAAAACGTGGATTAGATTGCGAGGTTGGTTTAAAATTGACGTACAGCATTAGGGCATTCAAGGCATTTTGTTCTCAGTCTTCTGCTGTCCTGTACTTGTATCCGTGGCATCTAAATATCCCGCCAATAAGGTACACTCTTTGCCTTATTAAATAAATTACAAAAAAAAAATGTATGAATGGACAGAGTCTAGTATGAAAACAAATCGAGTCAATCAGATGGACGGCAGAATGAAATCCTATTTCAATCTACGGTTATTGTAACGCCAACTTTTCCAACCGACAGGCATGGTCCAGCCGACAGATGATGGCCGTTAGAAATGTCCCTCCACACTTGATTCCTGCCCCCATCATGGCTGCTCTTGCTACACAGGCAATGCGTAGAACGTGGGTAATATCTCGCTCTGTATAATTGTGTGTACATTCAATCTCCTTTGGTCTACTACACTAGTAGTCCACTTTTTCCAGAAAAAAATGTTCATACCATAGTGACATATTGTGGGGGGGACATACGGCGTCTGGCCTGCAGGAGGGAGCATGGGCATGTTGGGGGCACACCGGATCGGCTGGGTGGATTGGGTCTGACTGCGGTGTCCGCAATCAGACCCAATCAGGGAGTGTGTATTTACGTGCCTGCTTCATCTTGTAGTGGGAAGGGATCGGGAGCAGAGACAAGGACTGGAGCACATGAACTACGTTGTGGGAAAGTCTCTGTAAACGCTCCCTGTGACCGCGGTGGCGGCGGCTTTATAATTTCTGGACTGTCGTAACTCATGCAAATAAAAGACTTGCGTGTGCTTCCAAGCAACCCCGGTGTCCATTCGCTCATTGAACGTGTTACACATATATTCATATTTTCATTCAAAACGCTAAATAGGTTAAATTAAATACGGCGATTCAAGCAGTTCCAGAGAAGGCTGTGATAATGGTGCGTCAGTGGAATCTGAAGCCAGTCGTCAGTGGATAACACTACATACCGATGTGCATATTTTTGGGGCGCTGAGGGCCAGCTTCACCATGCCAGGCAGGAGCACTTCAAACAGCTCCTTGGCCTCGCAGCGCTCCAGAACCTGGAGAAGGAGAAGCCCAGAGGGACAGACGGACAGACATGAGTATTGTGTTGATCAGAGCTGAGATTGTGTTTGGTCATCAGCATGAAGGTTTTTTTTCACAACAACAAGTACTGAACACCAATAGTAACCAATAGTAAATGGCAAAGCAAGACCACAGTGAAAAACTGGGTAAAAATACTATTTCCAACATTGTATCTCCGGCTGTGTTCATGTGATGGGTGCGACCAGATGAAACTGAAGTTATGTGGCAGGTTGACAAAGGAAGGTCCTGGGTCATTCTTTGGTCTGTCAAACAGACACAAACAACCTAGGAGCACGCAAAAAGCAAGAATTATGTTTTTCTGCATTCCAGCCACACTGCTGTCACACCAAACCCATGTGCATCGAAGATATCTCTAAGGGACTCCTCGGGAGAAGGTGATGTTAATTATCTCTATGTCATTAGCGTCCTCCTCCTAAATGCTGACAAGAATTGTTTGTATACTAGTGAACCTGCACCTATAAAACAATTGACATTTCAGACAGTCAAGACAAGAAGAAGGGGGGAGAGGGGCATATATAGAAGGTACTGAAACAGCCGTTTAACAAACAAGCCAGCTTAATGTGGCTTCATCTTCAACAGTGCAGACGGTAGAGAGGTATCGGGATTGTCTGAGCTGTGAATGGACACAGTGCTTGTGCGTGCGTGCGTGCGCGGGCCCATTACCTTCACTCCCATCTAAGCGGGAATGGGTGCTCTTCATATCTTTAATCACACCCCAGCCTCTGCAGACACCCGAGAGGCCAGCTGCACATCCCAGGTGTTTACCGGGAACTAAACGCCCCATAACCATATGTCTGGCGTGGAGGGATCTCTGACGGCATAGAGCTTTATGAACCTCACCGCCGAGTGGCTCCTAAATGGGGTAGCATCCCCTCCGTCCTTCTCTTGCGCTTTATGACTAAAATAAATAGATGTACGTCATGGGACGTTGTGTGCCGTTAAATATAAATTCAGGGCAGTGAGAGAATAATAAAAATTAAATAAAAACAGCGGCAGAGCCGGTGACGACGCACCAAATGTGCTCCCGTACCCCCCTCCTCCCCAACTGCCATTCATCTCGGGAGCAAAAATGTGCTGGGCACGCATCATCCGTAGACACAGCTGAAGCCCCTGCCTCAGCAACCCATCTACACCACCCCCCCCCCCCCCCCCCCCTTTTAAAATAACTGTCCAGTAATTCTATCATACACCCAGATTTACTGCGCAATCAGTTATGAGTGTATTGGCTAGGGGTGTCAGAGTCATCTATCACCGGCCTGCTTCCATTAAGGTTAGGGAGGAGGGTTGGGTAGCCGGTCTGATTAAATGGACCTTCTTCGAACAAATGCAGATGACCAATTGGAAGGGGGGGGGGGGGGAGGTGGGAGAGAGAGCGAGAGTCAGAGAGGGGGAGAGAGGGGGAGAGAGGGGGAGAGAGGGAAGGAGGTGTGGGGAGGGGGAAATGCGTGATTTCTAAACCAGGAAGTGGAGTCTCCAATTTGGCCGTGGGCATTTCACATGGCTGCAGAGCATGTCTGCCTAAACGCTGTCAGGATTAATGGGTGCACTGACATCATAAAGCGCTCCTCTGGGGCGGGGTGGATGGCAGGAGGGGCTGGGTCACAAGAAGGCTAGCCACAGAGAGCCATGCACTGTTTTCTACATTCATGCACTAAGTTAGGTGTGTTTACACACATCTACCGGAGTTTAATGGTTGATACAAGAACGGAGAGATGGACAGGCGAATGTGGTCTACTCGCGTTGCATTGTAATGCAATGTAACCTCTGCTTCATTCATAATATTACCATGTATGTAGTAGTGTCAACATGAGACGAATTGAGAAATCATTGACACGTACATTTAGACGGGAAATTGATAGCTCAAAAGTAATTGATAATTGCAAACGTGTGATAAAGTAAATCAAGCAGGGTGAAATGCAGGGATAGGCCTGTGTTAGGAAGTCAACCATTTCCATGGGTGCCTTTCATATTCAATTACTGGTACATGTCTGCCTTCTCTATTTCAAATTAAGCTATATCTTACACCTAACTGGCTCACAACGTAGAGTCAGGGCATTGGTTACCAAATAAACATTGTGACACTTTCAATTGGGAGGGTATGGCAAGACAATTTACTGTCATTTCCTGATAGCATATAAAAATACAATTAGAACATGACCGTAAATTATCTTCAGTACAGTTAGGCAGATCCAATACTTTCCTAAGATGCTGTGCAACAGACTCGGAACGGAGGAAGACACACTTGAAAGGTCAGTATAAACAATGCACCAACGCAAACATACAGCATGAAACTCAGCAATCACCTTCTGAATGTCATAACCTCAACAGGTGACCCTGTGTTGGGTCGTGACCCCAAGGTCGCGACACAACACTGGGGCATCACATCGACACGAAAACAGTGAACATGTCACCAGTACACTCTTTGTCACACACTTATTAGGAAAACACACACTCCATCCCTGCATCAGGGTATCACTTCCAACGCTTGAATCGTTTCCCTGTATAAACCTGGACATCTCCCAGCTCCGGTCATCCACAGCTAAGAGCATCAGCAGGATCTGACTGGTGGAGGCTATTTGCTGATGCAACAGAGCAGACGTGAAGGGTGGTTTCCCCTTCCATAGCATTCAATGGGACCTTTTAATTAAATTGGACTGAGCTGTAAAACGGCCACGGCAGTTATTGATCTGATGCACTGCTACTGCTGCCCTTCTCTAAGAAGCTGCTTGACAGGGAGGAAGAAACAACCAGTTTGCGCAGAGGGTGGCCGAATGTGGGCTGAGTCATTACTGAAGTGGTGAAAATCAGCACGTGCAATTAATCTGTACGTAATATGCATTAGGCACTTCTCCATGCCTTTAAAGCTGGGGCAGATCGTTCATTTTACTTCTGTACTTTTTGTCGTATTTACAACGACAAAAAAGTTATTTACAACAACAACTTTAGCTTCTGACTGAAAGTGAAATGTATTTGTTCCAGGGTTTCTGTATCTTTGCCTGTTCAGATAGTTGGCCAGTAAAATGGATGATCCTCTGAATACAGCCTCTATTCAGGGAAAAGGCCACTCTAGAGAGTATCTATGGCACCAAGCCTTGCTTTGGGAAACCCCTCCCTCCTTCTTACATTCTATCTATTCCCACTGTTAGCCAACGGCTACACCCAGTGTTTTCCCCTCAATGCATCCAGCAGTGGGGCAGCGATGCTGATCGATTAATTGCACTACTCCAATCACCTATGCAGAGTTAAAGAAAAAAAGATAAATGATCTTGCTTTTTGTTTAATTGAAAAACATATATCATTACCCCCCTAAATTGTAAGATTTCCTTATTGTCGTTGGAGCAACACAGTGAAAAAATATTGGCAGCAAAATGGTAACGGCAACAGAAGACCAAAATATGAAAAATTATATTATACTATAACCTCTATACTATAAAGTAACACAAGTGAATTAATAATAGAAAGCAGCCTATATATTTGACTGTGTAGAACAGAAGCAACAGTATTATGAAACCCAGACCAAGGCACAGCTACAAATTGCAGATTGAAAACTAAATTTGTGCTAAGAATGATGCCAGGCAACGTGTCTTGCGCTCCATAGCTGCTCCTTAACGATTTGCATGTTGGTCCACCATAAGCATAACCATCGATCAAAGCATCTGCTAAATAACTAATTTGCATGAATTTGTAAAATAAATCTTAAAGTATTTAAGAAAAATGATAACAATGAATAAAGTTGGAAATACAAATTGACAGCCAAGAATCAGTCCTAGCGGGGCACAATTCAATGTTTCTCAGTAGTGGAAATGAGAGGTGTGTGTGTGTGTGTGTGTGTGTGTGTGTGTGTGTGTGTGTGTGTGTGTGTGTGTGTGTGTGTGTGTGTGTGTGTGTGTGTGTGTGTGTGTGTGTGTGTGTGTGTGTGTGTGTGTGTGTGTGTGTGTGTGTGTGTGTGTGTGTGTGTGACAGGGAAGCTGTCTGCCACACACTGCTAGGGATGATAGGGATTCCCTTGGTTCACCTGAAACAGCTGCTACTGCTATGCTCTTTCCCCATCCCTCCTAACTGGAAGGTGTGCACACACACACATACACACGTGTAGTTTTGCTCAAACACACATAAACACAGGTGCACATAGGCACATGCAGACACTATACCTGTGCACACATATACACGCACACACATGCATACACACTCCGTTTGTCCCAGGTAGCAGACGGGGAGGATTCAGCTGGGTGGGCCGACATACACCTGATTTGCTTGGAGATAAAAAGGCTGTGAGCAGCAGAGCTCCTCGTTAGACCAGGCTAGTGAGGCTGTTCAACTGACCGCTTAAAAGGGAAGAACACCCGGCTCAGAGGGCAAGATAATACCATTGATGTATGAGTCTTTCAACAGGAAAGTCACGTACAAACGTGGTACGGCGGTACATCAAGACAGCCGTCAATTCAACAGTGAAGGGGAGGATTAAGTGATATAATGTAGCCGGCAGATGCGATATATTCTGGTTTAATAGAATGTGGAACAATAAATATTCACACATCTACGACACAATTAATCATCGATGAGACCCCAGCACCAGCCAACGGTTGCCCCCACCACAACCTCCTCTCCCATATACCGCCACCCTGGTGCTTCAAAGATCTTTATCTCTGTCTGGGATTTTGCACTGTTTCTTTCATCTTTTGGGAATTGAGTCTTATCTTTTGGCATACAAGTCTTACCTCTGTACATAGAAGGTTCAGGGTCGTGAAGTCCCACTTCTTGGCGTGGGTGATGTTGTACCTCAGTATCGCATCCTGTATGCAAGAAATACACTTTGGTTTTTACAAAGGTTTTTTCGATTTAAAAGCAAATGATTGATGATGGGGACCATATATAAGGTGTGCATTCACTAATAATCTGGTAAATACAGCAATTGTTTGAAACCAACTCCTAATTGAATATGTGTGAATTGAACTCTGCCATCCTGTGGTTGTTTACGGAATTGCATTTGGATCCAACAACTGCACACTGACACTTGACAGGCTTTAGGCTGAAAAGTAAACCTAAGACATTCCTTAAGAGCTGCATCAGAACCTCATGAGTGACCATCTCTGTGCTCCTTACCGTGATGTCCAAGGAACTCTTGAACTCGCCCGTCAGGGCAGTCTGGATCAGCCCCCATCGGCTCTGTACACCACCGCCTCCACCCTACACAACACACCACATACACACCTTACTGAAAAACATGTCTGCTGACCAGCTTCGCCTACTGTCTCAAGTTAGGGTTGCCATCTTCTGGTAAAAGGAGGGTTACTGGTTTGATTTTGACCGTAATTGTAAAGAACTTGTGTGTATTGAGGTTAGAAAAACCACAATATAAAATAACCTCTTCATCACATCCCCTTCTCAGGTCCTCTACATGTATTGGACCCCCTTGAAACCAAGATAGTCCATCTCAAGGGGTTATCCTTCAGTGCATTTGAAGTGTCGTGGGCCTCGTGTCTGCTGGTACCTCCGTCTCCACGGAGAAGAGGTTCTTCTCGGAGCAGGGCATCTTGACGGACACGTCGTCCCATGCGTCCTTGAACTTAGACGGGTAGTGCTGGGGGACCTCTCCCTCTCTCAGGAGGTCTGTCTGGAACATCCAGAACAAGAAGGGTGCAATGAGGGTACAGGTCGGGTTTACTCAAGAAGAAATAAAGCAGGCAAACTTCTTGGTTTTGATTGTATTGAGTGATTTCAAGAGTCACTTTAAGGATGAAATGGAGCAGGGGTCAGCTACCTTTTCAACATGCTATGCCAGTTTGACATTTTCTCGTTAATGAGTGTGCCTTAAGCAACAGTATATTAAATACTAAATTGAATTATGACACAGCGACCAAAAACATTTCCAGAAGACCTGGAATTGTATTATTTCCATATAGTCCACAAACATGCATCAACATTTTACATTTTTTTGTTGTTATATTTGCAACATGGGCTTAAAAAAATATAATTACACATGTCCCATCTTAATATACCACTTTCAGAAACTCATTCAAAAACATAGTTGCACGGTGAAATGTAAAAAAATTAGAATATATGAGAATGTTGGAACCATCCACATCAATATCTTTAAGACATGTACAGATTTGCAAAACCATGTGAAAGCGATGCATACAGGCCACTTGCTACAATATTTTAAATATTTTCTTCTCAATAACTCACAACATAGGTTTAAAAACTATTAATTTATCCCATTTCAGAATACTGCTTTCAGTAACTCATTTAAACATATTGCACTGGGAGGAAATGCCCAAAACAGAACAAATTGCAAAAAAAAAAAATCGGTAGCAATGATTATGCTGCCGCATTGTGCGGTGAATTTTTTTAATAAAAAAATAACAATTACGATTTCTTTATTTTTTTCAAGTGTGCCAATGATTATTCTGCCACGTGCCTAGGGTTGCCGACCTCTGAAATAGAGTATAGTTTACTCATGCTGTACTAGTCATACAATACTATTTAAAAATTACAATTTGAATAAATACAAATTAGAGATTTGATCCAACTAGATCTTTTATTTTTTAGCCCTGGAGGGTGTATCACAATGTTACAATTTGACGTGATAGAGTGTTATGCATATTACTGCATCTATAGACATGATCATGACCATCATAGCAACGACATCATCTGATGGAAGCAAAAAACGAAAAATTCATGCCAGCTGCTTCACTTTTTTATGCGTTTGTGTGTGTGTATATGTGTGTGCATGTGTGGTTCTGTGTATGTGTATGCGTTTCTGTGCATGTGTGTTGGTATTCCTTAGGGACTGATTGAGGAGGATACGGCAGTGTGATGGGAGCTTCACTGACAAGGGGCCCTCAGGGGGTTGCGTGCTGACTTCACACTGCCTGACTCAATTCTCCCTATTCACAACAACTCTCTCCTCATACATTGAAAGACAGACACGATCCACCATGGCGGTAATAACCTCTTTTATGCATAGCTTAGCTCAAGTGCCCCTGCTGCCTAATTTGTTGTTCTGTCGAGCTCAACTTGTCGAGCATGGCGTTAACACTGCCAGGGTGCCAAGAATGGATGCACTCACTATATTTGAATATCCACCAAATGGCCAATATATCATTCCTTTACAACCAACAACATGTGCATCAGGTACAACCATCTGCAGCTTCTATTAATGACATTAATTCATTATTGTTTATGTGCGCTTGTGTTTCACAAATTAACAGCTTTGCGTGTCTGACTGACAAACAACCGTGAGACAAACACCAACCAAACACAGAAGGTGAGCTCACCCTGACTGTGACTGTGTGGCTGGCCGTGTGCTTCAGGTGGGACAAAGGAGGAGCACACTGGGGCATTCGGTTCAGCTCTTCGATGGGGGTCCCCAGCCAACGCCTGTCCATGTCGTCCTGTGAGAACGCAGAGCTGAAAACGGGACAGAGAGAGTGGGAGGAAGGGGTCAGCGCACAAGGGCTCACATCCGATGGAGAGCAGCCCCAGCCCTGCCTGGTACTCCAGCCATGCAGACTCTTATTTCAGTATGGAGTCCAATCTAACCCAATGGAGGTAGTGTTCAACTGTAAGAAGGGGCCGTTTTGGTGAGAAACGGTTGCAAAACAAGTTGCAAAGTACAAGAAAATGTGTGTATGCGTCATAGACGGAATCCAACATGGCCAACAAATTCTTTGTTGTAAGTAACGATTGTAAGCAAACAGAGCATATTTAAGTATTTAAGTAGAATATAGGTATCTGAATGTTCATTGATTTTTTTACTTTGCAACTCGGCCCTGTTTCTTTCCAAAAATGATTTTTTTTACGTATTAGAACCATGCTGCATGAAGTAAAATAGGACTCTAAACTGAGATAAGCATCTAAGTTTAGAGTCCTATTTAACTTAACTATTTAAAGGGGACATATTATGAAAACAACAATTTGTTTTGGATCTCTGGTGCTCCAACATGCATCCAAACTTTGAAAAAAGTCTGTACAACATGATTTTTGGAGAAAGATATGCATTTCTGAAAGTACCCCGCCGACAGTTACCAAACGAGCGAGTCAGTTTCGGCCCCACCTCCTACGTAGGTAATGGGCACAGTTGAATATTACCTCCCACTTCCCCTCTCCCCTGTGGGAGGAGGAGACATGGAGGCGAAAGGGATTGTACTCTCGGAGCTGAGCCGCCGAGCTACCCCCGCCGGAGCTGCCGGACTGCCGCCGAGCTACCCCCGCCGGACTGCCGCCGAGCTACCCCCGCCGGACTGCCGCCGAGCTACCCCCGCCGGAGCTGCCGGACTGCCGCCGAGCTACCCCCGCCGGAGCCGCCGGACTGCTGGGGATCTCGGCGGAAGTCCGGCAGCTCAGCTCCCGGAGCACAATTCCTTTCTCCTCCATGTCGCAGTTCATGGACCTAAGAGAGTCGAGGCCAAAGTTCCTTCCCCCCAAATCTTCCCAACCATGGCCAAGATATCCCCCACTACGAGTCTTTACTTGTTGTGGAAGTGCCAGAGACCTCAGACGCAGTCTTACGATTCATAATATCATCCGAGGCGCACATAGCTTTTGGCCGTGATATTAGATATAATATTATATAAATACCCATACATAATATTATTATAATTATATTATATAATATTAGATAGATATAGAGCTCCAGGAGTCGGCAAACGGCAATAATCCCTTCTCCGCCATGCTGTGGTTCAGTCCGACACCTCATTGGTCAATGGGCAGCAGCTCATTAGCTCATTAAAGCTACAGACACCAGAAACAGCGCACTCTGAAGGGACTGAAACAGAGGGCAATAGCGGGAGGCAAATTCTTTTTCCTAAAAGCTATATCCAGCAAACAGCTTCAAAAACATGTTTTCTGGAACTCAAATACTATGTTTACTTGTTGTGAAAACGCCATAATATGTCTCCTTTAACTAGAGTTCACAATGAGGCTAGGGCAATCTGAGGATTAAAGAACAACTGATGCGACTACTCCGAATCCATCATCAAAAAGTATACACTGGTAAATAGACAAAACATGCTGCTAGGCAAAACGGTTACCCTTTTAAAGTTGTTCCTGTGTGCCGTCCAGTGTCATGTTTCGTATGAGAAGAGCCAACGCGTGCAGTTTTTACAGCATCCTTGGATGCAACCGTGGCAACCACCTGGGCTGTGTTCTGAGGGAGAAATCCGGAATCTAAGCCCTTGACAGGTGGCCGGGATTCCAGTTCTGGAATCCCTGAATGGTCTGTGTTTGCTGCTAGATCGGGAAACCTGGGTTCCCTGTCCGGAGTGGCGCTGTCTGCAGGGAGTTGTTTACAGACAGGGCTTTCAGGGCTCAGCATCACCACATTATCATCAGGTGCATCCAGAACATTGGTAGGGCTACAACTGAGATGGAGGATGGGCCTTTGATTTGAAGCAGAGGCTGTTTCAACCGGTTGGGGTCCTGGCGAGTTGGGCCTCTTGCTTGATTTCTGTCCATTGTGATATTGCATCTCAGCTGTTCCTTCTTTAGCCAGGGTGAGGCCGGGATCATCTCGTCCACTCGTGGCCCCAAAGTCCATGAAATGCTGAGAAGACATGTCCTCTTGGGAATTCTCCATTGATTCTACCAGTTCAGGCATGGCGGAATGTTCAGGAAGCTCGCTGTCTTTGTGTTGCGTCACTGTTATACCCTTGTCCACTTCTGAACCATCAGCAACGAGGTCACTATAATGAACAGATCAAAGTAGGGTTCACTCACTGGAAAGCCAAAATATAATTACACTTCTTTGTGCACTTAATATTTGCCAATAAGTGCATTATGTTTGCAATTATATATATATACATTGTGATATTATCATATGCATGAGACAAGTTTGTACTACATATTATGATTGATAAGAGATTAAGCAGACTTACTGAGGCACAATACATGTGTATCTAAGCAGACATCTAAGCAGGTTAGTTAACATATATACAAGTCAGTACCTTTTTTGAGAATCCATTTCTTGATCCATCTTGAGGGAATTCAGCTAGAAGTATCAAAACTATGAAGATGGAAAAATTTTAAAACTTTCATCATCACCATTCCAAGTCAAAGGAAAGGAGTATTTCAAAATAAAGGAGGTACTAAAGCAAGAAAATAAAGAATGGGGCATTTGACTAGAGGTGTGTTGATATATTATATAAGCAATTCGCGTGAATCTCAGAATTTAGTTAGGTACAAGACTGCCAGCTGAAACGGATTCAGCTCCCGATTTCTGAACCGAGATTTGTTCCTGCGTGACTCCTTGACGATCTCGACTAAACAACCCAGACTGCAACCAGAACACCTTTACAGAGCAAAGGGTTTTCACAAAACTGATTCTACAACGACCACCACAATATATGACGAGCTAGCTGACTTAACATGGCTCTACGTTTATTAATAGTATAACGTTCCCTAAGACCCATGACACACTACCTGCATTAGCGATTCATCTTTCCATCTTCTCATGGACATAGTGAGTCTTAAATACGACATATTATTTGTCAACCTGCTATAGCTGAAGAATGACGTTAGCTATTGTTGGCTGGTAAGCTAGCATTGAGTGGTCAAACTACAAACTGAAACTGATGGAGATCATGGTGCCAAACTGTCCATTAAAAAGCTTGATCCAACTTACAATCACGCTCTCTTTGTGTACGTCTGAGTTCGATACATTATATTTTTTGCAACTGTTTTGCATCAACGGAATTGTATTGAGACAAAACTACTTTATGTATCATCCTTTGGTATTGTTTTAGTTTCAATTCGTCGCTGAGTGACATCACGGGTTGACGGCAAGCAAATCACAACCAATCAAAACAAGTATCTGGAAAAAGGGGCGGGATAATGATTAGGTATCCCAGCAACTCTATCGTAAAGAGGGTTTAATGTCGTGCGTATCCTTCAACAGAGGCGTCAACGTCTGTAGAAACAGGCTCCTCTGACAGGAGGAACAGAGAATATTTGTTTTGACCTTTGCTATAGTAACTCTAATGTCACAATAATGTAAACAAGTCATTAATACGTTTATTTAAAAGCTCACATTTCATAGATATTACCAGCATACAAAATACATAAACGCTGAAAACAACAAACAACATATTCAGCGTTATTCGTACTAGTGCAAAAAGCCCCAAGTGCCTTTCAAAGAAGTTAATCAATCTGAATAATAGCAGGCATTAAAACCTTTATTTTGTTCAATTTATTGGTCATAGGGGCGGGTTACTGGCTATAGTGAACCATCATCCCTCTGGGTTTTCTGGAGCAGGGAAGCAGCCTTGGAAGCACTGACTATGAGAAAGGCTTCACAATCTTCATTGAGATGTAGTTCTGTGGACGCAAAAATTAATACAAAGGTTACTGATTTACACATCAGCCATTTGTTAACATAATTTCTATAAAATCCAAAACATATGAAAATGTGGTAATCATGTGATTCTCAATAGGAGCTTTATGTAGACATAGAAAGTCTATGATCAATATGCAGAATGCAATGTATATATCAGAACAGGTCACTATGATAGATGATCTTACAGGCAGGGAGTAGAGCATGATTGCCAGGAACAGGATCACCAGTATTAGAATAATGGATATGATGAAAATCCATTTGAATCTGCGCCACACAATGAATTTCATTGTCTTGCAGGGATTTGTGAACCAGAAGAACGATGTGTCAGGGCGGCTGGAAGACAAAACATCAAAAGGTTCAGTTGTGTTTATTAAGTTATGAATGCAAGAAAACATTAAAGATAATTAATTTGAACTCCTAAGGGAGAAACTATATCTTACTTGGGAGACTCCAGTCTGGGGTTCATGTTGGGCTCATCCCTGCCCTTCCCTGCTGGTTTTTCCTCCACTTCCTTCTCTTCCACAATCTCTAAGGTCATCTCCACCTTCCCCTATAGAACATGAAAGTAATGACAATACGATCCTGCTAACACATGTACTCTGTTGATTTTAAGTGGTCATTTTTTAACATACCCCAATCACATGTTTTCCATCCTGCTCAATCAGGCAAGGCCACCAGCCTCGCACTGACTTCTGGGCGAACAAGGAGGTAGCCTTTGAAGTTTTGGACAGGCTTGAGCCTTCCATGCCCGGTATCATCTTCATGCTGCATTTCTCTGGGCTTTTAGCTGGAGGGATCAGATGCAGCAGATCCAGCTCCACTGTGCCTGTAGCAGAGTTATAGACAAGTCATGTGTTTTTCAGTTTTTGTTATCTATTTCTTTCAACACGTTTGTATGTATTTTGTTGTCTGGATTAACCGTGGAAAAGAGCGCAATTGACTGACCTAGGTAATCATCAAGGGAGAATTTGTCATTGTCCCAAATCTGGATGTTCACCTTCGGAGGGATCCTAAATTCGGTTTTGTCCAGATTCCAAAAGCGGTTCTGGGAAAGACAAACCATCAACATCTTGCTGTTGTTCTCTGGTCTCATTTACATTTGAAGCATGGTTATGCATTCACATAGAGGATGCATTACTAAGTGGAAAAATAAGAGCAGTTGACATAAAGTCACTCTTACTTTTTTCGAGACCAGACACAGTTGTTCTGCCGGCAGGTAGTCAAACCCGAAGATGAACCTCCAGTTGAAGTTCCCGTCTCCGTCCAGGGATCTGTAGTGGACGTCCGTCTTCTGCTTATCCTCCTCCATCCCCGGCATCCATCTGGGAGACGTGGTAATGATTAAAGTCATGTTCGACTGGAATATTTCACCAAACATGATCGTGATGATTTACGATTGTGAAAACAGGATTTAAGGAGTAAAAGGTATTAAAAGGCCCCTGTCTAGCTCAACTTGTAGAGCATGTCATTACTATAGGGGTTCAGGGATTCGATTCTAACTGGGTTTTGGGGTGGAAATTCTTTGAACTGAATTGACAATGTACCAAAAATAAAGTCTTTATTGTTCATTGAAAAAAGGGGTAAAAATTGTATAAAAGCATAATGCTGAAATGCTGATGTGAGCAGCAGCTGCTGATGATAAGCTGCTGATAAGGATGCCTCAACTCCCTTCGGCCATCCAGGATGTATGGTTTATGTTATAGCCATAAAAGTGCAGAGGCTGTATACGTTTCCTCACCAAGGCTGGTATGCACGGCCGAAACGGTGAAGTGTTTACTCAACATAGTAACTCAGAGCTCGCCTTGTCTTAGTATCTCTAGAAAGTCATGTCTTAAAGAAATGTCCATTACAGTTCACTCAGCTAAGAATTCCTGTGCTCACAGAGATGCTTCCACCAAATTGAATATACTATTAGTATTTTACTCAACCAAGGCAATGTTTATGATAGGGGTTAGTGTCATAGTTAGGGGTAAGCACACAGTGTAATAATGCTTTCTTTGGATTGACACAATCATGTACCCTTTAACGTAGATGTCACTCATGTTTTCTCCAGTGATGCTTGTTTCGTCCAGTATGACATCTGTTGTGTTCCAGATGATGGTCCGCAGGTGGTACCTGTTACAATCACACCGTTATTTGAGGTACTGTACGTCCATGCCCATATCAAATAACATCCATGACATTATTTTGTAGTTTGGGTATTCATACCGTTTGGCTTTGCGCGGCTCTATGTCAGACGGCGGCCCAGGCACGCCAAGACTCTTGGGGAAGATGTCCACCCACATTTGAATTTTCCCCTGAAAATAGGGAAGAAATAATGTTACATTTAAATGTAACACTATAGCATACATACAGAATCTATGTCAATTTTTTACATTGTGTTAAACAACCACTTGTTTTTCTTTATCTCTGTGTGTGTGTGTGTGTGTGTGTGTGTGTGTGTGTGTGTGTGTGTGTGTGTGTGTGTGTGTGTGTGTGTGTGTGTGTGTGTGTGTGTGTGTGTGTGTGTGTGTGTGTGCATGCGAATGTGCATGCATTCCTGCGTACATGCGTGTGTGAGTGGGTATCCGTGTCTAACCTGGGATAGTGTTGGCTGAAAAGAACTGTACAGAGTCCTGGTCTCCACATGCTCCGGTACCAACCCCTGGTTCCTGAGGACATGCAGGGCCAGCCTTTCCTTCGGTGGGCCAAGATGCTGATGTTCAACCTTATTGGCCTCTGCAAAAGTACAAGGAAACAAACGTTTTTCAAAGAATCCCTTTAGACAACAAAACTGAAAGTCAAAGTCAAAGTAAAGTCAACATCAGTGTATAATTGTTTGTAAAACAAGTAGTAGTGACCATGGGAGTTATCCTTCTCTAATTTAAGGATGCCTCAAGTGTTAATATGCCCACCAAAGTCCATCAGGCTGTACTGCTTCCCTTCAAAGGACAGAGAGCTGCCGTCCATCTGTAAACCCGGGGGAGGAATTCCCCTCAGCTTGGCCAGGTTCTGCAGGATCTGAGACGGCTTCAGCTGGTCCCGCCACTGGTTGCTCCCTGAGCTGTAGGGAAACTCATGCTTACACATACGCCGTCTCCTGGGCTCGTTGTTTTAGACTAGGCCGTGCAGCGCTTTGTTTGGCGCTACTCCAATTTTGATCATTGTTCTAACTTTGCTTCAGTTGCGTGAGAAAGGAGAAAATCCACTTTGGTTGTATTTCGTCTCAACACGTCAGGCTGAGGTCTTGCTACATGCCACTGTTTCTTTTTTTTTCATGGGTTACCAATGCATTGCAGTGATCCAGTGATAATAGTAGGTTGAGCGGCAGCCTATCCGTTTGAAGATACATGTCTAGACTTGGTGTGTGTAACAACACTATGAGCTTACATGCAATAGGTCTGTGGAAGGCCACAGTAAGAGCTGAAGCGCGAGAGGAGTCTGTTCTCCAGATCGATGATGGTCTCGCCCACTTTCTCGTCCCGACTCAGCAGGTCAAAGTCATAGACGGCGATCTTCAAATCCTTGTCATGGGGGAGGAAGCAGGACATCTCAAACGTCCTGGATACACAGAAACAAAACAAGACATTCAGTTGTGCTTTCAACCCACACAAAACCAAATATAAGTTTTAGGAGGCAAAATACACAAAATGATCCAAAATTGAATGAGTATATGAAGAAACACAAATTATAATGTGTTGATTATTTTTCTTGATATGCACTCGCTGTCTTACCGGCCGAACTCTGGATTGAGTGTGTTGGGTTTGTAGTTTTCTCTGTCATCTACTGTTCTCCTCCCAAGATTAATCTTAATGTAGGGGTCGCACTGAGATGGGAACAGAGATAGTTGAACCTTTAACGCACTCTCTTAAATACAGAGACAAATGAAGATATCCATTTATTAAGCAACATATTTGCACAAATCAACAACAAAAATCTGCGTGCAAATAATGAGCTGTTGAAATGGAATTCAGATTCAGCTAAGACTAACAGTAGAGGCTGTTGGTTTGCATTAGCCGTGACCGTGTGTGTGACACTATCGGGGATAGGGGGCCCTCACCAGGCCGTTGTTGTCCTTGGGCTGCAGGTCAGAGCAGCGCACCACGTAGATCCTGACCAGGCACTCCTGAGGCCCACTCTCGGGCAGCTCCCTGAACTGGCGTGGAGGAGCAGCCATCCCGGGGTCCTCGTACAGCGGGTACACTCGGAAGGAGCCCTGTGGCATAAACCAGGCAACAGGTCCTTTATGGAGGCAGGGTGCTTTATATAGGGCTTGTGCATCGCAAGCTTTTGGGTTGAAACTCCGATGTCTACAGCCTGTGTGTGTGTGTGTGTGTGTGTGTGTGTGTGTGTGTGTGTGTGTGTGTGTGTGTGTGTGTGTGTGTGTGTGTGTGTGTGTGTGTGTGTGTGTGTGTGTGTGTGTGTGTGTGTGTGTGTGTGTGTGCGTGCGGGTGGGTGTGTGTGGGGGAATTATTATACTTTGTTATTTATTTTATATCTTTAAACATTTGTTAACATGGAGGCTATAAAATGTACTTCAAGGCGTCGCCTTTACTATTTCCAAGAACCTCAAGTTCAGTCAACTTTATAGCAGTCACTGATCCTCCAGCTGCTGAGAACTTCATATCAACCATCATTGTTCCATTAGCACTTCAGAATCTCTTTTCTCCTTTCATACTCCCACACTATCAACCAGCGGTCACTGCTCTTGAAATCAAGCTCTCTTCTCCTGTTGCTTCATACCATACACTACCTACAGGAGAACATAACTGCAAACTCATTTTTACAGTTTGTTTCTCACAAGTAAATGTATTTGTGTGAATAGAAATCCCTTACTTTCTTTGTGTCTGTTTGAATTGTAGCCTCTTGTTTTGTCCTTGTATTAATATCTAAACCAAACACACTTGATAATCTCTATATACACAATGTTAGACATTATGTTCAGATATTTCTTGCACTACAAAGGTCTTAAACCTGATCCATACTGGTTAATCACACACAGTAAGCTTATAACATAACATAGCATACATTTACATCAAATACAATTTAACATGTTGAGTCTCTAGGCACAGATCTGTTTACAAGGTATAAGGCTGTTTTTCTACAGGATAATTCAATTTAGCCTCATTTAAATTCTTTATATATTCCACCAGGGGGCAGCAACGATTAAAATGTAAGGGAAAAAGGGATAGATGAATATGCTTTTCTAACTACACAACATGGAGACTCGTTGCACCTTGAACTCTCCCACCACGGACGGGTCTTCATCCTCATCCTCCATCTTGCCTCGCTGCAGTTTGAAGGTGCGGCAGAAGTCTGTCAGCCCACAGAACTCGGACACGTCTTCAAGTTCACAGTCATACACCTGGGGTAGACACACGCACATACACACACACACACACACACACACACACACACACAGGCAAAGAAAAACACACACACGCACGCACGCACATGCAACCACGTGCACAGAGACGTACACAAACACACACACACAGACACATAAGTACAAACATACGCACACACACACACACACAAGAATAGACACAAATACACGAACAAACGCACACACACACATATGCAAACACATTCACACACACACACACACAATGAATCACAAACGTGTTAGTTTAAAGACTATCATTTTTAAAATTGCACGTCATGCAAATAGATGACAACAGTATTCTGTGGTATGCACCTGCAGTGTGTCATATCCCTTTTGAAGGTAAGGACCACACTTCTCCTTCTCTCCTATGGATGCATAGAACTTACTCCACCAGTCCACCGTATCTTCCTGCTGAAACAGGAAGTGAGCAAGAAATAAAGGGAAGTGATCAAAAACACAGCCTATGAATTTCAAAAGGTGACAATACAAAAGAAACAATAGGGAATATCCACCTGTTCTTCTTGAATCTGTGTACAGTGGAACAAACGGAGAGGAAGTCCATGAGAACTTAATTATTATTATTATTATTATTATTATTATTATTATTGGTGTGTTGAGGTGTTGATGTTTTGGAAATTATTACTGACCTCAGCTCTTACAATGGGTCTGTCTTCGATGGTTATGACCACATCGCCTGGGGCAGATGAAATCATCGCCACTACAAAACATGCACATCATCAGGTGAATACTTTGTGAGCATATGGTACATGCGTATGTGCATTTGGGGCAAGTGTGTGTGCGCGCGCGTGTGTGTGTGTGTGTGTGTGCATTGGTATATGTATATGGTTGCGTGTGTGTGTGTGTAAGTGGTAGTGTTGGTGTGTATGTGTGTGTGTTTGTGGTGCATGGGATGCAATTCCATGTATGTGTGTGAGTGATGAACTGAGTGAGTCAGTGAAAAAGAGAGAGATACAGAGAGTGTGTGTGTGTGTGTGTGTGTGTGTGTGTGTGTGTGTGTGTGTGTGTGTGTGTGTGTGTGTGTGTGTGTGTGTGTGTTGTGGTTACTTTTGGCAGACATGACCATCTCATTGTTGTTGAGGTACGGGTCGCAGCGGAACTCCTCCAGGGAGTCGATGGTACACTGACCGACCACGGGCTTTCTGCCAAACGGTCGGTGGTCCACCACCTTCAGAATAATGGGTGGGGTGTACATCTCCTGTTTAGGCAAAAGCTGGTGGAGGAAAAACAGGAACAGCAATCACCAGGGGGGAGATCTGAACGACGATATTGTTATACCAGTGGTGGGTGAGTCATCGTGATGTGTTGAAATGGGAACGAGCGATACCACTTTGAGCAGCAGCACGGAGCCGGGGAAGTTTGGGTTCTTCTTGAAGTTCTTGATGACGGCGGTGTGCACCACCTCGCCGCCGCATTCCACCACCAGGCTGGGGGAGGAGACGCTGGCCAGCTGGTAGGTCTTCATGTTCCTCAAGCCCCAGGTCAGGACCTGTGGAGCCGGGAGGCACAGAGGTGCACCCGATGACTACCAAACCACGGAGCAATTCAAAGAATAGAAACGCAAAAAAAAAAAATGAAGATAAGATATAGTTGACTAAAGGGAGATAGTATTCACAGCACTACTTTGCTCTTGTTTGTAAATTCAAGGTTAAATAAACTTGACCTGGATTATAAAAGAAGTGAAGCAATACTAAGAAAAGGTAGGGTGAATTGGGTGAATTGCAAAAAGCTGAAAAAAGAGCTCTGAATCCGATTCCCTTATCTCCTGTCCTGAACCAGAGGGTTGGTCTGGTCTTGTCTGGATGTGTCTGGTGGGAACCTGGTTGAATAGCTGGGTGGTGTGGCTCCGGGGCTTACCTCTATGGCGGTGAGCTGCACCACAGGCCTGATTCCCTGAGGAACCATGAAGAGGCTGTCCCCTTTCACCGGGGGGAGAAGGGGGAGATCTCCCTCCTTCACCTGGAAGCACAGAGTCCACATCTCATCCACATTTCTTCAATCAAAGGTTTTACACATCATCGTTTTAAAATACAGATTTTGAAATGTATGTAACACAATTATTACATTGTATTTTTCAATCAATGTTTTCTTCTGTTCTTTTGTCCAGCCTTCCGTTGTTCCTATATTAGTTTCCACCTTCCTCCCATCCTTCCCTCACCCCCTCCCTTTCCCGCCACCTCCCTCCCTCCCTCCATTCCTCACCGCCCATGTATTCTTGTCATCTCTACTTCATTAACTACTCCCCCTATCCACATTCTTTCCGTCTTACTCCACCAGCACCTTATAAGGTCCTCACCCCGTCTTTCAGCAGGAGCTCAGCAGCCACCAGCATCTGTCCTGCATCACGGCCCTTCTTGGTGACCGGGTACCACAGCAGCTTGGGGTTGATGGCCACAGCGGGGTTCAGATTCACTATGGGAGGGCACGTGCATCGACCCAGGGCCTCGTCTCTGCCCTGCACAGTGACACACCGAGCCGTTTAGCGGACGCATTTATGGACGCATTTATCCAAAGTGACCAAACACCCTAACCACAAGCCTGTCTGTCCACAGCAGTGCTAAAAGCTGAATTTGCCATCAAACTTTGTGTCCACAGACTCGTGGTTCGTGTCAGAATGTGTAGGGCTGTAAACATTCAGACGTGTGCTGTCCTCACGCACCACTTGGTCGCTGTCGTACAGCTCCATCACCACGTCGGGGGGGTTGCGGGCGATGGTCTTGGGGTCTCCGTAGACCTCCACGTCCTCGAAAATCAGCGTCTGGTCCCAGGTGGGGTTCAGGGTGGACCTCACCACCTCGGTGGTCTTGCTGACGTTCAGGAAGGATACGTGGACGTAGGGGTCTGAAGGGAGACGGGTCGGAGCGCGACGCGGTGTGTTTCAGCTCGGGGACACTTTGATGATCTACTGCTCTGGTGGGATCGTGTTGTTATTGCACAGAGTCAAGAGGCTCTTCCTGTACTTCTTACCGGAAAAGCTGTCTTTGTCCATGGCACAGAGCGTCTTGGCCTGGTAGACGTACACTCTGAGATGGTACCTGTAGCACCCTGGAAGGAACAATAGACGTCTTAAAGATGTATACCTGGGTACATATACATATAGCAGTGGAGTGCTATATATATATCACATTGCACTATGACATAGTACTTGTACTGTATGTTCATTCCAAAGTTACTCGGCTAATTAACAGTTTCTGATACAACAGTAGACATAGTCATACGCAAATATATATTGATATGCATTTGCATAATAAATATACAAGTAAATGTTCACATTTAAATAAACATATGCATATGCATACACATATAGAGTAGTGTTATGCATTCACATACACACATATGAATATGGAATAGTTAAAAAAGGAAAAGGGGGTCAGTGGTCTTCATTTCCTGCGAGATACTGAGCGTGGGTCAGGCCTGCGGGTCACTTACGGCTGAAATTACAGGAAACATTGGGAGTGTTTGCTCCAAACAGTTTTGTCGCGTCTGCCTTGCTGGCTTTCTCGTCAACGTCAACACCCTAGATAACAACACACAGAGTTCTGGCTTAATGGAGAAATGGCTTCATCAAACAAGCGGAAACTGCTGCTCGAAACACCAAGTGTAGGAGCAAGATAAACAAACAGGCTGGTTTTGCTGGAGAAATGTCGACTAGTAGTATAGTGTGGCACCATTTATGAACAGGAAGAGGGCAAATGAAGGGGAATAATAACAGGATATGACTCCTACCACACATTTTCATTCTGTAGTCATGCCAATAGATTTCAGAAAAACAGAGAACCACAGTCACCAAGGAATGTGGCACCATAGCACCAGCGTCTATATTTATTTTGTTATATCAGCTAGCTACCCACCAGGGCCCCTTCCAGCCTGAAGATGGCCGACGCCCCCATGCGGTCTGAGGGAGCCATCTTTCTTCGCCAACGTCGCCGCCGGAACATGTCTGATGATCGCTCCTTCCTGTGGAACTTCCAGCCAATCAGAGAGGAGTACTCCCAGTCGTCTCCAGATGTCCGTCTCTTTAATGGAAACAAAAAGGTTAAGGGTGGCACAATCAACAACAACAACAAGTCGCTCTTCTAGTTGCCTCTGCTGCTAACAACTGTTTTGTCAATTTCCTTTCCTTAACAAACCTCTGAATTGTCCCCCTATTTTCCTTTGCAGGGCTAAACACTTATCTTACATTTTACTTTTCTTGTGTCAATGTTCTCAACTTTACTTCCCTCTGCTGGCATGAAGGTTATCTCCTCGACTTTCCTTACTGACCTCAAAGCTCCCTCGTTGACCTTCCTTTACTAATCTCAAAGATCCCTCGTTTACTCTCCATTGCTTTCCTAACATTTACATTCTTTCCTTCCTTCCCTCTGCCGGCCTCACCTCTATGGTGGGCATGACGTCCGATGTCCGTCTGCGTGGCCGTACCAGCCTCTTCCTCCGGTGGACGTGGTACATCTTCTCTGCGGCCCCCCAGGATTTGGGCTTGTCTTCGGGGGGAATGGTGACTCCATACTCCCAGCCTGGTGGCAAAAAGAAAAAATTAAAAGGTGCACAAATACATACCGTATAAAGCCCAGAGCGCTATTTTTGGTTCATATTTGTTGCGTTACCCAAGAACGTATATAACCAACAAAGCTCACTAGCCCGCCTAACCGTTTTAATTAACCGTACCTAACCTAACCGTACCGAACGTTTTTTGCTTACTTTTTTGAGCTTATTGACTGCGGAAATTGTCATCACTTGATGAATTCAAGTTACTGCAGCAAACCCAATTGTGCTCTATCAGCATCTGAAGAAAAGATTGGATGGGTTGGAGGTTTTATTGACCTTTCTCGTCCACAGCTCTGTTGACATCGTAGCTCCACTCGTCCTCCCAAATCCACCCGGGGGGGCAGTCCATCTCCCCTGGGCTCTGAGCCTGCTCTCCATTCTGGATGAACACCCCAGACAGAGACAGCAAGCTATAGTTCATTTGAACAGCTGGCACATTCTTACAGACGCTTCTTGTTATGGTTACTGTAAACTCAGGAAAAACTGTAATTACATATGAGGGTTAGGAATACTATTTACGTGCTATATTTTTAAATAGTAATCTTATCATTCTGGTATGTAAGTAAACACTAGCAGGTCCACTGTTTTAAAGCAGTGTGTTTAGAGCACTGGTGAGTTGCAGTCAGGTCCCTCCCTCATTTGCCTATGTGCAAAAGCCTGCACTTAATCAACATGAACAATTACTTGCCACAGCCTGTTCCAGGCCGAATGGCTGTCTAGATGCCAAATGCAACAACCATATTTTCTGTGGTTTACACACTCACTTTGGAAGGAATGTGCACATTTTTGGCTTGCTCATCATTTTGGATTGCTAAAATGTTCTTATATAAGAAAGCACTTATTATGCTCTGTAAAATGAATGGGAATTTCGGACAAGTTTGAACACTAAATAGTCCTATTTGGCATAATGGAGAATGCAAATCCCAAACTAATGTGGGCAATGGTCATACTTTTTCTGAAACTAAATTTCCCCGATGTGGAAACTTATGTGGTTTGATGTCGCAATCGGCACCAGGCGTATTTATCCGTTGTTTGAAAATAGCAGGCCGTTCCACTTAATGTGGCTGGTATTTGATTACACAGTCCCTATAGGACGGTCTTCCTACCACGTCTGTGTACGGCTCGCTGGCTGGTGCCCATTCACCCCCGGGGAAACGCGTCTCGTTCTGAAACACTTCGTCTGTGAACTCTGTGTGGCCGGCATCTGCTTCTGTCAACAGGCTGAGCACACACACACACACGCACACACACAAACACATACACGCACACACACGCACAAGGCATAACATTTGAGATGTATGAGTGGGCTAGAGCAAACATGCTAGGAACAGGAAGTTTAGAGAACAAGTGATATTTACATGACTGCTGATGGGAGAATGTAAACAGACGTAGAAGGAGGGCGCTTAGGGCAAATGCCGATAATACGCCCATTCGTTTCCTTTGATTGTACTTAAATCTTTTTTGCCTTAAAGTATTTCCTAGCAAGCACCGATTTGGGTTCTGCTGTTTAATCTGAAATCTGATGCCAGAATGCAAAGCATTCCTCAGCGCTGCATGCCGAAACACAACCACGACAGCGGCCCACTGTTATGCACTCAGGAGGTGGGCACAAGCCCGGACATGCATGCGAGCGCCAGCGGTGACATCGTACTGACCACCTCTCGGGCTCAAAGAACCAGTCTCCCTCCCAGTCCCAGTCTCGCGGCGGCATGAAGCGCTCCTGCTTCAGCTTCACCTTCCCAGTCACGTCCGAGAACTTGTGGCGGCCGACCAGGCCGGTGGTGCCCCAGTTCCTGATCACCTTGGCCTGGTTCTCATACTGCCGTGAGAGAGCGGGACGGACTCGTGGTTAGGGTTAGGGTGGATTTCCAGTCTAAAGGTTCTGGGTTCGAACCCCGATGTCTATCTGCATTCCTAGGCAAGCCATCCTGTTAAAGGATGACTTCAGGAGTTTTCAACCTGGATACTAGGGTCCAGGTTGAAGAGGTTTCCCTCAATGAATTATGTATCTAAAGAAAAATACCTTGGACTGTCACTTTGGGTAATTGAGCGTGTAAGTGTTTGCTAATTGACTGCTAACTGGTGTCTAACAACTACTTTACAGTATGGTTAACCGAACAAAGAACAGTTCTAGAGCTGGCTACCATTTCTGCGAACACGCTGAAGGTTCCCTCGGCGAAGCTGTTGAACTTCTTCTCATGGGCCGACAGACCCAGCCACATGTTGACCCGCAGCTGCACCGGGATCTTCACGCCCTTGTCCTTGTCCATTGGATACTGGGTGGAGGGAAGGGGGAAGTTACTAATCAATTCAGCATTCAATCAATCAATCAATCAATAGATATGTTATGGAATTGTAAATGGTAATTGACCATTTCAAAATAAAAGGCGATAGGAAAGACTTGCTTGGTTAGTAGCTGATTGGCAAAGATTATCGTCTCATTATCGTTGAGCATTGTACATTGTGATATTGGTTGTAATGAGTTGGGTTAGGATAGTGTAGTGGTGGCAAGGTTTTTTTTTGACTTCCGACGAAGGATGCTGGGTTGATCTCCGTGGTCCACAGCACAACATGTGGGTATCCTTGGGCAAGATAGCTAACCCCTAACCCCTAACCCCTCCTACCTTAACCGCATTCACTGTGAGTCCCTTTGGATAAAAGCGTCTGCTAAATGACTAGATAGAGCTAGCGTCTGGTTACCTGCATGAAGATGGTCTGGGTCCGCCCACAGAACTTCCCACAGGCCTCCTCCCCCATGGTGGAGTAGAGGATCCGATTGGCCGGGACACGGGCGTAGGCCACCCGCTTCTCCCCGCGCATCATCCAGATGATCACGTCTGGGAAACTGTTCTGAGGCTGAAGCGACGGGCAACGTTGGAGTTACAACAGTAAATACAACCTGAGTCACTGTGGTTATTTGGTGTTCACTCAATCACATCTTTCCCACAGCCCTCCTTCCCCTGTCTCCAATCCATACACACACTGCTGATTATACAGAGCACAATATATTATCCTTTTTAGTATTTTGACTGAGTAAAACACTTACAGTATCCCCTTATACTGTCTGCATTGGGCATAAATGCAGACAGTATAAACCAGCCATCACCACACACACTCAAGATTGCACTGACATGTCAGCAGGAAACAACTGCTCTGCCTGCAAACCTTCCAAACTCGATTAAACTGTCATCAGTGTGAAGAATGCAGTGGTATCAGGCATCAAGGATTCGGTATTCGGGATTCAGTTGGTTTAAATCTTCAACCTCACTGCAAAATCCTACACACTGCACCCTTAACCTATGAATGGATTCATTTGATTCTAGGGAGGATACAGTTACAGAAATTGTGTTGTTTTGATTTAAATTGAGTTCAGTTCCCCTGGTTGTTCCTATCACTGACCTCCTCTGCCAACTGCTTGAGCCGCTCCAGCCAGTCCTCAAACTCGCTGACGGTGGCCTTAACGTCGGTGGCCTCCTGCCTCATGCGCTGGGCCATCTGTCTGATGCTCGCCACCGACGCGTCTCGCAGCTTCTTGATCTGCAGGTCCAGGGCGGTCAGGTTGGCCTGGCCCTCCATCACAGGGAGCTTGAAACTGAAGGGACGTTCAGGAAGGGATCAATGGATTTATGAATCAATCAAAATATTGACTCATGTACCTAATTGAAAAGGTTTAAATTTCCCTCTTGATTTTCAATCTTGAAATATAGTAATGATCAAATTAAACAGACATGACAGACAAGTATATACAGTATATCCTAGATATTTGAACAATTATAATATTTCTATCCCGTGATCCAATAACTCCCATGCTCTGAGCCTCTTCTGGTTGCCGAGCCGCAGTTTGAAAGCCAACGGTGTTCAGTACAGGAAGGACCACTCGGGCTCTGAAGGCCCTACCTGCTGAGGTCTTCGATCGTGTGATTTACGAGCTTCAGCCAAATCTCCACCAGACGGGACTCAGGCTCCTTGGCCAAGATGGCCGTCTTCAATGAGGTGAGGTTGTCCTCCTGGAAACAATAAGCATAAAATAATCTGGGTTCAAAGTATGAACGACGAATACAAATGTAGGGAAAAGTGAGAATACAGGGAATGGGATTGGTTCATCAAGTCGTCACTTCTCACAAGTCTCTCTGCGATGAGCAGGAGGACGTTGACAGAGTCCAGGCGGTGGTTGATGTCTTCCCAGAAAGATGTGAGGATCACAACAGGCTTAGTGTCCGCCCAGGGAAGGTAATAGTAGTGGTTACCTATGGGCGGGATTGGGAATGGGTCACACACACACACACATTCACACACAATAAACTCTATAAACTGAGTCATGAGATTGGGAACTATGAAAATACTTGTTTTAATCCACAATGTCTGAAGCCTACCAGTAGGCCTCGTTGAGCAGAGGTCACCCCTTACCTAGTTGGACCATTCATCCTAAATAACCTGCATCTAAAGGACCTCTAAAATAATTTAAATAAAGGCTGCAAGTCGTCTGCAAACGGTTAACAAGAAATAAAAACGCAAAAAAAGTAGAACACAACAGAAACACTCTCTCACCGTCGAACACGCCGTAGCTGAACTGCGTGGTGGACGCCAGGGGCTTGCAGGTGGTGTCCAGCTTGTTGCCGTAGTTCCCGATGCTGACCTCAAACTGGATGGGCTCGCCGGGCTCCTGGAGCATGCAGGCACTGTGGAAGACGGCGCACAGCGAGTACTTCCTCTTCCGCTGGTATTTCTGACAAAAAGGGAGAGGGTCAGCTATCATGATGGAGGTAAGGGTTAGGTCAACGCTTATACTTTGAGCATCATTAGTTGGAAATACCATAGCTCTCCTTCAGCTATTAGTGAGTGAAATGTAAGAATATCTGTTCTCTGACTGCACGCCTGCCTCTGTATGAGACAAGTTTAGAATTTGATAGCTTCCAGCTCTAGCCAATCAGGGCCCCTCTTCACTGATTGGTTTTGGCAATCCATCTTGCCTTTCAATCGCATCACAACATCATAACGCGAGTGAAAGAAACTCACACACAGAAGCCGGCTCAGTTTAACAACTGTCATTTCTTACCCTACAGCAGCTTTAATGGCCTCATAATGAAATACGAACAAGACAGCGAGCACAAGGACAAAAGAGAGGAGGTCTGTCTCTCTTCACCTGCGCCAACAGGATGTCATCGCTGGAAATGTCCTCCACTCTCTTGTCCACTTTCTCGTCCAGCTTGGAGGACAGCTCGACGAGCACCCGACCTCTGTAGGCTACACCTTCCCCCTGGGCGGGAAAACACAAACATCAAACAGATGGCAATATTGCAATGATAACCAAACAGGGATAAGTATTAGGGACACAGATTCTTTGATCGAGAGCTACTTGAAAGTGAATTCAGATACAGATCATTAAGGAGCTGGTGAGGGACTGTCTGGGACTGGGACTTTTTTTTCACCACTGGGATGCTGACGGCATTTCCTACCTCCTTTGGGGGCCCTCAGTCAAATTTTGGGTTCCTAAATTGGCCCTCAGCTGTCAAAAGTTTGAGAACCCCTGGTCTAGGATGACAACAGGTATGTTATGGTCAAGGGCAATCCAACCTGGGAGAGCAGGGCAGTCTTTTGGTTCGGGTGTTGGACCCCCAGCTAAAACTTTTTTTGGGTTTGATCCTCGGTGTTCGCAGTCAAACCCAGTAGGCATCCTCGAGCAAGACGCTCCAACCCCCTCACAGACTCAATAATAACCTGCTTCTGAATTCAGTGGGATGACTGCGTCTGCATGGTACCTTGCCCGTGTTGAGCTCGTCGTAGGGGTCAGGCAGGCCGCTGAACTCCCTGGGGCTCCCGTACAGGTTGATGTAGCACGGACCGAAGGCCGGGAGGAAGCCCACCTCGGACTCGGCCGTGCTCACTGGGGTGCACACAAGCACAGGAGATTCAATCATTGTTCGAACTCACAGTCAAACATGTTGACAGAGTTTAAGGATTCAACTGATTGTGTGTTACACAATTAGTTTAGACCCGGGTCATAGCTTGTCAAATGAGACTATAATGTTTTTCCCTTTCTTTGGTGCAAAATACATCAAAATAAAATCATAACTTCTTACATTCAGATGAAAGTGTGTTGGTATTCTCAGCCTGAGGTTCTATTTCAAACAGAGGGAATAATACAAGTAATAAATACAGCATGCATCATCCATAAAGTATTAGATGGTCAAAATGAAGATCGATTCATGATTCTAGAATGGTAAACAATCTTAAAAGGTGATCTCTCACCCTCAATTTCCCCCCCAGATGAGGCTATTTTGCTCAAATTCAAAAAAGCTGTTCCTATGACGTCATTTTTGGTAAGACGATCCCTGAAAAAAGTAATAAAACATTTGCACGCAACATATAAGCGCTCACAGACACACACACACACACACACACACACACACACACACACACACACACACACACACACACACACACACACACACACACACACACACACACACACACACACACACACACACACACACACACACACACACACACCTTGTACATGTCTCTAGGTCTTACCAGTCAAAAACAGTCAACTTGATGCACTCAGACATGAATGGGAACTGTAAATTAAAAAAGCAGTATTAGATGCATTTAGCATGTGTAGTAGGTGCTTTTAACATGTATTTTCCATAGGCAAACAATTATTTTACCTTGGCCTGAATATTCATGACTTGGTTCCACTCAGGGTTTGCATTTTTCTCTACGATTTTGGTGCCCAACTAGAACACAATGAGCATCATTTTGAATAAATTCAGCATGTGCAAACAAAATATGCACACATATACACATAACGATTTTTTAATTTGCTAAAAACCTTTTTCCCAGAGTAGCTCATCTCAAAAAATGGATCCACCAAGTTTTTCTTGTCGCCATCCTTTCCAAAAACCTGTTTGACCGTCTGAATAAATGCATCATCCACTGTAAGAGAAAAAATAAGACCGTTTTGTTGTACATTTATACTGGCTTCCGTCTATTAATAACAGTTATGATAAACAGCAATATTTTTTTTATCACAAAGTGAACAAATGATCCAGCCCATGCTGCTAGTTGTGTTGCTGTCTGTGGTCAATTCTTGTTAATGTATGTAGATTTTTATTGTATATTTTATAATTATTTATCCATATGTGGTGGATATGGATCATGGCAGGGTAGAGAAAATCATGGTACTACGTAGCAAGATTAGATGTCATGTTGCTTAGAGCTTACAGGTTATGAATAGCCTGATGCTAGTTGAATAGGTTGCCTGGGACTAATCTTCAGCTCTTCAGTGCCCAGTTGAACCCAACAGACACTCACTCTGAGGCATGTCCTCGGCCCGGTACACCTTGAGGCTGATGCTGGCCGAGCGCAGGGTCACCCCAGCCGGCACCAGGAGGTTGCTCTCTATGTCATCCTGCTCGTCGTTCACCTCCCGGCGCTCAGTCTGGGGACGAGAGGAGAAAAGGGGCAGGGGGAGAGAGAGAGGAGAAAGGAGAGGAGGGGGGTGATGGTAAGGTGAGGGAGTAAGGAGCGTTGTAAGTTGTATCGCGTCTTGTTGTATCTGTGTTCATCAGAGGGTAGTTGACCCAGAATGGGAGGATGTCACACCTGCGGTTCATCTCCGTTCCCCGCGAGGATGATGCTGACTTTCAGGTAACCCTTGGGCCCAGAGCTCGAGTCCTCCAGATCGCTCAACAGAAGCCATTTCCTCAGCACTGAATGAGCTGGAGAAAACAAAATAAAATGTTGGCATGCCTTGTACTCAATGACATTTTTGTAAACACACTTTAGAGAACCAATTGTCTAATTATGTTTGTTAAATAAATAGGTTAAACATTTTATACTGAGAAAGTACTGACCAGGTTCGTCGTAGACATACCCAACATCAAGCTGGGTGACCATAAAGAAAAGCATAATCATTTCAATTAATCAGAGAGAATGGTGTTAATTAATAATTAATAATTCAAAAAGTAATTTGTAGAAGAGATTAAATGTCCGGCAGTAAAACCGCTTTGGTAATGCTTTTACACAAAAATGAAAGGGACTTGAATACCTTGAACTCTCCCATTAAGCTGTCTGCTCTGAGGGAGTGGGAATCGTAGACCTGTGAGGAACCACAGCAAGCTATTAACAATAGATCATTGGCCATACATCATACATCAACCACCAATGTTGTAAAGAACATATGAGATTAAATGTAAAGTATTTGAACAGGAACGATGGTACGAACCCGAAATATGATGTTCTCGTCGAACAGCTCAGAGGGTAGCATGTTGACATTGTAGAAGAACATCTGAAGTACATAAAAACTTGATTACTTAAAGTTGGAAGTCTGGGTTTGGAATACATCACATAACTTACTACTTAAACATACATTGGACTTTTTCATAGATTGAGATAAGTAAAGGAACAAATAGGTAGCAGAAAAGATTGTAAAATGCAAGAGTAAGCACAGGGATTTAACTTCAGACCTTGGGTTTCAGATGATTCACTGCTGCTTAAGACAAAAAGCCTTATCAGGTTGTTATGGAGGCTACAGGAACAAAGAGAAGTCGAAAAGCAAGGACTAAAGACAAGCAAGAAAAAACAAGCATTGTAACAAGAGTATATTATCTTCTCGATGGAAAAAGAAAGGGAGAAGATCGGTTTGGCAAGGTTTTTGTTGGATGAGGAACTTCTGGGAGGAGGTTACCTCGTCAAAGTAGGGATTATTTCCTCTTCTGATTCGTGTCCTGTGGGTCTCTCCACACACATTCACCTTCACCACCGGCCTGACGTTATTGCCAGGAAGTTGTCGACCCTCGACAACCCGGACACGAATCTGGATGTAGCAGAGCGACAGTGAGTCCCCTCAAACGCTGTCAAACGTGATAACAACGGTTGCGTTTTGAGAGAGTCAAAACGCACACAATACCTGGAAGTCCTGAGGCTTGTTGGCCAGGGCCCTGCGTCTCTTGGTGCTGTGGCGTGTGGTCTTCTGGCCTGGGTTGGGGTTCTGCCCCGGCCTGGCAGGCTCTCCCTGATTACTTCCCGGCTGTAAACCTTTCTCGGTGTTCTCCACACCCTCTTCCTCATCCTCACCATCTCCCGTGGAGGAAAAAATACATATAATCAACAATAATAAAATGCTAAATGTGATCAAATGTGTACGCCAAGCAGAATCCCTGCCATTCTAAAACTTTTCACAGCATTACACTCATCAATGTTTGAACTCGCTGCATTCTCGTGTGCATCTAGAACCTCTACGGCTATGGAACCTCTCTGTTAAAGACTACTAGCTCTGGTAAACATTGTGTATGAAGAGATCCAAAATCCAAGCCTGAAATGATAAGAGGTGAATCCCACCTCCACGTTCACCATGGTACACTCACCAGGGTCCCCGTAAGACACCTCCCCATCAGGCCGGTCGTTGGTGGAGTTTGGAAAGGTGCCAGCAGGGGGCTCGTACCCAACGACCAAATTAATGGCCGCCTGAAAGAAAGATAAATGTATGTTTTTGTAAAATTATAACCAAACGATAGTTGTTTGAATTATTCAAAGGAGAGTAGGTAACTTTTTGAATGGATTGATTACCCCGATGGCTTGCTGTTTCTCATTGACCAGGGGAACATTCTTGAATGGGAGGGAGGTGGCCTGACCACTTGCTAGATCTCTCAAGGAAATTTTTGCAGAGCCAATGAATCTTAAAATCAATGAGAAAAGTGTTAAATCTTAATAAATAAAATACACCCAGATTAAACAAAGTACCTCATTTATGAACATCTGAATATAAAATGTAGAAATATGTTCTGATTTTGTTTCTCTTTTATTCAGAGAAACACCCAAACTCTGTGATTCATCTTTAGTTCTCTTTATTGGCTAATAGAACTGCCCATTTCCCTGTTTCACTTCCACTATTAAGCCAAAGCAATGGCAACCAATACACACCCAGAGTCCCCCCTTGCTCAGCAGAAGAGATAGGCGGGTTATTAACAACCACATGGGATTTCCTAACAATATCAATTTACATTTTCCAAAAGAGAAACTTCAAGTTCCATCCAATAGGAGAAAAGTGTTAGAGGACCAGATCAGATTATGATAGCGAGTTACTTGTAAACACAGATAGATCTTAACGTCCTGTCACCATAACAAAGACCAGAATTATATTGTTTGGATAATAGGGACGTGACGTTAAAGAACAGATGACATGATGTCACACACAATGTTTCATGAGGAAAGGACCAGCCGATTTCCAGAGACAAGCCTGTGTTAGCATGAAAGGCTGCGTGGCAAAATGACAGAGGGATGGAAACAATTAGAGTGAGCCACAGGCATGACGTTGGTACACCAGAGCTAGCATGGAGGCTAAACAGATATAGCAACTGAGATGATGGGGGGATGGGCAGAGAAAGAATAGGGCATGGAGTAAACCAAGAATTGTCCTTGAATATCTTAAGGGGAATATGGTTGGGTTGAATATCAGTGTAGAAACGGTAAATACATACACTGGGTGCATATAGAGTTGCAACATGAAACTTGAAGGTTCTTGTTAGAGCAAAGCAATGAGAGAGCACTCACAGCACAGTCATCAGCAGCTTGTCTGAACACCCTCTGAGTGGGATGACTTTTATAGCCTACATGTTATCACATAAAGTTAACAATCCAAGCAGAAAGCCTATATTCCACAATTTCCACCACAAACTCCTGTAAAGTTTGGCCACACTGACAAGGATGAACACATTCTCCCAAACACAGGCACACACACACACACACACACACACACACACACACACACACACACACACACACACACACACACACACACACACACACACACACACACACACACACACACACACACACACACACACACACACACACACACAGTTACTTCCCCAATTCCCAACACACAAAAATCCCTCAATTGTGCCAGCTAACATGCCGAAGTCTGGTAACCACAACCACCATAGTTCCCTGACATTTACATCTACTTTCACTGTAATCAAACAAGCTACCTTATTCTCTACAGACATATCATGTTTTTACACACACCAAAACGCTAACAAAGACCACTGTTTTAATGTAGAGTTAAGACGTCTAATACTTGTAGGGAAACGCCAATACAGCCAATACAAAAGTTATTTGGTAAAAAAGGGTTGAACTGCTATGTAAATATCAATGTTATACCTCAGCTCCCTTCCAAGGCACAGCAGGCCTGAACAGGTAGCGATGTGGAGTAGGATAGGTGCTTAGGGAAGGCAGAACCTTTCCTGGTACCAGGTCAAACTGCGTTCTGAAGTAGCACTATGGTACTACTACACATTTGTTGTTGTAATAATGCAACCAATAACCATAGTGTGATCCCTATGGTGTGTATTTAATTGAAGATATACAGCGCATGAACTGTCTTTCTTTGTTACACTTGTACACAAATAATTGTTTATTTTCCTCTGCAATGATTCATGAATGACTAGCTGGTGTGTGTGTGTGTGTGTGTGTGTGTGTGTGTGTGTGTGTGTGTGTGTGTGTGTGTGTGTGTGTGTGTGTGTGTGCGTGTGTTTGTCTGTGGACACCTACTTGTCTTTTCCAACGGTTTCATAGTCTTTCACAACTACGTCTATATGTGAGGAAGGGTCCAAGGCAATACCCTTCAGGTCGAATTCAAGTACCTGTCATTACAATACATACATAAATACATAACCCATAAAACAACTAAGAAAATGTACATATTCATTGGCCAGTGTTGAATTAAATCCATGAATATAAAGCATGCTGCATCTAACTGATGAAATGTATTACTTACTTCATTCCAAACAGGATTCAAATCATTGTCTATTGTCTTTGTTTTCTTTTTTTCGCCTGTAAAAAGAACAGAAACAACGCAGTTCTACCGATCAATGTGGACCTATTTGTCTTCAAAGTCTGTACACAAAAAAAAACTATCAACCGAATGCATCTGCAGATTCTGCAGTCACATCACCTGTAATCGCATGATCCTTTATAATTGGAATACAAATTTTACCCAAACCAAAAGATATAGGGCCTCATTCAGGTCCAGGATATGTGCCAAGGAAGACCCAGTTCTCACCTTATAAGGATACGTTTTCCTTTTGTGTATGAATCACTGCCGAGACAACAATGTAGTCGGCTAGGATTGCTTTAACACAACCAGAAATCAACTAGAAGTAGTAAACTAGGTTGCTAAAGATGCCAACAAGTTGCAAACTATACGAGAACATAAACAAAAACTAATTTTCAATCCAAAAAGTAAGTGAAAACTCACCTTTAAACAAAACTCTAGCTATTGGATCTGGAACCCCAAAACTCCTTTTGGGGATGCTACTCGCAGACTCAACAATGACGCGCAGCATTGTGCCAATCCTATAGACACATATTCCTTTGCCCCAGAAGACGTGAGGGGAGAGAAGGTTTCCTCGGAGACGTCGCCTCGCTTGATGCGAGTGAGCCTGCCTTGGGGGTGGAAACTGAGTGCTGCGGCTCGCAGTGAAAAGAGGCACTGGTGTAGTTGAACCAGGGACTGCGGACCACTAGAGAGGGCACTATAGGCAGTAAGAGCTTGTGAGATGTAGGCTTATTTTTTAAACTGGATTGTAGTGATTGCAATATATCTCCACGTACACAGAAACAAACATTGCTTACACACACATTGCTCCCTCTAATTCTGACTTCCTCTAACCGCAGCTTGTATAGGCCTATGTCTGATATAGGCTGATGAGTGATAAATAAATTGTCAGCGGCGATTTTGATAGGAATCGCCGCCGCAACAACGACGTCCCCTCTGAACAATGGAGAGGATACACGATGGTCACAGTAGTGTTGTTGTTGTTTTTTTACTAAAGTAGACCGATGTCACGTAGAATATTTTGCGTTTCCCAAATATCGGAGCAATTTTCATCCTGCATTAAAGCGCCCCCTAACGGTGATGGGGAGTTCCTGATAGCGACCCCCACGGCTGTCTAACAAAGCCAAGTGACCCCGAAAAGAAACATACATTTAATTGTAAATTAGTAATGTGTGTTTATGGGTTTAATTATTGATTACTTAAATCAATCAATATTTCCTCTATTTTTGTATCTATTACATTATCTATTTATTTGGATTTCTTGAAACTAAAATCATTTAATAAATGCGGTGTAATATTATTTTTAACTATTTACGTTTTTAGACTACGGTGTACAAGAGGTGCCAGACCGTCTGTAGGTTCGCGTTTTGGTCGACCCTCCCCCACCCTTAGCGACACCTAGCTTCAGAAAAACCAGGGGAAGAACCTCAAACATCGTGTTGCAGGTAATTTAGTGCATGTAAAAACCTAGCATGTTACTCTCCCTGGATTTGAAATCCAGTTACCATCATCTTTAATGTCTACATATATATAAATATGATCTGCCCAACTGTAGCTTATGGTAGCCAATGTTAGTCAACGATGATTTAGCTTGTTGCAAAAAATATATACCTAATATAATTACATAATTATATATACATGATATAATTACTATGATATTACTATTTAGGGTAGTTGTTTGGGTTTGTGATTGACCACAGGTGACAGATGTTATTCACATCCCACCTGTGTGGCTGTGTTCAGGAGTCAGACCCCGAAGAGATGGAAACCGAGGTAACACGGCAGGACGATGCGTCAGTGGATATGGAGTATAATCACCTCCTACGGGTAATGATATTATAAGAGAATCTAAACTAAATAAACATTTATTGGCGAGGAACCTTTTAACTTTTCTTCGCCACATTGACGTCTCTACAGTTATCTGTCTGACATGTAACATGACCGATGTGTCACTTAATATATTTACAGAGAATCCTCTCTCTTGAAACGATAAAAGAGAAGAACTACCAACAGTTGAGCTCCAAAGATGAGGAGATTGACACGCTGAGATACAAGCTGAGTATGACACAAGAAGAGGAGGAGGTTTACGCCAGCCTCCAGGACCAGATGGATAACTGCATTCAAGAGAGGGAGCCCAACGATAAACTCTTGCAATCACTGCAGACCGAGATGGTGGAAATTAAAAACAAGCTGGTAACCATGTCTACGAGATGTCAAGATTTAGAGAAGACAGTAAAGGGGCATCAGGTATTGTGATGAAGCTTAGGTACGCTCATTGAGCTGAATAATTCCACGTGTTAACACTGGGTGGCAGCATTTGTTATGAAGTACTCAAAATCTGTACTTTTGACTAGCCAACAGCCCTTTTTATAGATACCAGCTGAGAGATTTGCTGTATTTTTCTACCTGGGTAACACTAGTAAACTTATTATATGTTAAATTTTTTCCACAGGACTACGATTCAGATGGCCAGAGCACCTGTTCTGCTACAGTTGCTCATATTCAGCTCAGAGATGTAAGCATAGATAGCATTTTATCAATAGGCAAAGATATAATCTGTAACCTATGAGAATTGAATACTATTATGTCATTTGGCAGACCCTTTCTTCCAGAGAGACTGACATTGATACATTTTTATTTTATTTATACCCTAATTAGAGGGTAGAGGTTAGGGCAGCTTGCTCAAGGAAAACTACAGGTAGACGTGGTTCGAACCCACACCCTAACACCCTAACCTGACATGATATTAGCCCACATGAGAGTCAAAAGAGCAGAAGATTGGAGCCAAGCCTGTATGTCTTTCAAAAAAATGTCAATCTATTTGTGTTGTTGTTTTTGCTGTTGTCTTGTGATGGATGGCCCCAGGCCTTGGAGAAGAATCAGCAGTGGCTGGCTTACGACCAGCAAAGGGAGCACTATTTAAGGGGCGTGCTGGACGAACTGTCCGGTCTGAAGCAGCAGCTGAACCAAGCCAACCAAGCCCTGTCAGAGCAGCACAATGCGGCCCGTTCAGACGGTGAGGGACAGAGACAGTAGAGTACGCGATATTGATACTGGCCCAAGCTATCAAAAAGAATGCCGAAAATATGTGTAGCTCCATCTTGAATCCCCCCCCCTCAGACAATCACAGTAATGAATTGAACAAGCAATAATGCCTGTGAGGTAGTGGGGCGATCTGATGCCTAAGAAGAGTAATCAAAGTCAATGTGTGGGGCGATTAGGGCATAGCATTGAAACCAAGTTTTGAATTCAGAGAGGGAAAGGATGAGCCAGATGCAGGATCACTATGACAGACTCCTGCTCAAGGCCAAGACTGAGCTGGAGGCTCTTCGAGAGCAGCTCAACGTCGCTCACGAAGACCTGGACAAGATGCAGTGGAGGCGAGTGACACAAACAATCTCCCAAATGCAGCAACGTGTCAATGTTTGTTGTTTGCTGCTTATACATAAGACGTCTGGAGCTCTGTCTCATATGAATACTCAGGTCACTCTGGCTGCCCAGCAATATCTGGATTACTTCAAAGTGAAATAGCACTTTTTTTATCTGTTTTCTAAACAATATTAGAGAATGTTCATTTTGGATGGACAAAAACTCCTCAAACATGCGTGTGCTGTCGTGTATGCGTGTTTGTGCATGTGTGCGCAGTTATGAGAAGAAACAGCTCCATGTGCAGGAGCTACAGGAACAGATCCAGGTGGAGAGGCTGAGGAGCCAGAAGCGTGCCCAGGAAGAGAAGAGTCAGGGCGGGGAGAGAGAGAGAGCACTCAGGGCCCAGGCAGAAGACCTCCGACAGCAACTGGATGAGGAGAAGCATCAGTCTGCTGAGCTCCAGCTACAGGTGTGAATGGCCAGGTTCTCTGCTCCCGTTCGTATCATGACAAGGACTCGCTTTAGGTCGGAAAATAAATGCATATGTTTCTTTACTAAATACATGAAGTGATCAGGGGAACAAGAAAAAACACTGAAAGCCTCCATATAGTATTTAGTATATTGGTGTCTAGCATCCGCATATATCTAAATAAACTCAAATTCGGAATAGATATAAGTTAATGTGTAAGTTAATAGTTAGGATCAGGAACGGGTTTAGCTTACACTTGTAATTGCTGCTGGCCGGGTTTGTATTGGCCAATCAAGCACTCGCAGATCCCTGCCTCCAGCAATATAACAGGTCGGAACAAATATGAAGCGAAAGAAATAAAACGCCCTCTTCACACAGATTTAAGATTTGATAGAACGGACATAAGAATCTAAAGCCTGATTTAGGAGACTGCACTACCCTGTGTTTCCCCCTCACAGGTGAATGTCCTTCAAAATACAGTGTTGAATCACCAAGACGATCACAGGAAGATTGGGATTCTGGAGCAGCAGGTAGCCAACACACACACACACACACACACACACACACACACACACACACACACACACACACACACACACTCCCCTAGACCTGCCATCTTAATTATCCCTTTCTTAGATAAAGCGTTTAGTTTTAGACTGAGCGCTAGAGGTAGCCGCTAATCCATCCACTGTAATGAAACCCTATTAGAGGATCAGCTGCTTCTGGGTTTTCCTCTGCTGAACTCTATCAGTATGTTAGCTCATCCTCTGACCTTGGTTCAACCTTCACATATCCTCCTGTTTCTCGTAGCCAATCAACGATCCCCCAGAAATGTCCAATACGCGACCACATTGATGTTAACCCCCTCTGTACCTGGCACATTTCCCCCCTGGAATCTTTCCTTTTTACATCTATACACTATGAATAATGTCAATAATGTAGAATATGCAAGAATAATAATGTTTACCTCAACTTAATGTTTTCCTTTATTTTCTGTGATTACATTTATATATGCATACTGTATATACGTATATCCTATTTCTTTATTATTTTTTGCAGATTTGCAGATTTTTTTTTATCAAATGTGTGTAATTTTTTTTTATTATTATTATTATTATTATTATTATTATTATTATTATTATTTTCCTTTACTTCTGCTTGTCACACTCTTATCTCCTTATTTTCTCCATTAAAGATTCAGATGTCGGCCAGAGACCTGGAGGAGGAGAAACGCGACTGTCTCAATTTAAAGAAACAGCTGTACAGACTCCTCAAAGAGCTACGGAAAACCAGTAAGACCACAGCGGCAGAGGTCAGTGAAGACGGATGAAAGGCCAAGATAAGTTAGGTTAAGATGTACTCCAAGATGGAAAATGCAAGCACCTTGGTTAAATAAAAACAAATACGGTATAGTTGCTAAGAAGCATTACAGAAAAGTGCGCAAGAGGCCTAGTTAGGCAATAGGATACACCGTTATTTACCTTAATTTCATCAGGAAAAGCACTTTGAGGTTTCAATGATCACTTTACCAAGAGCCTCCAGGCTGAGGCAGCCAGCAGCAGCAGCGTCCATGTGCCTGACGGCGTTGCCTCCTCCATGCGTGCTTTAGCAGAGACACCATCAGGACGCCAGCGGGCTCCAGACCAGCGGTGCTGCTCCAGACCGCTGCGGCTCCCCTCGCACCCCCGGCGCCCTGAACCAGAGCTTCCTGGAGTGCCCGGGCTGCCGGGCGCAGTACCGGTCCAGCCAGCACCGGGAGCTGTTGGCCCACCTGGACCACTGCCTGGACTGAGGAGCTCCGCCAGGAGACAGGAGGTCCTCCACCTCCTGGTCTCCCCTCAGGCCTCACGAGAGGGTCGTCATGAGCCTCATGAGTTTTTGACGTAGGATTTTTTTTGAGACATCGGTTGAAAATAATACAATTTGCTGTTTAAGGTTTATTTCAAAGGTTCATTTAGAAGATATATTTACTTAAATCATTTAGGGAGTGGTTTCGGAGCTATGTGTTCTTCGTAGTTTTGCTGTTTTTGGTTAGTTCTAAACTTCATGCCTTAACCATTCACTTTCTGCTCAAGGCAAGCCATTGCACATTTTGAAAATTAAAGAATATTTCTTGACAACAGTTTTTCGTTAGTTTGTCATTTCTTGTCCCAGGTTGCCATGTTATGGTCAAACCTGATAAATAGCTCAAAACAGATTGTCTGCAGTAATCCGTCTCACGCTATATACGGCAGGGACAGATACATTGAGTCAGCTACACTCAAAAAAATGAAAAAGCTATTTGACATACATCTGCGCCCACAGGAATAAGGCGATTTATTATCCAAAACAATGGTAACATTTTTATTTTGCGTTCAATATATTATGATACATTTATGTCTTGTTAAGTCAAACTGTCATGGAATCACATTGATTAAGACCAGTTAATCAGGTCTTCACAACAAAAGACACATTGCCCACCGGCGAATTACATCAACAGTATGGTACGCTCTGGTGTATCTAGGGCTTATCTGAGTGAACATCTTAACCCTGTTGATGAAGAAGCTGCACTCGTGGGTACTTGCAGCCCATTGGTCAATTCTGGAGCTAAGCATGTGCTTGAAAGAGCTGCCAAGAGGGGGCGTAAGGGAAAACCACTGCACATCATGCGACGTCTTGGCCTGACACTGGGTACTACGTCCTTCCCTAGATGGGGAAGAGAGAAGGAGCTAGTTACCACCAATAGGAACAGGTGAGCAACCAGTAGAGCCAAAAGAGGCGGGGCTAGATGTAAAATCACTGACTCAGGAATAACCTGCACGTGAGTGGACAGAAAAAAGGACGGGTTGAAAGGGGGTTCAGGAATGGAGGGGGTCTAGGTTTGATGGACCCATTTCAACTGATAAGCACAAAGAGCTTTCTTTATTAGTTATATTTTTTATTCTTTTTTTTTTTTCTTTTTTTTATTTCGTACAATATAATTATGTCATGTTATCAATGCCCCATATGCTGTTACTCTATGCCAAAATGTTATTTTATTATTTTTCATTGTTTATATTATATAACCTTGCAACATAAAACATGTTGCAAGGTTCAGCGCTCGAAAAAAATATTCCTGGGACATAACGTAATCCCTTATGTAACCTGTAATGTGTGTTGTTTTGTATTATAGGACTCCCACTACAGTGACATTGTGGACAAGAAGACCAAGTGCGCCACAAAATGCTTGCTCACAGCTCCTTTGCTGAGTGGGAAGGAGCTCATTGTTGTGGTGATGGCCCTCAACAAGCCAGGAGCAAAGTAAGTTCAATTTGGCCAGAGGAACTTTCCGTCCCTCTGTTTTTATGAATTATTTTAATCATGTGCAAAAGTGAGCCCATAAGGAAATTATTTGGTTTGGTTGGATGAAGGTTTAGCATTAGAGATGACATAACTAAACAGAAAGAGCAGGGTTAGTAGTCATGCAACAGTAACAGTGTGTTGACAGTTTGGTCCTCGTCTTCCTGTCTCTGACCCATATGTTGTCTCGATAATCAACTCATAATCCCTTAAGACAAGGGGAGGGCCAAGGAGGCAATTTCCTTTGTTGATTTTCCCAAACTTGTTGAGGCTATTATGCAGTCAATTGATGCAATTCCATTTCTTTCTGTTGTTTGTTTTTTGGCATAAACCATTCTTGTTTATGCCATGATTGGCTGCTTACATGTGAGACATTGAGAAGCTGGGTAAAATGCCAAACAATGACAGAGTTAGCTACAGCCGTTGTTGCTGGTCCTGTGTATCTCGCCTGATGGAGCATGACATTAAAACTGTGCATGGTTAGAGGTTTCACACTGGGGCCACACCCATGCCTGCAACCTATACACTCGTGGTAGCCTATTGTAAAGCGCTTTTGATAAATAATTGCACATATTCATTCATTGGGGAGTGGGAATGGAAATGCTTTTGGTGCCACTCTTTAAAATGGGAAATGATATCGCTGACTAGGTAAAAAAAATCACTTCATAAGTCACTCACGATATTTTATCAAATGGATTATTATTTATTTTTTTTCCCAAATCCTTATGTTTGTAGTATTTTCATAACACTAAATGTTTATTTGCATGAAAAATAAACCCATTAAGGGAGGCACTTGTAAGGCCTAGGATATTTTTTAAATGCAAACTCAGATTTATCGTATGAACCTTGCAATATAAATATTACAAAAGATTATGTCAACTTTGGTCACATGGTTTTATATCACATTATGATTAAATACAACATCTACAAGAGATCAATCACAACTAAAACGCTAAATAAAAATGATCTTTAAATAAAACACTGCCGTCTGGAGGCTAAATTGTTAATTCATACCTATGAGGAAGACTCAAATGGCATTACATTGGCAGGAACATACGCTTATATGTTGCTATTTGTTTAAGAAGAGTCTTGTTTGGCTATTTGAGTCCATGCATTAGGCCTTACACTTAAGCCTATTTATAAACAGACAAGATGATATGCCTAATACAGTAACGAAAAACGGCATTGATGCTTCAGTAATCGAACAGGGTAGATAACAGATAACATCAGAGTTGTTTTTTTCAGTAACTGTTGGTAACGTTAGGGAGAGTAGTGAACACTGCGTGCTCTATGCTCGCGATGAATTATGGAATTTATCGCATTTGGACACGTCTCATCCCTGCGTGGGTCGACAATCACTTCCACTGTTCTTCCCAGACTCCCAACCACACGTTTTTTTCTTCTTTTTTGGAATTTCAGTCATTCCTTTCAAGTGTCCATTCTCTCCATGTCTTTCTTTTTCTCAACAAAAAAAAAGAAGAAAAGATGATCCATGTCGTAAGCAAACAACGTTTCAACACATTCAATACAACACAATTGCAGAAATTATATTACTGGGACGGTCTGTGGCCATAGAAGGCGTTGAAGAGAGGACAGCCTATATACTATCTCCGGGGAAACACATTCGCACCAGCGAGGCTCACAGAGGAAGAGGGTGAATCTCTCGGTGTTGTTTTGTTGTTGTTGCCATGGCAGCGACGGGCTATTGGACAGTGTGAAATCGATGTGTATGCAGTGAATCAGGGTTCACATGAAAGAGGAGCCGTGGTAAAGAGGCTGCCGGCAGCCCATCTGGGTCCACGGGATAGGAAAGGGTTTAATTGTGGCCGGACAAAGTAATACGTCGGCCCCAGAGTGGCTTTCATTCCATCACTCTATTAAAAAGGTCGGCTTGCAATCACATTTGCAACCACAATCGCATCTATAACAAACAAACCAGAACTAAGTGGTTCATTTAAAAACCGCCCCCCAATTGCAAACCAAACCACAGATTTTGAATCAATATGACGGATATAGCGTCTTATTCGGCCTATTATCACTAAATCATGATAATAATCATAACCATAATAATTTTATGATTATTAAAAACATTATTATTGTTAATAATTTTCAAATCTATAATATTATCATATGTTATATTATCATTATTGTTATCGTCATCATTATCACAAAGATATAAAGCCTTATTTGTCTTATTTGTTGTTTATTTACCTTACCTACACCTGACGCTCGCGCATACACAACAAGAAAAGGCAGGTTCTGCGCAATAGCAACACATTTGCTGGCTCACTAAAGGGTTCCTCACTTCCCAGCTGATTCACCAGTAAAACCATGACATCCATGTTAGGCGGATTGTACCAGGAACACGACCATCGCTTCGTTTCGGCATAGGCGTGGTTTTGGATGGAGGCGCTCCCGATCTGGTCCCCTGTCGTGACTCGCACCTGCCCCTACACCGATTTGGTCCCAGTGCCAGACTGGACATCTTCTGAAGGCTGTGGGCATTTAAAACGCCTTTTAATCGTGTTATACCTTCTCCAGAGGGGCTGCCTTTGAGTGGTATATTTGAGAATAATAACATCAGAAGAAAACAGGACAAGGGACGCATCGGATGGAAGTGTAGCGGAGGACAGTCAGGCAGACGATACTTGCCGTTTTTAACAACAAGGACGGCGTTTGGTGAAAAGAAAAAAGAAAAAAAAGGTGTCGACTGGCCCTCTTTTGGAGAAGTGGGGGACAACAAGGGCGAGGGTGTGTGTGTTTGTGGCGTTTTACATGTGTGTAGGATTACTCGACGCGCAGCACGTCTCTGCCCAGGCAAAGGAGGATTCACCGTCGCAAGGATGAAACGCGAGAGCCAGGAGACCCCCAAGACCCATCTGGTGTGGCTGGTGGTCGCGGGGCTTTTGCTCGCGGCGGAGGGCAAGCGCGCCCGCCAGCCCCGCTGCCCCTCGGCGTGTACGTGCACCAAAGACAACGCGCTGTGCGAGAGCGCGGGTTTGATCCCTCGCAGCTTTCCCCCAGATGTCATTTCATTGTAAGTGTCAATATATGATCATATTTTTTGCTTTGTGTCAACCGTGCGTTCATTATTTTTTTTGCTGTGTGCTTGTAAGTGGAAAGAAAAAAAATTGGACTAAATGCAGTATAGGCTACTCTACAACTATACCAACCGCGATGTGTCCAGTTTTGTATACGAGTTCAGCACAGGGCAATACTATGATGTTAAAAAAAGATAAGGTTTCTTTGTCATTTTGCTTTCCAACAGATCGTTCGTGAAGTCCGCGTTCACGGAGATCCCCAAAGAGAGCTTCATCCACACGCCTGCTCTGCATCTGCTGTGAGAGCCCTTCGCCTGTGTTTCTGTCTTTGTTTCGCGGTGAAGGTCCCCTGCGATGTGTCCATCGCCATGTTTAACTGGACAGAGACGTTTCCTGCTCCCCCTCTCCTTCGATTAATCCGAGAAATGCTGGTATCACTTCCCCCGTCACGCTCGTCACATTGATGCACACACCACGATGCGATGTCATGTGTAGTACGTTATGAGAGCGTATTAATAGGCTGTAGTCCAACCGGTGTTTTCTGGCTGAGGTAGCTGTCAGTTATAGTAGGATGGTAAACAAAGCGTGGTTGTCCCAGTGATAGGAATCCCTTCATGAATAGGATCCCCATTCTCTCTCTCTCTCTCCCTCTCCGGGAGGAGCTTTGGTATTTACCTTGGGATTTTAAATCACACAGTCTGACAATGTCGTATTTCAGTTGGGCTGTTTCTTGTTCTAAAATATTTTATATTGTTTTGGTTGATCTTTAAAAAAAAAAAAAAAAAACGTGCAAGTTTCAATTGCAGGTTAATATACAGTTGGAATGACATCATCTGATAAAAAAAGAAAAAATTGTGAGATAAATAACTTCCTTCCATGCTCTTGTATCTTAAGTCTTTTCACAGCCAATACTTTTGACTCCATCAATGAAGATGCTTTTCTTGGCCTTCCTCATCTGGAGTATCTGTGAGTAGTCAAATTATTTTTCATACATATTATTCATTACTATTTCAAAATGATACGCTTCAGGGGCTTAAAGTGTCTTTTTGGTAACACATCTGCCCTGTGTTTTCTACAGATTCATTGAAACCAACCACATCAAGTCTATATCACCTAATGCTTTCCGCGGGCTGAAAACATTAGTGCATCTGTGAGTATAGACCTATTAACAACTCATTATACCTATACATATTAATATAGCGATTTACAATAAGTACATTTATCAGAAGAAAAATAAACAATAAATCGCTGTCTGTAAAGTAAGGATGTTCATTGAGTGCCAAGATATCTGGGATAAGACGCTAGGTACTAATTATAAGTGCCAAACCAAATTGAACAGTGTTGCAAAATTCCTTATTCATGTGGTGTAACTATGAGAATAGGAGTATAATAGTCTACTCTCATTTTATTTGAAGGAGCTAAGCTATTGACCATGACTGGGGTACATGTGTTTTTTAAGTGTGTGGTCCACATTTTCTTACTGGCACACAGGTATTTCTATTTTGATAGCACACCCAGCTGTATTTAATGCTCTCAAGTAGAGCGGATCACACCCAAAACTGACTAACAATTACACATATTCTACATCAAAGTGTAAGTGTATGCTCACTAAAACGAATGCCATTATACTTAGTCATCTGTACTGTAGAATAAGAAGTGTACACCTTTTCAGTGTGAAAGTGTTGCACAACTTAAGGCCTCCCTTGATATTTACTTAATTACGGACACAGCATGTAAAAAAACAAAAAACACTTGTAATTAGCGAATGCCTGCCAGTCTCCTAGGTAGCAGTCTGAACTGTTAGCCCTGCAACACGTAGCCTTGTTTTACTGCCACAAACATAACATGTGTAGACACTCTGCCCTGCATTCGGGAACCACGAACTATAGATCCAGTTTAAATTTTCTGTCACATCTGTGTACATGGGCACACAATATAATATATTACAAGTGGGTATAATATATGAGATATGATTTGATGAAATAACGTGGTGATTTGACCTGAAAATATTTTATACCAGTTGATATTTTATACCAGTTGAATTTCAAAGGAAATATCATATGATATTAACTATTATGTAATATGCTATGATGCGAGATGCTATATCATTATATGATATAAGATAATAGATTCCCATGTTAATAATTTGAAACATTGATATGAGATGATAGGTATGAAACAATATGAGACAATTGTGAAATAATATGCTATTTCCTTTCTCTTACAGGAGTCTAGCCTACAACAACCTGGAGACTCTGCCCAAAGACATGTTTCAGGGTCTCGAGGCTCTAACCAAAGTGTAAGTACGCATGACTTCAAGCTATGCTTCTCCACATTCACGATACAGTGGAGGAGCTTTGGTAATGCTGTGTTAGCTAGCGTCTTGATACCCTGACCTCATCATTCAAGAGAAGCCCAGATTGGTCAGAAATGAGCAGGGGAGCGGTCTAAAATTCAAACGTACAGCCAACCAGAACAGATATAGGTTGAACAGAGCATTTATACTCACTGACACTCCATGGCATTTCTAATGAAATAATTGCCCTGAACTATGACCTACAGCGCCTTTGAGAACAAAGCCTGAACACTGCCTTTGCGGCTTCTGCCAAATAGCTTCAAAAAGCTGCATCTGAAATACAAATCATTACAAAGCACCAAAGAGAAGAGCTCTATGGCCAGCAAATCTCTCTGTACAGGGGGGCTAAATATAGACCATCTCTCAGTACTCCTCTGCAGTCACGTCTTGAATAATGTGTGGGCAGGGACTACATTTAGCCTTATTAATATTGCATTGGGTACTGTGGAAGACAGATGGGGCGGGGTCGATGGCCTGCTGGGGGGGGGTCTGTTTCTCCTGTGCCCTCGTCTCCCCTGAGTATAGCTTGACCAATTACCACCGGCCAACACACCAACAGCCCAGTGTGTTAGGACTCAGTATTAGATCTGGGAATGCCATTAGTGCCCAATCACCAGAGCACCAGACTGCCCTTCACTCAGTGACTGCAATGAGGATGGACATCATGAAGCCTTTTGTGGTTGTTTTGCTTTTGATTTGATGCTTAGATTTGAAGAACATCGATTTTTCGTTTATTTATTTATTTGGAATCATTCAACCATTTGTAACCAGAGACAGAGTTTAATTCACTGACTGCAGATCTCCAAATGAAACCCCCACCATAACAACAACAGATAAATACATTTTTGTTCTTTAATTTGGACTATTCTTTGGTCTATTTGGTCTATTCCCTATAAATAATTGAATATTTACTTCGTATCCATGCTATCGTAAAGGTTCAAACGTTTCCACTGACTTGCATTAGCGCAACATTGTCAAATACATGTTGATTTACAAGGTGTCCCCTCCCCTCCTGACCCCCAGAGACCTGCGAGGGAACCAGTTCATCTGTGACTGTAAGCTGAAGTGGCTGGTGGAGTGGATGGTCCACACCAACGCCACCGTGGACCAGATCTACTGCAAGGGCCCCGAGTCCCTCCTGGACAAGAAGATCAACGACCTGTCCCCCCAGTCCTTCGACTGCATCACCACAGGTGAGCTACCCCAGGAGGCCTGACAGGTCAGCAGTGTGCCAGAGGTATCCTTTTCTTTTACTCTTTAGCCATTTAGCAGACGATTTGATCCAAATTGACCGAGTAAAGTTCAGGAGTAAATGTCATTCAGCAATCAGCACAATGTTGATTGAGCCTATATCGCCCACTCATGAAAGCCCTTGCATTTGCAGCATTATGAATGTGAAGAAGTGGGTGTTGGGGGTGAACTGGTGGGTGAAGTGTTGCACAGTTAGTGGTTCCTACTTACAGTATATGTTGGTCCTGTGAAAAGGCAAACAGTTTATAAGATAGTTTGTTCGATTTCTCTCCAGAATTTGCCACCTACCAGTCTCTCAAGTTTGAGTCCCTGTCGGTGGAGTCCTTCTCCTTCGGGAGCGATGAGTATGTGGTGTTCGCCCAACCGTTCATTGGGAAATGCAGCTTTCTGGAGTGGGATCACGTGGAGATGGTCTTCCGGAACTTCGATGAAATCGACAGTAAGTCACTGGGTCACCATGACAACATGGACGAAGGAAATAAACAGATTTTGATGTGGTGTGGTTTGATGTGGTGTGGTTGAGAGCCTCACTTTTGGTACGACCACCTAGGAGTAACGGCCACAACATCAAATTGTCCATTACTACCTCAGCTTCTCACAGTAAATTGAAAAAAAATAGATGTATTAATAACAAAATAACACGATTGAAAGACATACACACACACGACACTGCGGAGATGGAAGTGGAAACTGGTCCCTTCTCTCTGGCCTTGATATGCCAGCTGCAACCTGCCCAAGCAATCATCAAACACAAACAATTAACCAACATAACCAATTAACCAATTAACTCCCACAGCAACAAAAACATCAGGAAACCAAACAACATTACACACATTAAAAAACAATCCAATAAACCCCCACACACACAACCATGGGTGGTAACGCATGAAGAGATTCTCACCCAATGATGAACACCCCTCTCTCTCACCGCCCCCCCGCCCTGTTTAGGCACGTCCACCGTAGTGTGCAAGCCCCTGATCATCGGCGACCAGATGTTCATCATCGTGGCGCAGCTGTTCGGCGGCTCGCACATCTACATGCGCGACGTGTCGGCCAACAAGTTCATCAAGATCCAGGACATCGACATCCTGAAGATCCGCAAGCCCAACGACGTGGAGACCTTCCGCGTGGACGGCGAGTCCTTCTTCGTCATCGCCGACAGCTCCAAGGCGGGCTCCACCACCGTGTACAAGTGGAACGGCAACGGCTTCTACTCGCAACATTCCCTGCACGAGTGGTACCGCGACACGGACGTCGAGTACTTGGAGATCTCCTCCAAGCCCCACCTCATCCTGTCCAGCAGCTCGCAGCGGCCCGTCATCTACCAGTGGAACAAGGGCAGCAAGGAGTTCGAGCGGCGCACCGACATCCCCGAGATGGAGGACGTGTACGCCGTCAAGCACTTCCAGGTGAAGACGGAGCTCTACCTGTGCCTGACGCGCTTCATCGGGGACTCCAAGGTGATGCGGTGGGACGGCGCCCTGTTCCGCGAGCTGCAGACGATGCCCTCCCGGGGGTCCATGGTGTTCCAGCCCTTCACGGTGGGCAGCTGGCAGTACGCCATCCTGGGCAGCGACTACTCCTTCACCCGGGTGTACCGCTGGGACGCCAAGAAAGGCCAATTCGTCCACTTCCAGGAGCTGCACATCCAGGCGCCGCGGGCCTTCTCGCCTATCTCCATAGACAACCGGCAGTTCCTGCTGGCGTCCAGCTTCAAGGGCAAGACGCAGATCTACGAGCACCTGGTCATAGACCTGAGCACCTGATGAGGATCTGCCATCCCCTACTCCCCCCCCCCCCCAGTTGGTGGAGCGAGCGGTTGTTGTACTGTTGGAAGCTGGATGTTTGTAGATTGTGTTAATAGAGGTGTCAGTGGTGGGAGAAAGGTATTATCGGTTGAATCCTAACTTGAGAACGACAAGCATTACTCTCCTCGATGCCTGCTGTATATTCTACTTTTCATGTTAATATCAACGCACAGCTAATAGTGATACGTGAATGCTTGTTTCTCAAGTTAGGATTTGATTTTTTTTCCAAGCGTATACACATGACCACGGACACACATAAGCCATCTTTATCAACACAACGCTCGAAATGTCCAGTTTTGTTTATCCATTGTATCTGGCTTTGTTCCGATTTTTTTGTTGTTGTACATCAGATTTTGTGTTTAACCATTCACGTGACTTAACACTCTTTATACAATTGCATATTTCTCAAGGGAAGATTAAAATAGTACTTTTTAATAAACCGCCACGTTAGATAAAACCAAGAAAACTATCTGCCAAAATGAATTGTTTACATTTTTATGTCTTTCTTTGTGTGCGATACATGGTTTATAAACAAAACTTTTGTAAGCGTTCAGAGGGACCAAGGCAGTTTGATAAATGCTTGTTAGGGAAAAAGGGAAATTCTTTTAATATTATGTTTATAGTTTGGAAAATGACAGCAATCTTCTGTAAGGACTTAGTAAAATATCCTTGCATATTATTGTAAAATGTTTGTACGACATTTAAAGTATTGAAAACGTTCATATCAACACTGTTTTTCATAACATATATTTAAAGGAACTTTTTGAATGTGTTTTAAAATATTTTCACATGACTTTGAAAGCCGAATGAGGAACGGGACAAAATGATAATATTACATGTATGAAGTTGTGCCATCTTTAAAATCACAAGTAATTGACTAACACCATACTAATGGAGTGAATAAAATCTCTATCATCACACTTTATCTGGCTACATCTCTTCTTTGCTGCCCAGCTAGCGGCACACATAGCATGCAATGCTAATGTGTAAAAGAGCAATTTGAGGTCATGTGGCAGGTGCTTATATCCAAGGCAATTAACAGTTAATTTATACAGGCAAAGGGTTAGGGCATCTTGCTCAAATCTGCTTACAGGCTAGGGTGTGGACATTGGGCATCGAACCCAGAACTTTCTGGGAACCTTTCAATGTCACAATCACACAACAATGCATGTCTGGTTTAAGGAACGAACAATAAAATATATGAGGTATTGAATACAAACAAATAAAATCCTTTTTATTTTCTGCAACAAAGTGCACGCCTCAAACTCTACAAAGCAGCACATTACAATGTAATGGAATAAATATAACCAAATATGCTTAAAAAAAAGAAATAAAAAAATATTAAACAAGCATGGGGAATTTCAAAAGGAAAGTAAAATGAAAATAAAAAGGAGCTGCATTGGAACACTGGTGCAGCGACTGAATTAGGCTCTTAGAAGAGAGAGCGAGTGAGAGAAAGAGAGAGAGTCTTCTTTCCTTTCCCAATCCATTATGATGATTGATTATTTAGCATCGGCATGCCTTTGGACCTGCTGACCTCCTCGGTCTCTCTCTCGCGCTCTGCCTCTGAAGAATATTAATTCAAATCCTGCTTTAAAAAGGAAATTTACCGACCGACATGAAAGAAAAGTGATGTGCGCACTCTCATGTCCAATATAGAATTACTCCTGGAAAAGTTGTGCAACTGCAGCAGGCTTTCTTCATGTCACCCTACCGGCTGCCGAGAGGAAAAACAAGAAGAGGAGAGGAAAGAAGAAGAAGAAAATAAAAACGATAAAGTTAACCCATGTTCAGTGTGAGCTGAAATCAGGGCTGGCCTCTATGTTGGCGGGACAGTGTTGTGTTTTCCTTAAGCGGACAAAATGGGAGCAACTGAACAGTTAAGAGAAAAAAATAAAAGGCAAGAGGGAGTGAGAACGAACACGTCCCACAGTACTCCACAAAATAATTTAGTGCTGTTTTAAACCAAAAAGTAAAACACTATGCTTCTTCTTTCGTACGCGATGACCCGTAGAAAGAGGAAATTAAAAATCTCACCGAGCAGAAAGGATAAAATGTTCTAAAAGGTACATCAATTATAGCAGGACAGAACTCAAATGTCAAGAAAACAAAGAAGAGAAAAATAAAGACACAGTATTGACAATAAATCCTGTACAGAACTCAAAACCAATATATAATACAGTACCTGCAGGTGTAACGCATACAGTACATTTCTTAATCCTTGTTAACTTTTTTTTTTAACATAGTTTTTATTAAGGGTTCCCAGCCTGATCTATATACGGATTTAACACGGGTGGAAAAGCGGCTATTTAGTTTAGTTGAGCTTTCAGTCATTTTAAATGGTTATTCAGCGAGGGGGACGGGGCAGGGTGATTAGATCTCGTTGTTAGCCTGTTAGAAAAAAAGATGCAAAACATTATTGCGGGAATGGTCGTCTTCAGTTGCATACTGCGTGTGTTGCATGAAGAGGGAGAGAGATTGAGAGAGCGAGAGATTGATAGCGAGAGAGAGAATGAGATTGTGAGTGAGCGAGAAATAAAGAAAGGAAAAAGAGAAAAAAAATAAAGAAAAAAAAAAAAAATAAAGAAAGAAAGAGAGAGAAAGAGAAAGAGAAAGAGAGAAAGAGAAAGAGAAAGAGAGAGAGAGAGAGTGTGGGGAGGGAAAAGAGATAGGGAAATGGACGGAAGAAAGCAAGGAGTACAGTTGTCAGTTATTTTTTTGTCTTCTCTTCGTCTTGAAACCCACCAACAGGCCTCTCTCTGACCCGCTACCCTGTACAGTCAGTTACATTCACGGCCTGCGCTGCCGCGGCTCCCGGCCGGCCCGGCTCCGGTCCAACCTGATTGTGCGCGGTAAGGTCCCCCAGTGCCCGCTGCTTGTCAACACCAATGCAAGTTAGTTCATGAAATGAGCGGGACCCCCCCCACCACAGACAGAGAGACAGAGAGACAGAGAGAGAGAGAGAGACCGAGAGAGAGAGAGAGCGAGAGAGAGAGGTGAGAAGAGGGGGGGGGGGACCCACCGCCCGCCCGCCCGCCCGGCGGATTGCCTCCCGTCAAGGCGCACGTCACAGTTTGAGCTCGTTGGCGATTTTGCAGGCGATGTTCTTGAAGGCGATGGACGTGCCCGATATCCGCTTGAAGCGCACGCCGTTGAGCGAGAGGCGGGGCAGCTTGCACACCTCCATCTCCCACTGCACCAGGTTGTCCTGGCGCGCGTCGCCGTGCACGCAGAACAGCAGGAAGCGCTCGCGCTGCTCGTAGTCGCAGCTGTTGGCGTCCAGCACCTTGCGGATCTCCCGCATCATGTCGGCGGGCTCCATGGAGGACGTGGTCTTCATACTCCAGGTGAAGCGCAGCGAGCGCGGCTTGGAGTCCCGGCCCGCCTCGTCCTTACTGTCCCCCGACGCACTTCTGGAGGGGAGAGGGGGAGGGGGACAGAGGGGGGGGTCGGTCGGAGGGAGACACGGACAGAGAGAAAGACAGACAGACAGTGAGACAAAGAGACAGAGAACAAATAGAGGGAGAGCGGGAGGGAGAGAGAGAGAGAGGTGGGGGAAACGATGAGGGAGATCTTAAGGAGGCCCAGGTGAGTTTCAATCTCTAAACAGCAGCTCAGTGCAGCATCTCACCTCGGTGTTTCACTCCTGGCACTCGCCTCTCCCTCACTAGGCACCCTGAAACAAAAACCAGGGAGAAATCATGACTCCCAGGACCAGCCCTCCGTCACAGCCACGCCCCTCCCCCCTCCCCTCCCCCCACGCCACGCCAACCCCTCCCTCCACCAACAATGCCAGCCAGGTCGTTTGCGGACACGGAGAGAGAGGGGACATCAGGCGTCATGCCAGGGTCCAATCCCTTGGTGTTTGAGAGGACAGAGTTGGGGTGAGGCGGGGCGGGGGGAGGGTGGTCATGGGAGAGAGGGGAAGGCGGAGCGGTACACAAGGTAAGGGGGAGAACAGAGGGAGCATACACAACAGGTCACCCCCACACCGGCGACTCTGATCGCGCCCGTCTCTTCACGCCCCCTGTTCACTGGCTTCATATAGAACAATTGAGGACGGGGGGGACGCAGCCAAAGCCTGGAGCCCACCCTGATCACGTGACCTCCGATCGCGTTTCCCTGCACGGATCAGTCTGGACAACTCGATCGATTTCCAAAAATCTGATCGTCCCCTAATCGGGGATCGTCATCAACTTTCGTAGTTGATGATGTTACCGGGGGCCAATCAGGGGACTGCGTCATAGTCGATGACGTAACCGGGCCAATCAGGGACTGTGTCGTAGTTGATGAGGTAACCGACCAATCAGGGTCTGGGTCCTAGTTGACGATGTGAAAATACATGCCGCGTCTCCCGAAGCAACGAGCTGCAACGTTAATCTCAGTAGAGTGAACAGAGCCATGCACTTATTCAGTGCACTTATTGCAAGAATAGACTCAAGAGCAACTATTAATCAATAAGAAGAGTATGCAGTATCAGCGTTTGTTGACGGAAAATATCTTTTGGGCCGTTCTTCTATATCCCGTGTATCCACAGTGATGGCCGTCACATGTTTTGTTATGCTGATTGGCTGAAGGAGTCTGTACGTCAAGAGCAGTACTCCCGCCCCCTTGGGCTAGAGGTCCACACTGATCCGTGTGGCGAAACAGAATGTGAAGTCACGTGATCAGGACTCCAGGCTAGTGAAGCGAAACCCTGACCCCAATCCAAACGCGCGGTCCTTGTTTCTGTCTCGGTGTCTGATTGTTTTTAGCACAGCGTCGATGAGGTGAGAGCAAGAGGAAAGACCGAGAGAGGGCAGAGGGAGGAGAGCGGGAGGGAGAGCAAGAGGGAGGAAGAGCGAGAGAGGGAGGAAGAGGGAGAGATGAAGAGAAGAAGAGAGAGAGGGGAAGAGGGAGGAAGAGAGAGAGAGCGAAAACAAGAGAGTGAGCATGAGTCGAGTCATGGTTTAGAAGGTGGTTAGAGAGCTGGACGGTCTTGGGGATTATTCATCCGTAGAGTGAATGAAGGGGGGGGGGGGGGGGCGTTCCGGTTGGTCAGTAAGAGCACTGGGCACTGGGTTTATCAGGGTTACGGGGGGAGTTCAACAGACACTGAGTTGTTTGGCTGGAGGGGTGGGGTTTTTATATTTGGGCCGAGGGAGAGTGAGAGGTGCAGCAAGCGTTGTGATCTCCTACCTGGGGGTGGACCTGAAAGACAGAGCTCTAAGCAGGAAGAGAAGGAGAGGGAGAGAGAGCTGTGAGCTCCTGCCAACAGCAGCACGTACAAAGACGCTCTACGACCGAGCACGGCCAGAGCCACAGGCGACGGGTTTCAACGGTTGCAAAAAGGCTCGCGAAAGAAATGATTAAGAAGAAATTATAGGATATTGTAATTATAATAATATATCCCGTGGCTGGTAAATCAAATGCGGCAATTCATTTACACACATCATTTTGGAAATCATATTTTGTCTTACATCCATTGAAATGATTCGCCAAAGTACGTAAGAAAAGTAGATCTCAGTTGAAAGCACTTTGAAGAGAGAGAGAGAGAGAGAGAGAGAGAGAGAAAGAGAGAGCAGAGGAGACAGTTCCAACGAGAGCCTCTCTCCGGGGGGACCGACCTGCGCACGAACTTGGAGGTGATCTTGCCGATGATGCCGGTGGAGGTGCCCCTGCGCTGCTGGGCGAGGGCCCCCGTGTCGTGGGAGAGGGTGGGCGAGGCCGGGGGCCCGTTGTAGGTGGCGCTGCGGCGGTCCCGGAGCTGGGCCCCGTGGAAGGTGCTGCGGCTGGTGGTGCCGCGCGGGAAGCGGTTCTTCTCCGGGGTGCTGATGCTGTGGGCCGACGGGGAGCTGGAGGGGCCCCGCGGTGAGGAGCTGGGGGCCACAGGGGAAACACACAGTCTGTCAGGGGCTTTAGCGCGAGGCGTGGGAGACGCCTTCATCAGAGTAGCCTGCAGTGAAGACACATGGAGGCTCTTATGGAGCATGGCATTATCTGTATTATTAAAATGTATTATTATATCTATTATTATTATTATTAGTTATATGAAGATTTGGATGAAAATGGATGAAAATAAATGTCTTGTATTTTGGGGATCTTCCTCCATAATCAAGTTTGTACTCAAATAGTCCTAGTGAAAAAGCCCTTTATTATCCAGTGAATAACAAACCCAGTATGGAACGGGCCGTACTTTGCTTGGGTCACACCCTGACCTTCACCCTCTTCCTCTGGGTGATCATAAACAACACACAGAACAACCCTGACCCAAATAAAGCTTTCAAGTCACTTATTAAATTATCATCTTGGACATAGTCGAGTACTTATTCGTCACTGATCACTAATATTTTTTTTTTTGTCACATTCCATCCGAGATGCGTGATGGCTTGCTCCCCCTACCAGTTGGTACAGTCCGCTGGGTAGGCTGGTACATTCCATCCATCATGTGACTAAGGCCCAATCCCATTTATACCCCTTACCCCTCCCCCTTGTTTTGAAGGGGTAAGGGGAAGGGGGAATGGGGAAGGGGTAAGGGGGAGGGGTAAGGGGAAGGGGTAAGGGGTAGAAATGGGATTGGGCCTTATAGGGTCGCTTTGGCTCCACAGCCCACCTGGGGGTGGGGCGGGGTCTCACCTGGCCTTGAGCTCGGTGTTGTCCTCTATGGGGGGCAGGGTGCTCTTGGAGGGGTGCCCCGACGCAGACATGGACTTGGTGTGGCGGGGACGCGTGGAACTGGGAGCGGTCGATGGGGTGCTTCCAGAAACCTCCGTCAGACTGGGGGAGGTGGGGGGGAAGAGATGAACGGAGAGAGAGAGAGAGATAAGAGAAAAGGAGAGAAAGTGAAAGAGAGAGAGTAGATTATGTAGAAAGAGAGAGAGAGAGACAGAGAGAGAGAGAGAGAGAGACAGAGAGAGAGAGAGAGAGAGAGAGAGAGAGACAGAGACAGAGAGAGAGACAGAGACAGAGACAGAGAGACAGAGACAATTTTCAAGAGCAAGATCAGACATTTGACCAATAACATCAAAAATATAAATTTATTTGGAATGTGTGAGCCTGTGCGTGTACCTGCTGTCCTTGCCATTGGGGATGGCGGCAGAGTAGCGGTCAGTGGAGGATCTCTCACACACATACGTGTTCCTCCTCGTCATCGAGCCATTTGTCTGGTATAACAGACCAATCAATCAAACAATTAAAATCCCAACGCCTTCCACAGATCCCCACAGTATTGTGTGTGGGGTTCTGAATTAAGTTTGGATGTCTGAATTAAAAGAAGTAAATCAGGGGCGGGTTTCCCATGATTTACATGGACTGTGTTGCTACACACATAGGATGGAGTAGCAGGAGAAACTAGAGCGCCAAGTTGTTTCAACAAGGTTTTGTTTTGCTTGGTTTACAATCCGTGTTCCTGTCTGATCTTGTGGATGCGGGTTTCCAAAGCCTTCTTCATTAAAAGTGTGAGATGAAGTGAACAGGGAAGACGAAGGGCTTCCGATATATACAGCTAGCAAAGCAATGTGCTTGCGAGCGAATATCTCCTGGGTCCTTCTGTGCATGCGGATGGACAAAGGGTTGACTCAAACGGGGAAGTGCTACACCACAGCGGTTGGATTAAATCTGAACCACAGCGTTTAAGCCCCACAATTTGTTTTTATACTTTATTTATTTTACAATGTTCTCCCGCCATATTTGCACCATCTATCAATTGCAATTCTTTTGAAAATCTGACGTCCAATAGCTCTTTTTGATCCTGTGCCTCAATCAAAACACAATATAATTTATGTGTTACTTTATGCACACACATACTTTGCAAAAGTGTGTGTAGTAAGTATGAAATACGTAAGAAAGTGTGTGTGTTTGTTGTGTTCCCCCTCTGGCTCTCACCCCGACGGCGCTGGTGGTCTTCTTCCTCTCCTGCACCCCTAGTGGTGAGGCGGGGACGTCACCCTTGGAGGTGTTGAGCTCCAGCCGGCGCGCCCCGTCCCACTCCTCCCGGTGGTCGCTCTCCACGCTCAGCGCCTGGCCGCGCTTCGAGTAGGCCGCCGCCGGGGGCACGGACGGACCCACTGGGGGACACGCACGCACGCACGCACACACACACACACACACACACACACACACACACACACACACACACACACACACACACACACACACACACACACACACACACACACACACACACACACACACACACACACACACACACACACACACACAGACACACAGATATACACACACACACACACACACACACAGAGACACACACACACACACACACACACACATCAAACATCTCGCCGTCTTTTCAAAAGGTCTAAAGTGAAACATATTCAGACAAAAAAGGCAAAGACAGTCGTCTCAACAAACGAGCTTGTCACCAGCACGAAGCCAAGCCATTCAAAATGTTTCAACACAAATTCGATTTCCGGCGTTCAAAATGCATCGGGACATTATTCAATTCATTACTTGGCTCCTTATATAGAAGACATTCAAAGGTCAAGTCAGAAGCCAAGGCAAGCGGGGTAACATTCAAGAAGCTCATTCCAGGAGCGGCAGTACAGCAGCCAGCCACACGATGGCAGCAGACACAACGTGCCACACACGACGCAGGCCTGGGTTGCGACAAAGCCAGTACAGTGTTCTGATTTACTACTCCATCACTAAATAAAATTCAAGTATCACAAGGAGGGGAGGGGGGGGGGGGGGGGGGGGGGGGAGCACAGTCCACAAGCAGTGAGCTACAAAGAAAGTCTCATTCAACTTCACGTTTATCTCTAAAAAGAGGCTTAATAATGCAATCATACTAGTTATTTGTTTTATCTTCTCTAGAACAAGGACAGAAGGACACAAGCAGCCATTAAAGCGACGGCCTCTGGAGAGAGATGCGGGGGGATTCAGTGTCGGGCTCAAGGGCACTCCAGCAGCCAGGGGGGCAGACGGCACTCGAACATGAGAGCCATGGCCTCTCCCCTCCCCCCCCTCCCCCCTCCCCCCTCCCTCCCCCACGGCCCCGCTGTCATCGACCGCCCGTGACAAAGCAACTCGCCAGCGCACCACAAGCATCCAGCAGCGCTGTCTCAGAGCAGAGAAGGAGGAGGAGGTTACTGTACTTGGCTTGGCTACGACATCCCCACCACCAACACCACCTCCACCACCACCACCTCCACCTTCCTCATCCCCACCATGATCGCTGTAGCGCCGCTGCTTCTGATTGGCCGAGATGCTGCGCGTGACCTTGGGGTGGGCGGGCGAGACGCTGGAGCTGTTGTTGATGTCGCTGTTGGGCCGCTGGCGCTGACCAAGCACGCCGGCGGCCAGGGGCTCGCTGCCCTCGAACTGGAAGCAGAGACCCACACACACACACAGACACACACACACAGTCCATAAACTCACACACACACACACACACACACAGTCCACAAAAACAGACACATGTAGGCATACACACACACACAGACCAGACACACACACACACACACACACACACACACACACACACACACACACACACACACACACACACACACACACACACACACACACACACACACACACACACACACACACACACACACACACACCAGCAACACACCCACAAACACACATAGATGTAGGCATACACAGACACACCACACACACACACACATACACATACATACACAAAGACTTACAAACACATACTCACACACACAGACATACAAATGCACGTACACAGACAACCACACAAAAACAGACACGTATAAAGACACACACACACACACCATAATGTGGTATATTAGTGACTTAATGGAGGGCACCATCCAACGGTAATGCTATGAAAGAACAGTTAGCCGGTTAAGATGAGGTCAGCGGCCGTCATCACAGCCTATCAAGAGACACAGACCTCTGGAGCTTTCCGGCCAAGCAGAAGGTAGGTGGCCATGACATCATCATACTTCTGGCCCAGCAGAGACTCTGTGATCTCATCTTTAGGGAAGCCCATGGTTATCATCAGCTCTGTGGGTCAATCGAAAGCACGTTATCAATAAAGCATTAGAGCCCAGGTAGAACAGAGGATAACCAGACTCAACAGACAGGCGCAGAGATGTCTGACGGCGACAGAAGACATTCAATGTCCCCATCATACACACCAGACATAGTGGGGTGTAACGAATGCCTCTCAATGTCTGTCCAGTTTTGGTTTGGTTTGATCCAGCTTTTTATTCCAATCCAGGTTATTCGAAGTTGATTCTGTTTGAGCATCACCTTCTAAACATGCTTGGATTTGATTGGTTCAAAGTGGGAACAGATAAGACTTAGTCCTAAAACGTAATTCAGCCCACGCAGAATGTGTATTTGAGATGTGTGACGGAGCTAGAATTAAAATAGCCTGTCTGACGTGTGCAGCGGTTTGAGCGCTACTACTCGCCTATCCTTGCTCCGTCGTTGAAGTCGGTCTCGGGCTCCGTGTAGGGCTTCAGCTCCTCTTCCTCGTGGCCCACGTTCATCCAGTGGTCTTTCATGATTTGCTGGAGGAATATGAATCCACACGTCACACGGGCCTCTGCTTTGGCTCAAGAGGCGCTCCCACTATTGCTGGACACGGATGCAAAAAGGCTAAGTTCATAGCTAGTGAGAAAAACAATGCTATAAAGTAGGCTAAAGTAGGCTAAAGCTTAAGAGCATCAGAGACACTTGAATACTGTTTTGTTATTATTTAGCAGACACCTTTCTCCGAAGGGACTTAAAGTGGTTTTGTTTTGGTTGGATACATCATCAATGAGCACTGGTATAGCTCACTGAGGCCTACAAATGGACTAATGCATCCTAAAACAGCTAGACTTGCCATGCCCCTTCTCCCCCCCTCCCACTCTGGTATGTTTTACATTGGACCATTACATCATCATAACGTGAGAAACAACATTGATGCCAAGACATGAGCTGTTGTTGGTGAGTTTACAATGCACACTACTTGGTTCTGTTTAAAGCACTTGACTACTACAGCTAATAATTAGCCAATACAAATATTATAAAATTACGTTCCAATTCCTTGAGGGCTTTTTGTAGTTCTACACTAATATTGATGTTGCGCTTTGCTTGCTCTCAGCCTCACCTGTAAGTTTCTTTGGGACAAAGGCGTCTGCTAAACAACTCAACGTTAAAGGTAGATTTTAGTGGAGGAAGCAGGAGAGAGACACACCGGTGGTGGTGGTGGTGGAGGTATACATGTACTGGATGTTTTGAGGTTAAACAGAGAAGAGTGGACTGGATGCTATGCCACAAGGAACATTAAGCACACACACACACACACACACACACACACACACACACACAAAGAGAAACACACACACAGACAGACACACACACACACAGACAAGATAAGGTCCCACTGTGTTCACATGCTAGCGTTTGATGCAGTTATTAGCTTTTTCAATAGAAGTCTAGTGCATTAACAACTGGCTGATAGATAATTAGTCTAACATTGGTAAGTTTATCAAAGAAAGCAGTCATCATTGTGAGCCGGCATCATCGTATGCAGATTTTGATAAAGCGCTTACATTTCAAAAATCGATTGTACATTAAATATATGATAGAATGTATATATAATAAAGACTAAAGCTACCACAACTATTCTTTAACATCCCCTAACATCCCCCAGACTCCGCTCATCTAATTGAACTAAAGCAGGACTTCAGGGTTTTAAACCTGGACCTCTATGCAATCATTTTAGTTCCAAGGCACTAATGCAGACAACAATTTTAGAAATTGGTCCATAATTGAGTCGTAATCCACGAAAACGGGCTCCATTGATATCCTTTGGGGCAATAGCGCTCTGTCTATGTACATCCTCTAAAAGTGCTTGGTTCTGCCACTGACAGGTTGAGATCATATTCCAACAATATTGCGGAGGACGTACATTGACGGGCGTAATTACCCCAAAGGATTACATGCAGCCCGATTTCGTAGATTACCTCTTCGGCATTCTGGCTCAATACTGGACCGATTTCAAAAACAGTCGTCCAAATGAGTCCGTTAGACCTATAATTATCGGAAAATAGAATCCAGGTTGGAAAAATCCAGAAGATCTCCTTTAAACGGCGTGGATCAGCTGCTCCCTTCTCAACTTCCTCCCGCCCATCAAATGTTGATTCCTTCCATGGCGGAGCGTTATAAGAGGACAACATGCTTGAGGGCGTGGCGCAGGCCTGGATTACCTCTAAACTGCCTCTCTTGACGGGGTTGAGCACCAGCAGTTTCTTCAGCAGGTTTTCACAGTCGGTGGACATGTAGAAAGGGATGCGATACTTCCCCCTCAGGACCCTTTCCCTCAGCTCCTGCAAACAAACACATACACATACACACGCACACAGACAGACACACAGACACACACCGGGGGAAGGTTTAGGGGTGAGCCACAGCGCTTTTCTGTCCTTTTCAGGGTAATTACAGTTTCAAATTGAAAAATGGGGTTCCGCTCAATACAGAGTCACCATCGCAGTATGACTATCAACAACGCTCATTTAATGCATTGAAAAACAAACAAGCTCATTTCAGATTAATAGCGTTTTCCAAGACAATTCAACCATAATCTGAAATCCAAGAGCACAGAGAACGTTGAAATCGAACAACAATGTCAATTTGGCATTTTGATCCGACATTTTGAAATGACTTTCCAGTATAGCATAGCACCAAACGTCTTCCACGAATCTCACAGCACCACCCCCACCACGTAGCCAACGCCGCCCAAACACGCACTCAACCTCACGTTTGAAGTAAACCCAAAGCAGCCATGGCGGCGGCTCGCCCCAACACACCCTTCCACATCCCCCCGCCCACCTTGAGGTTCTGCCCGTCGAAGGGCAGCGAGCCGCTGACCAGCGTGTACAGGATGACCCCCAGGCTCCAGACGTCCACCTCGGGCCCGTCGTACTTCTTCCCCTGGAAGAGCTCCGGGGCGGCGTAGGGGGGGGAGCCGCAGAAGGTGTCCAGCTTGCTTCCCAGCGTGAACTCGTTGCTGAAGCCGAAGTCCGCGATCTTGATGTTCATGTCGGCGTCGAGAAGCAGGTTCTCTGCCTGGAGGGAGGAGAGAGAGAGAAGCACGATTGGTGGGTCGTGCGGTCACATGATCGGCCGGTTGGACGCGTGATGATCAGACAGGATCAGCTGAGATAAAAGAAGACGAGTTAGGCGTAATTTAGTTATGATGAATTAAGCCAAGACAAAACTTAACCAATGTAAGTTAAGCTCAACTAAGCTAATATAAACTAAAATAAGATAAATTATGCTTTACCAAACTAAGATACACTGAAATAAATTAAGCTAAACTAACCTCAAATAAACTAAACTTTGACAAAACAAAAATCATCAGGCATAAATCAGCTCAGATAAAAGGAACTAAATTAATTTCAACTAGGTTTGGAAAAAAATCCACTAAGCCAATACATAATTTGCCTAATTAAGCTATAATAAAATACGCTCCTCAAGCTAAAATAAGCCAAGACAAAAGAACACAAGACGAGATACAAAACGTTATAAAGCCCAGATGGAACATTTGGCCATCACAGCAGCAGAATTAGACAATAGTAAAATTAATCAAAAGGGGTTACTGTTAAAAAAAAAACAGATTAAAAAACCTGAACGGCTTTGAAGGCAGTGAAACAGCCAAACAAGACACACTGCAAGACATATCCTTACCTTCAGATCCCTGTGCACGATCCTCCTCTGGTGACAGTACTGCACTGCAGACACAATCTGCAATACAAACAAACCCAACGGGCCTACGTGTAACCAAACACCATCACACATATACCACACATGTATCGTAAAATATGCAACACAAGTGCATATGTTGCACCAAACCGAATGTCACCGCACGAGTGTGCAACATTGGGTTGGAGGACATAAACCGTATCCGTATTTTAGATTCATGTGGGTGGAAGGGAACTGTGTTCTCGTGTTCAGACCTGGTGTATTCCTGGTGGATCACCCACCAGGGCTGATTCACGCGCACAGTCAAGTGTCCCGGTGACGGATTGAAGTTCATAACTACATTATTAAAGCTTAACCATCCATCATATTTAAAGATCTTTAGACAGAACCCTTTGACGTTTTTGCTTCACAAAAGGCCCCCCCACACACACACACACACACACACACACACACACACACACACACACACACACACACACACACACACACACACACACACACACACACACACACACACACACACACACACAACAAACCCAGAGCCACTGTTTAGTGTGCAGGGTTGTGTTTAGTGTGCAAGTTGAGTGTGCACGGTAAGTGTGCACGCTGCCCACGCTCTTCCTCTGACTCATCGCAGGCTACCACTGATGAAGGATATTTAAATGTTGTTGTTTATTTTTTCTTCTTCCGTATCTCTAGCCTTCTCTGGCCTCTGCACAACACTTGACATTTAGATCTGTCAGAATCATTCGCAAAAGTGAAACGGAAACAAAAATAGCCCAACCTCAATATTATGAGGGGGGACTGCAATACGGGAGGCTTTGTGTTAAGAAGGCTTGCACCAAAGCCCGGAAATATACTATGCTACTGTCATAATGTAATGTCACAGACACCATTAAGGCCAGAACTATACCAGCTTTATCACAGGTGATGGATTGAGGATGTAAATGTAGGAAACAAATCCTAAAACCTGCCTCATTAACTGAGAAAACATGACCAAACTCTGCCTCAATAACTGAGAAAACATGACAAAATCCTGCCTCATTAACTGAGAAAACATGACAAAACTCTGCCTCAATAACTATGAAAACATAACAAAAACCTTCCTCATTAAACGAGAAAACATGACAAAACTCTTCCTCTTAACTATAATCAATTAATTAATTAACTATAGGTGCGTTTCCATCCCCCTAATTTAATGCGAACTTTGAAGTATCGAATCAGTAAACGGTGATGGAAACACCAAAATTTGCATCAAAATCCTCTAATTTGCAAAAAAAGTTTATCCGCTCACTTGAGGTGGTTTTTGAGAAATGCGAAACAGAGTAAATTCGCAAAATGGGAGATGGAAACACATTTTGCGAATCAGCTGTGACGTAGCGAACTTTGAACACACAGGACTGACAGTCTTACCGATTTCCGCATAACGACCGGCCATAGCAACCCTGCCGACATCAACGTGTAACGTCATCACCCTATTCCGCTCCAACCACTTGATGGAAACGCACCTAATTCAAATTACTTTTTTGCGAACTTTCTAAAGATTCGCATCACCTTTTAGATGGAAACTCAGCTTATGAAACATGTTAAAACCCTGCCTCATAAACAGAACCCGTCCCTTCGATTTTCACTCCGGAACTTCCGCTCTACAGAACAAGTTCCAGAAGGAATTGTTTATGTTCAAAATGCCCAAAAACAAATCCACATTCTGTTGAATAACAAACCTAAAATTCTAATTTAACTAGTGGAAGAACAAGACACAGGAGAAGACGGACACAGTGCGAGCCCAGATCCACAAACTGCATGGTTTCTAGGAAATTTATGTTTGCTGTGTCCACGCCAACAAAGTTATCCATCTAAATCTAATCCTGTCCACGGATGACTAAGAAATGCTTGGGAATATAGAGCATGGTGTGGCAATGTCTCACTGCAAACACTGCAGGGGAAATAATGGATTGTGGTTGCAGAACAGGAGCACGTGCCGAATAGTGAGACCGGGTGTGTTTTGGTCGATGACTCACCTGTCGGAACTTGGCCCTGGCTTCCTTCTCTTTCATCCGTCCGTGGGCCACCAAGTAGTCAAATACCTCTCCTGGATTAGGAGGACAGAGAATACATCCATTAACAACAATACAATAGTTTCAGCAAAGTCTGCATTTTACCAACATTGCTGTTCTCATAAACAATTTCCACTTACATTATGTCCTAATAAAATCTCATCAGAATGGTCTTCATAAGTAAAGACCTCATATGAATTGCCTTCACAAGTGAGATCATAGGAAGGTTCCCCACAAGGGAAGGGCTCATAAGAATGGCCTTCACAATCAAAGACCTCATAAGTAGCGTCTTCATAATTGAAGAGCTCATTATAAGATCTTCATTAGTCAAGTCCTCATAAGGACAGGCCTTATAAGCATAAACAGGGTTCTCATAAGAAGGGTCCTCTTAAAGATGGTCCATATCATTGTAGTCATCCTTATCAATAAGATCTTCCTGATGAGGTATTATTGCTGGCTTCTTCATCATCATCCACTTTCATCATTGCAATCGTCACAATAGTGAGCGGCCAATCCCTTTTCAGACCAGCCGAGGTCATTGAAGCCTTGTTCGGCTAGTGAACATCTAAGTTAGCTTACACGATTAATGCCATTTGCACCTGCAGAACATAATGATGAGCCCAGCTGGATGGAAGGTTGTTTGTTCTTTGTTTATGAGTACTAAGGCCTGAACGAGTACACTCACCGCCGCTGGCGTACTCCATCACCAAGTACAGAGTCTTCTCCGTCTCAATCACTTCAAACAACTTCACTAGGGAGGGGAGAAAACACAAGTGACGGGTGGAAACATAGACAAGGAGCAATGAATCAATGGAGTCAAGCTCCAACTCCAGGGAAATCTTGATCATACAGCGTACTAACAGGGAACAACATTGAACATGTAAAAACGTCAATCCTCAATAAATACACATGTAGCACGTTCACACAGGGATACATACCGATGTTTGGATGATTCAGTATCTTCATTATTCGGACTTCCCTGAACAGCTGTCGGAAAGATAAAGGGCATCCCGTGAATAAAATAAATAGGTCAGGGACATCACAGGTAGTCATGCATGACTAACACATTTTCCTCCGCAGGGATCGCTGTCCTAACCACTGCCAGGGGCACGACACACACACACACGCTATAAAAGGATGTGCTTGTTGTTGTTATCGGTGGTTAATCTGTGTCCTGGTGCTTAGAGAGTGGTGTTGCTTTTACAAAATGTCACAGATGGATTGAATGTGGATTTAGTTTCCTTTGAATAACCATTTTATTGAGATATGGAGTGGGATGGTCTAGAGGTTGGTTTGAGTCCCAGTTGAAAGGTTCGGGTTGCTTACCCTAATAGTATACATATAGGCATAAACTGGAGCACGATAGCTTATTAATGAAATGTCAAAAACAAGCTTCAGATAAAAGCGTCTGCTAAATGACTGATAGTAAATACAGTGAAATATTGCACTTCACAACTTCAACATATTCCACATTAACTCATAATGGCCTTCCACTTTTTGGTTAATATGTTATCCAAACCACAAGCAAGAAGTATACAACAACTATACGTCATTTGGTTGGATCTGATTAGCGTTGCAAAATTCTGGGAATTTTCAAAGTTGGAAACTTTCCATGGGAATTAACTGGAATTAATGGGCATTTACGGAAATTTACAAAATCGAAGGTTGGCTCTTAACAGGGGACTTAAATATATTTTAGCATTATCTTGACTAACACAACCAGATTTCATACAAGTAAACTTGAATATCTATGCTATTCCTCAATCACGCTAGCACACTGCTTACTGCAGGGCTATTGAGACCACGCCCCCTACATGCACTGTGCATCCTCCATCACACGTGCACTGATGACTTCTAGAACCCTGGACCACACTTTTGAGCCAAGAGCATATTTAACTCAAAATTCATGTTTTTGTTCTTCAATGAAAGAATAAAATAATCAGAACTTGTTAAAGTTCTACCTACAAATAAATCTGCAAATATGATGTTTTTCAGGTTTTTGTAGTCTTTTAATCGTTTTTGTTTGTGTTATTTTGCATGGCGTGTCTACTTATAACAAAAAAAAAAAAAATATATATTTATGCTTGGATATGATACTGTTCGATTAAATTACTAGTTAATTCCCATTTATTCCAAAAATATAATTTTTAATATTTCCAAAATACCCATGGTAATTTACCGGAAAGTTTCCATACATTTACCGGAAATTGTCCACCCCTTTGCAACCCTAGATCTGATATATATATATATATATATATATATATTCTGACTGAGATCAAACATATTTTACTGCAGCTGGGAAAGGGAGATGACGATGTGTGACGACGACTAGTGGTGAATACATATTGGTTACATAAATCTGTATATATATTGCCTTCATCTCCAAAAAAGGAGAGACACTAGAAACAGAAATCTGGACAGTAAGAGTGCGCTCTTTCCAATCGTCTATGATTCAGTTTCAGGAATAACGTCATCCTCACACCCCTGATGGGTCAGACTGTGAAATGAAATGAAAAGACAGGTGTCTCAACCCCCCACGGACACTCAAGATCCAGTTCCCCTAATCAATACAGAGTAAAAGCACTGCAGCGAGGTCAGGTGTGCTGATCGAAGGCAGAGTATTTTAGGCATACATTTCTAATTGTAAAATGTGATATTGTCCTCTGCAGCAGCTAGGGACGGGACCGTACCATTCTCTCACGGTACGGAACGTACCACAGTATAAACTGTACAGCCACAAAGCTACGGGAGAGAAAACAAAAATATAGAAAAACAAAAATAGTGCTAAATCTAATTGAAGTGCAAATTAAGAAGTATAAAGTATAGTTTCATTATACAATGAACAAAGAAAAATATGAATCAACAAATTCCTCCTTATAATAAACTGTTCACAATAAACAGAATACGGTACTACTAATGAGCGTAAACTACAAGACATGTAAACTAGATACTGGGGTAATAGCTTAAAACATAAAATAACAAATTCCTAATAATAAAACCGTTCACAATAAACAGGACACTATACATCTGTAGCGTTAACTGCAGAAACAAGACACTTGGGTTGTAGCTTCTACCCTTGCCTCATCAAGTTATTTTACAGAAAGATTAACCTATCGATGTTCTCAGGCTTCAAGAAGGCTTTGAGATGACGTTGCAGGTCATGCAGAGGACATGCTGACACTCCTAGTTCACTAAATAATGGTAGCGCCACCCGCTGTAGAAACAGTGTAATGCGTGCAATAATGAGTTTGTTTTCTCCACCATGGTTCATTTAGTGGAGCGGTAGACCTACGGTATTCAAACCCCTCTCTAATAACTGCCGGAAAATAATAAAGAAGCAGCCAAGGGAAATAACCTAATAACTCAGGAGAATGGGAGGAGAATTATTTTGCTAGTGTGAATGTGATGCAGCTAAGAGACTTTAGAACATGATCTGTATACCAAGGGCTTATGGTCCTTGACTTGGAGGGGAGGCAACATTTATTGAGTTGCCCACACGAACACCCACGCACACACAAAAATACAAACCCACACCCCCTCAACGCACGCACGCACAAACTAAAAGACACAGGCTACTTCAAAAAAACACACCTGCACACTTCTTCTAAACACACAGGCATGCACACTTCTTCTAAACACACAGGCATGCACACTTCTCCTAAACACACACACACACACACACACACACACACACACACACACACACACACACACACACACACACACACACACACACACACACACACACACACACACACACACACACACACACACACACACACACACACACACACACAGCCAGCCAGCCAGCCAGCCAGCCAGCCAGCACGAGCCCTGCAGGAAGAAGCAGCCAGCCTGTGAGACAACAACAACACATTCAGCCAGCGATGGCTCACACTGAAGCGGTAGGCTGATGGTGATGTCACTCAGACATCTGCTGCATTCTCCATGTTATCGTGTTAGCATTGACGAGGAGCAACGGAGCAGCAACAGTACACCAATGTGATGATGAGTCCCCGGAACCCTCTAGGAATCAAGCCACAGACACAGACACTGCCCACTTCTGCAGTGGGAGGGGCCTGCGCACATGATTTGAGTCGGAAAGAATAAACCAAATCAAATCATGTGCACAGGCCCCTCCCACTTATGAAGTGGGAGGGGCCTGTGCACGTGATTGTACTTGGTTTTACCGTGACTGGAAACCAGTTCTGACACACATGTCAATGGTCCAGAACCAGATGTAGCCTGATCCAAGGTTATTCATTGTCTAATGTCTGGTTTAAACGGAAAAACGTGGATGACTGATATCTGGGGAATCTTGGTACCTCTGTACCTTGCTTGTTAGATACTGACGTCATGTGACCTTGTCTAGCCTGTGGCCACTGAGAGGTGCTGTCTAATCATTTAAATATGACCACTCCATCATCGCTCTTTACAGGCCTATAACCTTTGTCTGATTTCCGTCCAAAATGTGCCTCAACTTGGGATTTAACAGTTAAACGGCAGCACAGATTTGGCTTCCAAGCCATACTGCAAATGTGTTGCCTTTCTTTACCATCAGTCAAAAGATGAAAATGATGAGAGTTAAAAAATGAGAAGCAGAACAACATGCATGTGTGAGGGTTTGTGGTGAATTAGAGGAAGAGCAAAAGGCAATCTGGTCAGGAAGAAAATGAAGATACATTGAAGGCCTGTTCCACATTGTAATAGCGCTGCTGTTTAATGACCTAGAAATACAAACTGTCCAAGCACTTATGTAAGGGCCAAAAGGCCATTAGCAAGTTTGTGCTACTATGCACAGACGCTAGCGCAGCATTTAGCCAGCCTGCTGCAGAGTGCTTCAGAACTATTAGTGTGTCTGTTGTAAAACTGGACAGGGGAGCACCAAATCCCACCCCTGGCCAAGGGAATACAGCACACTCACACTGTTTCCCAGCACCGGCTGGAGGTGAGGCCGAAATGGTTTAAATATGACATTGTATTAACCACAGCATTCTGCTATGTGTACATCGTACAGGGTTAGTCTTTTCACTATGTTGACAAAACCACTGCAGAACAATATATATATTTATAAAGAATGAGAGAGTGAGAGTGAGAGTGAGAGTGAGAGTGAGAGTGAGAGTGAGATTGAGAGTGAGAGACAATGCAGTCAGACATAATGTATAGTTCAAAGAGCTAAGGATAAGCACGCTAAACGCCATAAACAAATATTGATCACATTTTGTGCCACGCTAAACAATAAATATTTTTATTATATAAGGGTCATAACTTATTCATGATGATACAGTGAGTTAGACAGGAAGGTATGGGAGAGAGAGGGTTGGACATGCAGCAAAGGACCTCAGGCAGGAATCCAACCCGGGTCGCTGCAGTAAGGACTGAGCCTTAGTGGTACGCCGTCCACCTGGTGAGCCACCGGGTGGAGCGCCCACACCCAACCATATTGATACGAACCACCCAATAACAGATGGGCCTAACATAACCAAAAACCTCTACAAATAGATGTTGTCCTTCAAATAAACAAGTTAAAATGTATTTTAAGAAAAATAAACCTGTTCAAAGTAGGCAAGCCGGGGTATTTGACGGTCTTTTTTAAATCCTCCGATGGGTTCAGGAATGGATTTTCAAACCAAATATTTAACCGACTTTCACTTTTCCTGAAGCAGTTCAGATTAGCGATGGTCTCCCATGTGAAATGGATTGGGTTTAATATTCAGTCAGCGTGTTAGCCTGAGGGAACAGAACAGACTGAGAGAAAGCAGACCACCACATGATCCTCCCAGCTACCTTTCCCACTTAATACACATCTACTATAGTACAGGCCAGTACACGTCTACTGTTATACCCACCAACTGCATTATAGGCAAATACACATATACTATACTTAACACTAACACATCTACTGTAGTATAGGCCAGTAAACATCTTCTGTAATACAGGCCAGTACATATACTGTAGTACAAACCAGTACACATCAAGTGTAGTACAGGCCAGTACATATCTAGTGTACTACAGGCAAGTACACATCTAGTGTAGTACAGAGGGTACACATCTAGTGTAGTACTGGTCAGTACACATCTAGTGTAGTACAGGTCAGTACACATCTAGTGTAGTACAGGTCAGTACACATCTAGTGTAATACAGGCCAGTACACATCTAGTGTAGTACAGGTCAGTACACATCTAGTGTAATACAGGCCAGTACACATCTAGTGTAGTACAGAGGGAACACATCTAGTGTAGCAAAGAGGGTACACATCTACTGTAGTACAGGCCAGTACACATCTAGTGTAGTATAGGCCAGTACACATATAGTGTAGTACTGGTCAGTACACATCTAATGTGGTAAAGGCCAGTACATCCATTGTTGTACAGGCCAATACACATCTAAATTAGTACACACCAACATATCTACTGTAGTATAGGCAAATACACATCTAGTGTAGTTAACACTAACACATATCTACTGTACTACGTCCAACACATCAACTTTAGTACATGCCAACACATATACAGAAGTAAACACCAATTCACCAGAAAAATATAGCCCCCCCACACACACACACACTATTTGCCAATGAGGTTCTCTATCGTTTCTCCGATTGATATCAGTACTTTCATCATCCCTTGATCCATCGTCTGTCTGCCTCAGTCTCTCATGTTGCTCTCCCTCTCCCTATACCTCCCTTCCCCTCCCCCTCTCTCGCCGTCTTTCCCTCCCCTTCCCCCCTCCCTATATCTCTGTGCCTCCCTATATCTCTCCCTCCCTCCCACCTACTCTCTCCCTCCCTCCCTCCCTCCCCCCCCCCCCCCCCCCCCCCCCTCCTCCTCTCCTATTTGCGTCATTGCCCTCCAGTCCCTCACAGGGGAAGCATGTGGCGTGCAGCCATTTGGAAACATAACTCAGAACAGATCTGAGAGAGAAGGACCACGGCACCGCACAACAACACATACAGACTGATACAAAAGATTAGACCAACAACATAACTCGAGCCTTTGTGTATACGTCTGAACAGAGAAAAAGATCCTACCTCGTGCAGGATGGAATACACAGAATAGAGCAGAAAATAACAGAGCTTTGTTGGCTCTGTGCAAACCAAAAGTGTACATGCAAAACATAACAACGGCCCCTACAACCACCCATTTGTGACCCATAACAAACACGTACATCTCCTCAGCAGAGAACGTGAGGGCTAATCCCCGAACAAACAAAAGACAGGGAAAGTGCCATCTTGTTTTAGGTGGACGGCTGAACGGTTCAGGGTAAGGAACACAATTAAAACCAAACCGGGCTCCTTTCGTTCTCCGAGCACGGCGGGTGGGGAATGCCATTGTCTGGGCACAGCCTTAATTGTATTATCAGGAGCCGCATCCCGTTTGATGCACGCACAAAAGCGCAATTTAATAAGTTGGCCGGGGGAAACTCGGTTGTCTGCGTGCCAGTGACCTACTTAAGAGTCACCCAGAGGCGACCAGACTTCCAAACTAGCCTTAATTACCGCACAGTGTCCCCCATGCACCGGGACATCATGCCAGGGGAAAGCGCTCGCGAGATCTGGCCGCACTATTTCAGTCACCGGGGCACAGCTGCTTATTCCACGTGGGATTATGGACAGGCCAGGACGCCTGCACAGCTCTTCCCAATAAGGGTCTGCGTTAGCGTGGCGTAGACTAGTGTACGTGTGCGAGTGTGTGTATGCGTGTTAGGTGGACGTTGGTTTGTGCACGCATTGAACTCCCGACTAACGACGAATCCAGCAATGGAGGATGAAGCGCAGGGATTCCCCTAGGCGGTGGCACTGCCGCGACCCGGCAGGCACACAGGCGGAATCAGATGAACCATGAACCACTACTGCCTGTCCACATACCAGAGGGGCCCCTTCATGGGGAGACAGACCTGCTATTAATCTACCCCCTCAGAGCCCGCCACCGAAACAGTCCAGAGTGAGGGGGCAGGCAGGGGGGTCGACTCAACAACACATTCGGTTTGCCAAGAGCACGCCCAATGTGGGAGAATTATAGTAGAGATAATAACGTGTGAATAACATGGATGCTGTGGGATCCACTCTCGCAACACGTGGTGAAACCTCTTGATCAAGAGGTTTCACCACGTGTTGCGAGAGTGGATCCCGCAGCATCGTCCATGTAATTCACACGTTATTATCTCTACTTTAATTCTTTCCCCCGGTGTCTACAATGAATCACAACAGAGAACTATACTGTCCGTCCCATCACGTTCTGCTTCTCTAGGAACCGGAGACCAGATCTCCCCCCACTCAGCACCGGGGGGGGGGGGGGGGGGGGGGGGGGCTACGTAGTGCACTGCTGACTGATACACTCGGTCAGACGCAAGACAGACGCCAACCACGGACGCTTAACACTGCCGGCGACCCGGCGATAGGCCGTCAGCTAGTATAGGCCCTCAGCCAGGGTCAGGGTTTAGTGTCCCCTCACTATAGCAGGAAGATAACGGGAACTAAATAGGGGATTAGTTCCATGTCATAATTAAGGAGATAACAGCGTATGGATTGCTAAATTAATTTGTTAGCAGCATCACATTGCAGCAACCTTATAGGATGAGGCATGGCCAGCTTATAGCGGCATGTTAGTCGAGTGACTCACTCAGCCTACTTAAGTTGATTGGGGTTAGCATGTGTAATAATTAAAGGGAGATTACAGTTTTGATTGGTTAATTCCTTTATTATATTCTCTCGATCTCTGTTGTTGTAGCATGGCTAGCTCATTCATCAGTCTGTTCATCCACTCTATAACATAACAGTGTAGGTACCTGCTTGGCCTACTTTAGTTTGATAGTGTACAGCACTTTGTGATAATTAAGTTAGGGGTTCTGACTGGAAGGACATGACAGAGTTTTGCTTGCTTAATTAAATACTTCCACTTAAAATCGCTCTCAAACTTTAAGAGGATGGCGCATTGAAAGTTCACAGCGGCATAGGAAAGACTTTGCTAAGTCTGTACGTCAGAACCGTCCAGTTACTCACCTCGCCTACTTTAGTGTGTTTTGGAATTGACAGAATGGCAGGAGAAAGAGAGAGACTGAGAGAGCGATTGCTTGCTCCGTAAAAATAAATGAAGAGGATTAACTGAGCGAGGACTATTTCGGGGCTGGAATGCCTAAAAACCATGACAACATCAACATATTTGATCACGTTTGACACGTGATGCGTTTCCTGTGGCAGATCACTGGATGCACTCTGGGAGCTCAGCTGACCTCATTTCCTGTTGTGCTGAACCACACAAGTTACTAGAGCGAGGGGGCAGGAGGGCAGCCGGCCAATAGGAGGAGCCACATCGGACCATCACTTCCCTTCAGTCCTTCTGACCTCAAGAGAAATTCCTTGACCTGCTCCGACCCGTTCTCTAAACAAAGTTCAATCATTTTGATGGAGAAGAGGAAAAACCCTGGGCAGATTTTCTGAGATCCTTAGGAGCTGCCGTCAGCCCTTTGAGGGCGCCCGCGGTCTCCATTCATTCATGAGTTCTGGATGCAAGGCAAGGAAAACTAAATGCCCTCGATGGAAAACCTTCCTCCTACCATCAATAAGCAAAAATATAAACAGTTTGTGTTCAGAAGAAGTCCCAGCATGGACTCTGTCTCTGTGTGTAATCCATCTCCTGGAACTTGAGTTGCGGGAGGATATACGCACGTGAATACGTCGGTGTGCATGTGAATTAGTGAGTGCTTGCACATGCGGTCATAACAAGTTACCCGCCACCATGCGTTATCAAAAAACAAAGAGGTGTTAGAGGCAAGTCAGTTCTAGGAGTCTTTTGTACCTCTGTGCGTGTGGATGTGTGGATGTGTGTGCATGCAACACATGTTCAGTGAGCTCTGTAATGGCCCTGGCTGTGCCCACTGAGCCAGATGGAGAGAGACCCGAAACCCGGCCCTCTGCAGCCCACAACAAGAGGAGCCAGAGACATCCACCACCAGCTATGGTAGAGCGAGAGTTAGGTTAGTGGGTGAGCTAGGGTTAGTGAGAGAAAGAGATAGAGAGGTTGACCGAACAAGATCAGTTCTCACATTATAAATGAGATATAACTAGATATACGTATACTGAATGTATCAGATCATATGATATTGAAGGAAAGGGACAATTTTGTTCTTACACTTAGTATTTAGCCGTTAAAAGCCTGACACCGAATACACCGAATCAATATTATATTTCCCGAAGCAGTATCGGTTTGTATATTTGAGGGGCCGACATCATTGATCGATTACGTTGACTAATCATGACGCAAAAAAGGACTCCATTTTCAATGTCAACAGTCAAAGCTGTAGAGTATTTATACTTTATACCGGATTATATTTCAGGAAGACACTCTTCAACCCCTGTATCTCTCATATCCAATATGCATATTCAATATAATTCACATTTGTTGACAATTAATGTCAACCAATAATGAATTTGTGATTATTAATAAATATGTCACTACTTAATTAACTATCAGAATAACAGTTTATACAAGTTAGTCGCAGCCCGAACATAATTATTTACATCGCTTGTTGATAGATTAAGGTTCCATCACCATGCAAAGTGCCATCATTGCTCTGAAAATCCACTATTTGATATTTGAGCACAGATGAGTCATTTTCAAAAAGATGACTGCCACTGACGTGTCACTCGTTCACTGCTGTGATTAATTGTAGATCTATCCAAATGCGTCCAGAGGCATTTGGTTTTGCGCCCGTCAATAACCGAAAATGATGGAGCATGAACTGAGAAGTTCCAGACGTGTACGCATTCCTCAATTGGCCTGGCGATTACAGGCAACCAAGAGGAGGCCCAATGGGCCTTTGTATCCGGGGGCAGGACCCGGTTCCATGAACACTGGTGTGAGTTCACAAGGACAGGACACCAGAGTCTAGGAGACAATCAATATAATCCAGTAGATCACTGCTGCTGCATTAAAAAAGAAACAGCTTCTGCATTGCAGATGGGGCTCTTGCTTAATAGGCCATTTCGCCAGTCCAGGACCAGAGGATTCACAGCAGTCAAGCCCCCGCTAGTACCCAACACACACACACACACACACACACACACACACACACACACACACACACACACACACACACACACACACACACACACACACACACACACACACACACACACACACACACACACACACACACAGCGGGTCGACTACAGCCAACGCTAGACCTTTAAGGGGCCTCATGAATAATTCAACCGAGGCACTCGATCAGTGGTCAAACAGCATGTTTGCTCTTCCATATGCATCGCGAGACAGCAGGCTGCAATAAAAAAGCTATGACTGGCTCAAAACACTGCTGATGCTGAACCCGCCCCCCTACCGGTGCCGTCCCATGAGTTCCTATTGATGGCCCAACTACAGCCTATAAACCCAGGGAGGGGGGCTGCGACCTGGTTCACTCCCCCCCCCCCCCCTCCCCCTCTGGGTCCAGGCAGAGCTCAGGAGGAAGCCTTGGGGTTAGGTATCACCGTATTTTGTCAACATGGTACCAAAGGCAGTAAGAAAAATAAGCTCTATTGAGACCAGCAAAATAATACAATATATATTTTGAGACCTTATCTTTGCCCAGGCTCTGATACGTTCTTCAGAATGGTCCTCAATGCAATGAAAAGGTTGGTGTGTATATGTTTTACAAAACAGTCCATTTACTGTTTCTGAATAACTCTAGACTGTTGTGACCAACCCTAGCCTCACCCTGGGATTCCTTTGAAATGTCTTCCGAAAGAGGAAGTACTGAGAGAGTGGTAATGCATTCGCCCCACAGTCGGTCGTCCAACTCTATGAGGCCCGGTTGCATGCTGGGACACATAAACAATTGATCATCTCTTCTCATCTCTGGATCCATGGCCGCGGACCAACATACAGATGTACAATTGTATTGCTCCACACGTAAGAGGAAATTGTGTGTGTGTGTGAATCACAACATACATATATATATATGCATGTGGGACTGCTTACATGCATGTGTATTTCGGCCTGTGTACATGTATGTGTTTTTGCATGTGGTGTGCACGCACGTGCGTACATGAGTGTGTATTTGTGTGTGTGTTGTGGGTTAAGTTATGCCATGTACATGCCTTTGATCCAGAGGAAGGGCTTATATGTAGATCCCTATTCGCATCAGACACTTCCCTAACCTCTGTGTGCTCGGGTTCTGCTTATACGACCACTAATCAGACAGCAGTAGAAACCAGGGAGAGTGGGAGGGAAGCAACGGTGGTGGAGGAGGGGGGTGTTTTCAACAGCTGATCCTACACCACAAACCCACAGTGTGCATTTGAGAAACATATATAGAAAAACAAACACACACAAAGAGCGTGAGAATGACAGAGAAAGAGAGGGACAGACAAAGAAAGCAAAAGGGCCAAAAGACATAAAGACAGCGACAGACGGTGAGAGAGAAACATAAAGAGGGAGAGAGTGTTGGAGAGACAGACAGAGAACTCTACAGTATGTGGTGTGAGGCAGGGGGAGGCAGGGTGTTACCTTCTGTAGACTAGTGGGGTTCAGCTGGGTCTTGTCTATGATCTTCACAGCCACCTGGGGGGGGGGGGGGGGGGGGGAAGAGAGAGAGAGAGAGAGAGAGAGAGAGAGAGAGAGAGAGAGAGAGAGAGAGAGAGAGAGAGAGAGAGAGAGAGAGAGAGAGAGAGAGAGAGAGAGAGAGAGAGAGAGAGAGAGAGAGAGAGAGAGAGAGAGAGAGAGAGAGAGATGAGAGAGAGAGAGAGAGAGAAGAAAAAGTTAGAAGCCAAAACGGATAATCCATTTGCCTTTCTCTGGTTTGTGCAGTAAACACACCACACAGCCTCGGGGCCGTACAGCAGTGCGTCCTCATTATTTTACATCCAACAGTTAGAAAAAAAACTAAATGAAAACCCTGGTACAGGCAGCCGGCCAGTCTTTCATAACTGGAGCTTTGATTTGCAGCTGTTGAAAACAAAATGTGTGTAAAATCATTGTGAATAACTAGGAGTTGTCTCACTCTCTCTCACACACACACACACACACACACACCGCAAAGTGGCTGCAAAAACAGAGTCATTCGCTGTGATTCCATAGGACCCATGGTTGCTAGTTAACTGATTTGCTAGCCGACTGGCATGCAACTCTCCCCTCCGCCCGACAGCAGAGCCAATGTGCTGTGATTCTGAGAGCTCAGCACACTAGAAGGCCCTTGGTGCCAGCCCCTCACCCTCTCTTAGTACATTGAGCTGATCAATTATGTCTATAAGCAGCTGATTAAGCATCTTTTCTATACCGGTGCCAGAAATGTTCGCCTAACTGTGACTGCATACAACGATACAGTTGCCGCCCATTTTAATAAAACTATAAATCCATCACTGCAAATTAAATTGGGGAAGCCACGACTCAATGTCTTTTTTTGTGTGCTACATCATCACACACAGACATACGGCTTGATAAGCCCACACAACATGGCCGCCACGCCTCTAGTGAAACAAAAATCCACATATGGCAGCCATCCAAGCCGACGCTATGAATCTCATAGCGTTTGCGATCATAAAACCATTACCATGAGACAGGGGAGATATTAGTAACGAGAGCGCCACTGAGCAACTACACGCTCGTTACGGCTTAATTAAAACAGTAAGCTAATAAGCCCGCGTGAACGGATATCTCTGGTTGTATCCTGTGGCCCTTTAAAAGCGGCCCTCGGCTGAGGTGGAGGAGAATGCGGAGTCACAGAATCCTGCGATTGGTGGAACTGCTATAAGAACAACAAGGGGGTTCTCCAAAACCGCCCCGCATCCCTGCAGCGCAACCCCACTCTAAGGCAGACGTTGGGGGTGCCACTCATCTCCTGTACACCCCGAGTAGAAACAAGGTGGATACAATAAGAAATATGTGGACAAAAGCACATAGACGAGAAGCCAAAGGCTACTGCACTATACATCAAGACAGGAACAGATCATGCAGAGGATGAAGAGTATAGGGAAAAGGAAGTAAGAAAGAGAAAGAGAGGAAGAGAAAGAGGAAGAATGTGAGGGAAAGAGGAAGAGAGCGGAAAAAGTCTGAGCAAGCAAAGGAAGGAGAAAGAGTAAGCAAGCAAGCAATAGAAAGAGAAAGGGAGAGAGAGAGATTGAGAGAGAGAGATTGAGAGAGAGAGAGAGAGAGCGAGAGAGAGACGGCGGGTGAGCAAGAGAGATGGCACCACACCCAGAGACAGCGTGAGAGAATAAAGGGGAGAGAGTGACAGAGGGGGAGACGGAGACAGACAGAGAGAGCGAGAGAGAGAGAGCGAGAGATGCCACGTTGAGAGAGCGAGAGAGAGGGAGGGAGAGAGATGCTCTTGTGTATTGCAGACATTATGCAGTTATCGTCTATTTGTGGCCAGGATGAGGTGGGCAGGTGCATGGACAGAACTCCCTCCCCCTGTGGAGCACTAGCCCTTGGCCTGTACGCTGTGCTTGTCTTCACACCGGACCGTATATCACATTCACTCTCCTCAGAGTGGACATGTCCGTGTAGCGCTTTCTGTCGTGCTCTGCGTGATTGTCAGACAGTTGCGTGAGTCTGAAGTACGAAATCTGAAGAAAACCCTCTCCTCCACTTGGGGTGTGAGGGGCTGATGCAAGCTGGGTGTGGCTAGCGGGACTGAAACTGAGCTGCGGTTATGAGTGTGATCCTCGGTTTAAGTGTGTATGTGTGCGTTCGTTCCCCCCCCCCCCGCGCTTGGGGTCATTTATTTAACGATAAATAATTTAGAAGATCCACAGTGACAGAAGGGCATCCCTGTTAATTATTCACTACTGTACGTTCCATGCTTATGTGACAGGACCGACACACACCCACACACGTGATGCACACACGCAAGCGCATACGTCCACATAAACACACGCGTGGACGCTGGGAAGGACAACAGGAAGTCTGTGGTGGAGGGCTCTACCCGCGTGTTCATCTGTATTCCTCGTCACGGCACGCAGCGAGGACAGCAGGCCAGGGTCAAGGTCATTCAATACAACAAGCAGCGGCTTCAATATGTATACAAACTATGTGTTCATTTTTTTTCTGCCTAAATTCCTCCCCTGAACACAATAAATATTCTAAAGTAAATGAATAACAGTACTGATGAAATGACAAAGCATCTTGAAGTGAGGAAAGTAACAAGCGAGAGGCATACACGTTAAATAGCCCAGATGGGATCAGTGCTGGCTTCATACCCATTACTAGTTAGTACAGGTTAATCGTCTTCTTCTAATAATTGAAAAACATATATAGTGCCTAGCTCAAGGTGTGTGTGCGTGCGTGTGTGTGTTTGTGAAATCAAGGGCTATTTAGAACATAAAGGAGAGTGCCATTCGGAGGTCCCAGTTCATAACCAGGTCTGCTTTATTCGCTTTTTGCCAATCCCCATCCATAAGCATATGCTAACCCCAGTCTGTACGACTTTTGCTTAACTGGTCTTCAAGCATCGTGCTTAACTGGTCTGTAAGCCTTGTGCTAACCCCAGTTTGTACGCATTGTGGTTGACCCATCAGCATTAGCGCCATGTCCCTGTTTTGCCCCCCACCTGTTTCTCTGACTCACAGCAATGCCTGTGCATTCTGATGAACAGCAAGGGCAAGCGAACACATTACATCAGTGCCTGACCTTCCCAGCGAAAAAGTAGGCAGTAGCCGGTAACCCACACACCCCGAGCCCACCCAACCAGCATTAAAACAGGAATCACACAGAGGAGATCCAGCTAACTCAGGATCCTGCTGTGCAGCGTGACTAGGGATATTATTATTAGGTGTAACTTGATTAGATAAGAGGGTGTGAGAGTACAGATACGCTAGAAGTGCCGCAGAAGCACCCAGGCTGCAGAGACCAGCTCCTGGCTCTCAGACCCTGCCAGGGGGGAGAGAGACCAGCGCCTGATTCTCAGACCCTGCCAGAGGGAGAGAGACCAGCGCCTGATTCTCAGACCCTGCCAGAGGGAGAGAGACCAGCGCCTGATTCTCAGACCCTGCCAGGGGAAGAGAGACCGGCTCCTGATTCACAGACCCTGTCAGGGGAAGAGAGACCAGCTCCTGATTCTCAGACCCTGCCAGGGGGGAGAGAGACCAGCGCCTGATTCTCAGACCCTGTCAGGGGGGAGAGAGACCAGCTCCTGATTCTCAGACCCTGCCAGGGGGATAGGGACAAGCGTCTCTTGCTCTCAAACCGTGCAAGAGGGACAGAGACCAGGGCCATGTTCCCAGAGCCTGCCAGGGAAAGAGAGACCAGCACCAGAGTCAAAGCCCCAGCGAGGGGGAGAGAGACCAGTAACTGGTTCTCAGACCCTGCCAGGGGGAGAGAGACCAGTAACTGGTTCTCAGACCCTGCCAGCGGGAGAGAGACCAGTAACTGGTTCTCAGACCCTGCCAGCGGGAGAGACCAGTAACTGATTCTAAGGCTCTGCCAGTGGGAGAGAGACCAGTAACTGGTTCTAAGGCTCTGCCAGTGGGAGAGAGACCAGTAACTGATTCTAAGGCTCTGCCAGTGGGAGAGAGGTGGTACACAGACTGCAGGTCACCTTTTCTTTCCTTTTTTTCTCTGTCCCTGGGAAACAGGAGCTTTACTTACAGACACAACATAGCGGGCTTGGATCACTGGCAATGCAGCGACAATAGCTTCATGTTTAAGGCAAGACAGAGAGGGAGATGGAGGCCAGCAGACAGAGAGAGAGGGAGGGAGAGATGGAGAGATAGCAAGTGTGAATTTGAGCTTGGTAAGTGACCCACAAGGACAAAAGCACTGTCAAAAATGACACTTTCACAACAGGACATTTTTTCTCTCCCTGTGCCATTTCTGAATGAGAAATGGCAGCTGTGGGCCTTCAATAATTCTCTAAAAATAGAACAAAATCCCACATAAAAAATAATTGATAAAAAAAAATGACATAGAAATAGAAATCCTGCCAACTGAAGAAAAAAACGATCAGAAAAGGAGAGACTAAAACACCAGCGCCCCGGATATGATTTACAATCGCAATACTGACTGAGTCGCAAATTCGGTTGAGTAGCCAATTTCAACAAACAGGATGCGAGTTGAAATGCAGCTACTGTGCACTGTAGTCCTGTGCAGGAACAGGAGACCTGTGAATGCAGTTGCTTTGATGAACAGCAGCTTTCAGATCAGCTGAGAAGTTGAACACCACAGCGTGTACATAACGCCTTACTACAGTTATATGGTTATAAAAGGGGTCTAACTCTGAGGGTGTGGGCATTTCTCCCAAACCAAATGGCATAAAGAAATACAACTTTTCATCTCATCCCTGGTTCAACAGGGTCGCCCCACCGTCTCACCTCTCGGCCTGTGAGGACGTGCCGCGCGAGCTTGACCTTGGCGAAGTTCCCCTTGCCGATGGTCTTGAGGAGCCGGTAGTTGCCGATGTGGGGGTGCTCCTCGGTGGAGGTCAGGGAGTTTCGGCATCGCGGCAGGCTGTGGCGGCTGGCCGACTTGGTGGGCGGGACGGGGGGCTCCACGAAGCCGTCCGACGAGTGCTGCGGGAGGAACGCAGAAGGGCAGAAACGAATAAACGACCGGAAGCATGCCGATTCCATTTTCGTTTAGGAGAGAAAAGCTTTACCTAAAGGAGATACCCTGGTCACTAGTGAGCAGGTGGGTGGTTAGCCCTCTTGGATTCCTACAAACTACAGACCCTTTTAGCTAGGGGTTATACACCCTCACCATTAGAATATCCTTCCCCCTGTACAAAAGAAAACCCACCGGTTTGTTCTTTTTGAGCAGTGTAGACAACAACACACGTTAGCTAGACTAACGCTTTAGCCTGGTTCTTTGCTCCGCTCAGATTGCATTTTCCTATAAGGAGCCTGGCTTGCGCACAGTAAGGCTAAAGTGATGTTCACCCTGATGGCCAGGGCTCTGCAGTGGGAGTATGTGTGTGCAAAGGCAAGGGATATACCTGTCCCATCTGCAATGAACCTATTACAGGAAAAGGGCTGTATGAAAATCAGGTCGCCCCCATACTGCTTCCTTCCTGACCACCTCGTCATCATCTCGTAGCAAAATAATGAAAGTCATGAGCAAAACCTTTGATTACTAAGTAATCCAATTAATGCTGGGTGATAAATGAATGCAATATGTGGATTGCAATATGAAACAACCCCATGACACTCAGAAGATAGCGCTCTCCCAAAGACTCACAATTATTAATTTTGATGGGCTCACTACAAAAATAGTGTAAGAGAGACAGCTGAGCGAGAGAGAGAGAGATGACACAAGAGAGCAGAACAGTGTTGTGTCAGGCTGGGCTACACCAGCTGCTGATGTCACTCCAGGTGAAAGCTCCCATGATCCACTGTTTCTGCAGAGCGCCACGCCCCAGCCCTGAGAATAAAAGCCTTGGTCTGGTTACCCAGGCTGCCCTGCTCCTCTTTCACCACGGTAACGTTACACCGGCCGGGTGCAGCAGCGCACGTCACACAGAGCTTGCCTACTTCCTGTGTGAGGAAGCGTCGCACAAGCACACCACATGATCCCGACAACGTCCCCAGTGTGCGTGTGCGCGTTTGCGACAGAGACGTGACTATGAGGGGGACGATAAGATATTTAGAAAAAAACAGACGGAGGGGGAAATTTTGATTGGCTGCCCGTTCGGGCAGACCATCCAGTGGTACACTGGTGGCGAAGGCGTCAGACTAGCTGCTGCTGCTGAGATCAGCCAGCTGTCTGACCGGTAGCGGTCATTTACGCGTCACTATTTGCTTGGCTTTAGGTCAAAACTGTCCTCCGGCTATTTTAGCACCAGCACTGCAATAAGAAACTTACACACACACAGACACACAGACACACAGACACACGACTACTAGATACCAAGGCAGAGATGGAAGCATAGGGAAAAGTCTTGGCACAACCATGTTCTTCATTTTGCACTAAAAGCCTCTTGTCTCTCTCTGAGTAATAGGTAGTTATGCAATACAGATCGTCAGTCAGTGGCCCTTGGGCTGTGTGCTACAGAGGAATGGATAAAAGGCTAGGCTAGGCTAGCTACTGCCAGTGTTGATAAAGGCAGAGCTAAAATGACTTCACAGTTAATGTCAGAGCAGACAGTTAGACAGCTCAATCTATTACAATACTTTAGAGTATAAATCTTTATTTATAGTTATTACCATATTTCGACAATAATGTTTAATGTAGGCCGATAACTTTTAAATATGAAACGATCTTAGCTATTTTGTAAATTGGTAATGGTATGTGACCATCTGCTCAATGATGTTGAATCCACCACCCACTCTTATTTAAATGAGCTGCTTAAAATGCAACAACACTATTTATAGATTATTCAGAAAAGCCTTGCCTCGGGATATATTAAGTGTAGTGATTTAGCAGTGAGTGTTTACCTATAAATAGAAAGCATAGCTTCTTGTAATGTCCATTGTCTCTGAAATATGATATGCTCTATTATTTCGGATATAGTTGGGCAACGGTTCATTCCAGGAAAACAAGTCGAACCCTGATGTCATACCCTGTCAACACACAATGCATAGGTTGTCATCAGACCTAGAATGTGTGTGTGTGTGTGTGTGTGTGTGTGTGTGTGTGTGTGTGTGTGTGTGTGTGTGTGTGTGTGTGTGTGTGTGTGTGTGTGAGATAGAGAGAAGGGAGATCGATCATGATGAACATTCCATCACATTGGACGGGATATCTCGCATGGCCTAATTAGCTTCCTGTTAATGCATGGCATGCATATGTGCAGTTTTACAACACCACAACATCCGAGTGGGGTATAGATAACGGGCATGCAGCAAGAGTGGACATCCTAGGTGATGGATGTCATGTCACATTGTGATGCTACCGAGTACGGCTATTGAAAAGTGGGACAGCATCACCCCCCATCCCCCGAATATTGACGCCCTGCACGACAATATACCCACTTGCAACAGGGGCAGCAACATATTTCCCCACAGTCTACCTAACAAAAAGCCGGATTGAGAGTCACAACAATACGACTTAACCTTCGTATTGCTCATAAAGCTAGCTATACTGACGCAGTGCGTTAGCTAGGCCAGAAACTCTGCATTGTTAATTCACGAAACGCCACGAAATGCACAAAAGCTCGCCTGTTTATTCCACGATATCGTGTCTTTATGGCCGTCATACGGACAAGGCTGGTGATTGGTCGAGTCATTCTGCAACATTGGTAGCCCAAAAACCCCCGCTCCCTAAAATCGCTGCTGCCCCAGAACAACCCACAATAAGAGAGTCCGATTTTAAAAACCTTTCCGCTACAATGTCAACAATACATTTGGCTTTTCTGCTGAAGATAACACTTACATTCTCAGTATCACGTTCATTCACAGTCGGCAATGGCGTTCTAGTCGACATGTTGTGCTTTACAGGCCGCTCGGCGATGCAGCAGGCTGGGCAGAGCGGAGACCGTGCGATCCGATGGGCAGAGAGGCTCCTCTATACGTCTACCATCTCGCTCAGCGTTGTCGTCCTCGTTAGCGAAGTAAACAGCGATGTTTACCGCACCATACTGCGCGAAAATCGTCCACTTTTAACGCAGATTTATTTGTGGCGGAGTGCCCTTTTCCTCAGGTAGCTCAAGGCAGTGTGTGAGGACGCTGTAGCAGGAGAGACGGGGATAGGCCAGGGAGATGTGTCGGGAACGTGTTGAGCAGAAAAAACGGACGGGTCTATTGCTGCGCTGCACTGCGCCGCGCATCGCTAACCTCCCACAGCAAGGGAACAGCACACAGGAAAGATGGAAGATTCTCTCAATCTCCCCTCTGTCTCCCTCTCTCTCATAATAGCCGAATCATTCACAAAGTATATTTTTTTTTATGTGAAAGGTTCCTATGTTGTTTCACCAAGCCCCCGAAATGTTATGCTGATTAAAATTCAAATGGTATTAAATACTATAAATATATATTACCTATAGGCCTACACATTTAATAACAACATTGCCTAGTCAAAGCAGACCCAAAAGGCTCTTGTATAAAATAATACTATAATATTTGCCACAATGCTATATTGCTATTCGCTTGCAATGAACTAAAAAAGAGCATGATCCATTCATTTTTTAATGATTTAAACTTTGTTTGAAATTTTTCGGGCTGTATTAATATGAGGCTATTGTCTGTTTAGATACTCTTAATCGGAGGTTGGTTTTTAACTCTCTAGTATAGCAACCTCCCTATGTCAGTTGATGTCGGTTCCCAAACAGAAGGCCTTTACTTGCTCTGTAAACTGAGAAGACTTTGCCATCTTTTGGATCCCCATAGCATTGCATTCCTCATAATTTCTACATCCGGGATTGTACTATAGATTGTGTAGCGGTTTTTTGCCCATTGGTTAGGCTACAGTATGACGTCGTTTGAATGAACACGACGCTAGGGGTGATGGAGGGTGACCACAACGCGTGTTACCAACTCGTCCACTAGATGTCAGGCTTTCATTGCAAACCAGCTTTCGGCCTTAGCCTATTCCAGTTAGCACGAGGTCGGGTCCCCCCGACGAATGAATAAATCAGAAAATTTGGCAAGCAGATCTTGCTCAGTTTTAATATCCTGACCCATTGGTATGCATTTTTATCATCATCAGCATTCTCATCATCATCATCATCATCATCATCATCATCATCATCATCATAATCATCAACGTCAGCACCATAATTAAGTCTTTATAATACGGTCTACTTGACAATTTCTAGTTATTACAGTCATAGGGTTAGCGCTCTCTCTCTCTCTCTCTCTCTCTCTCTCTCTCTCTCTCGCTCTCTCTCTCTCTCTCTCTCTCGCTCTCTCTCTCTCTCTCTCTCTCTCTCTCTCTCTCTCTCTCTCTCTCTCTCTCTCTCTCTCTCTCTCTCTCTCTCTCCTCTCTCTGTCTTCTGACCTGTCTGACACAGAGGCTCTGTAACAATGGTCCCAGCCATAGCAGTGGCTCCTCACAATAACAGCCAGACATTGGTAGTGAAGGGCCACTGACACGTTGGGCTTCTTTTGTTTCGGACGTATGCAATGTGCTGCTTATTTGTTTAGCATTTCTATCTTTATTTTTCAAAAGCCTTATCTCAGGATTATTGCACAAGCAAAATATCGACCTACAAAAAAAATTGAATGCTATGCCTTCCATTTACTTCCTTGCCAGAGATTGAATAACAAAAATGAAGACGTGTGTGTGTGTGTGTGTGTGTGTGTGTGTGTGTGTGTGTGTGTGTGTGTGTGTGTGTGTGTGTGTGTGTGTGTGCGTCTGTGTGTGTGTGTCTCTGTGTGTGTGTGTGTGTGTGTGTGTGTGTGTGTGTGTGTGTGTGTCTGTGTGTCTGTGTGTGTGTGTGTGTGTGTGTGTGTGTGTGTGTGTGTGTGTGTGTGTGGGTGGGTGGGTGGGTGGTTGTGTGTATGTTGGGGGGGGGGGGGGGGAGTGTATTGTCCAACAAAACAAACATCTGAGTGCTGGAACTTGGCGTGTAGACAGGGGCATTTGTGGAATGCTCCACCTGATCCCAGTGTGGAGTGGATCTCAACACTGCAGATTCTCCAGGCCCAGCAGAAGATTGGGGACCACAGGCCCCCTGCAAGCATACTCTCACCGGGGGTAGGATCAGTGTTTATCAGCCCTGCTCCAAGGTACATTTTTTTTTTTTTTTTGGGGGTAATCCTGCTTGCCCCTAACATTATCCAGTTTACACGGTAAAGACCAAACCAAAACACTGACCATTTTTAGTTTTTAGTTAAATTTTGTTGTATTAATCAAAACGAACAGCGGGTAGATTCGCCATCCAAGACCATTCATTCATGCGATTCCCTTTTGCACTGCTGTGCTGTTGTTGCTTTGGAAAACAACAGGCCCTATGCTGCACTCTGTCCAGCATACAAATGCCTCTACCAACAAATCCACATCCACACATCCTGTGGACGTGCCCTCGTTGCGCACCGTGTACCTGAGCCGGTGTGGAATGTAATGGGCATTGACATCGGCCTAATGATTGCATGTACACCCAGGGCTGAATGCTATCACAAGCTCTCACAAGCAAGCAGCCCCCTCTCAAATGGAGGCAGCTACATGTCAAAGCGCTAGCGTTGTTTCTCCTGACACAAGGCGATGAAGAAGTATGTTGAACGGGAGTAAGGGGATGGGCAAATTAAGATGAGAAGATAGAGATGAGACTGCATTGCAGGACTGGAAGGAACTCCTATTTTGTCCCCCACCCCATGCTCCGTAACCCCTCCGTAGCAGTCAAGCATGCCCCAATATTTCTCCAGTCAGGACAAACTAATATGTTTATCACCCGTCCTGTGGAAATTGAAGAAGAACAAATCGGATAATTGGCAGCATCTTTATAAAATGGGAAAAAAGCATCTAGTCTCGGGTTTCACCATCTGCTCACTGGCACACACAGGCCATGCTCAGTGTTTTACAGACACATTTGTGCTCAAGGCTTGCTAGTCATTGAACCGTGTACATCTTTATTACACTAGTTAGAGGTATATTAGGTAAATCCCTTTTGTGTGTTTTTTAATCCAGTTGAACACTCTACAAGGCAGAGCTTGCTCTCTCTCTCTCTCTCTCTCTCTCTCTCTCTCTCTCTCTCTCTCTCTCTCTCTCTCTCTCTCTCTCTCTCTCTCTCTCTCTCTCTCTCTCTCTCTCTCCGCTGTCTGCTCTGACAAGTCACTGGAACCCGCTGGTATGCTGAACATTTTTTGGGAAGGCCAGAAAGATATGAGACTGCACAGGAATTTTTCTGATCAGGGCAGTGAGCCAGACGCCTGTTCTGTTCCTTGCACACGAGTTTTCCATCGGTAACACACACAACCACACAGACACAAACACACACACACACACACACACACACACACACACACACACACACACACACACACACACACACACACACACAACCACACAGACACAAACACACACACACACACACACACACACACACACACACACACACACACACACACACACACACACACACACACACACACACACACACACACCCTTCACCAGTCAACCTTCTCATCAGACCCCTAGTGGCCCTCTACATCCTCACTTAACCCCCCCAACTTTGGCCTTTTAATCGGCTGTTGCCTGTCACCATCTTTACTATCATCACCACAGGCAGATACATTGACTACGCCCATTTCTACATCTGCCTGTCTTTCTATCTTGTCTGCATGTTTCCACAATCATTATTTCTGTCTAGATCTTTGCTCCGGCCGATCCAAATATTTATTTATTTTATGGGTGATTAGGTCAAATAAGTGCGCCCCTCTCTCCCTCTTCCTCTGTCCCTGTCTCTGTGTCGCTCTCTCTCGCTCTCTCTCTCTTTCTCTCTCTCTCTGTCTCTCTCTCTCTCTCTCTCTCTCTCCCTCTCTCTCTCTCTCTCTCTCTCTCTCTCTCTCTCTCTCTCTCTCTCTCTCTCTCTCTCTCTCTCTCTCTCTCTCTCTCTCTCACTTTTCCCCTTGATTTTTGCTGGGATCAATCATATTTTCTGTGATTAAGTAAAACAAATATAACTCCATGTCTCCCTCTCTCTTTCCTACTGTCTGTCTTTAAGATGGCTTTTGGGGAGGGAAAGGGAAGGAAAGGAAAGTGGAAATTGAAAATATAAAACAAAAGTATGTTCCAGGCCAGATGTGAGCTGACGGGGTGAGAGGGTGAATGGAAGGACGTGGGTTCAGGAAGAGTCACGAGTTGTGAACCGGTGTGCACTTTTATTTTGCAAAACCATCGCTGGGATATGGATACCCTGCTGTGAGGTCAGAGGTCATGTGTTCATGTGTAATACAAGAGAGGAGAGGGTAGATGGGGGGAAGCTGTAGCTGTGGAGGGTGATAGAAGGAGTGGGGGTTATTTGGGGTGATACAGTAGGTGCATACATCAGATGCATATATAGTGCATCAATACTGGTCGATTAGTGTATGGTTTAAAGGTTTTCTTACCATTTATTATCAACATCTTTATCCAAATTGACACACTGATTTGTAGGATACATACTGACCTTCGGGATCAACCCAGAACCTTTAGTTTGTGAGTAAAATGTGTAAAATGTGTGAGTGTGTTTCTGTGTTTGTGTGTGTGTGTGTGTGAGTTTGTGTGTGTGTGCGTGTGTGTGTGAGTTTGTGTGTGTGTGTGCGTGTGTGTGTGTGTGTGTGTGTGTGTGTGTGTGTGTGTGTGTGTGTGTGTGTGTGTGTGTGTGTGCGTTGATGGATATAAGGTGTCATGGCAACGGCTGAGCCCCCTAATTCTATTCCAAATAAATGAACACTTATAGCAAGATGGGCTTTGGATAGCATTACCTTATGTTTTAACTGTTGCCATGAGTTCCCGATTCCCCGTTTTGCCCTCTGCTGCAGTGGATTAACGTTATCCCAGCAAAAAGAACATAAACATATAACATAATATAATATAATAATACTTCTACTTCCCAAAAGAAGCAGTGCACCAAACATATATGGTACCACAGGAAAACAAAGGAAAGTGTATTTCTTCTATCTGCGGATAATGATCATGCTCTCATATCGCGTTTCCCATATAATTTTGTTATGGTATAATTATGTTCTGCTTTCTGCAGACAAGCTTTAAAAAGACAGTGTGGTACATCGCCACCAAGCAAAACCCCTCTCTGAGGAATGGGCCCAATAATTGTCTGTATATAATTACATTCACTGCACCCCAAGGCCCATCTCAGAGAATCTGCTCCGGAGTTCGTAGGAACTGAATCAGTGCAGATAGGGACCTCCAGGTGACTTAGTGTCCTCCTCTCTAAAGGCTCCTCGCTTGTGTGCTTAAGGTTACCCTGCAAGGAGAGTGTTTTCTTTGGCTGCGTGTTTTCCTTCACGATCGTCAGTCACATGGTTAACAGCTGGCGTACAGTGGCAACAGCAGCAGAGCTGAAGGAAACGTGCTCATGGAGTTCACCCTGAAGACACTACGCATGGACACACACACACCACCTGTGCGTATAGCGGAGGTGTATGTGTGTGTGTGTGTGTGTGTGTAATGGGGTTTCTGCCTGTGTGTATGTGTGTTGTTGTATTTGCGTGTGTGTGTGTATGCGTATGTTCGTTGCTTTGTGTGGATGTTTGTGTGTGTCTTGTTGTATTTGTGTGTGTGTGTGTGTGTGTGTGTGTGTGTGTGTGTGAGTGTGTGTGTGTGTGTGTGTGTGTGTGTGTGTGTGTGTGTGTGTGTGTGTGTGTGTGTGTGTGTGTGTGTGTGTGTGTGTGTGTGTTTGTGTCACCGTTACTGTCACTTATGTGCCAGTGGTAACAGTTGATCTCACCCCCATTATATCTTTCCGGTCTCAAAAAACATCTTATTTCTCACCTCTTTTCCCAGCTCACCTCTTCCTGAATCCACCCTGGCTATCTTGCATAAATCCCCCAGAGGAGAGCGAAGGGAGAGAGAGAGAGAGAGAGAGAGAGAGAGAGAGAGAGAGAGAGAGAGAGAGAGAGAGAGAGAGAGAGAGAGAGAGAGAGAGAGAGAGAGAGAGAGAGAGAGAGAGAGAGAGAGAGAGAGGGAGGAATTGCAGCCCATAATATTAAGTGTTTGTCTCTTTATGAGTTGCCATTTAATATTTTTGCTTTCAACAGGAAGGTTTCGGGGTGCAGGTTGAAGTCTCCCGACGTCTCGCTGAAGTTATTGTTCAATTCTCCGTCAACTTCTGACTTACACAGACCTTATGATAACCATTCAACAGCATTCAAAATGGTAAAAAATAAATGGTAAATGTGCGTGTTTGGTTGTTCAGGTATTCAGTATTCTATCTGCCGCTCACGTGATTATCTGGTCTGCACATGGGCACCCGTTGTCCATGTGAACATGAGCGTCTGAACCTGTCCCACACAGCTTGTATACACATGCTGAGTATATACAAAGACACCTTCGGGTTTCAGGGTCAGCAGATTTCCACCCTACGAGTGATTATGGAGGACACGGAAAACCTTTACATTAACAAATTGTGCAAGTGCATTATTTTTAATAATAGCAATTACTTTTTATTTTTTTGCCTCAAACATGGAGACTTGTGTCCGAATGTGTCTCTAAGTATATTTAAAACATTTCGGACACTGGGAGGCAAACCTAGGAGAAGCCACAACAAAACATTAAGAGAGAACCTATATGTTTTCATTGCATCACCGCCATGCTGGAATGAGGAGTTGACAGATGGTGGCAAACCCTCAACCCGCCTTAACACATCATTTGTTTTCCCCTCTTTGAACCCCGGCCAGCGACCGGAGCTTTGATGTCTTTAATAAATCGTAAATGTCTCGCTACACGGAGAGATGAACTTTTCCCGAAAAATAGAAAAAAGCATACAAAAATCCTCCCCCCTTGTGGAATATTAATCACGAACATGAAGATACAGAAAGTGTTGTCGTGCTCCTCGGGAACTGGGAGGAAGGACTGAGTCACTGCTGTCGAGGTGGTTGCTTGTTTCCGTCTTGTCTCTCGGGGCTTGAACCTCACGCGTGAACAGCAGAGACTCGTATGCGAACGAGAAGCTCCACCGAGCAAGGAGCAAAACATGAGGGGTGTGTGTGTGTGAGTGTGTGTGTGTGTGTGTGTGTGTGTGTGTGCGTGTGTGCGTGCGTGCGTGCGTGCGTGTGTGCGTGTGTGTGTGTGTGTGTGTGGAGGGGGTGGGATGGAAGGTATAGTGGGACAAGGGTGACACATCGTGTATCAAACGGGAACACATGGGCCCATTTAAGCGTCTTTACAGCTTAGTGATTGAGTAACAACTTACCGAAAAACACACCCAATTACAGATTATGTGTGTGTGTGTGTGTGTGTGTGTGTGTGTGTTTGTCTGTGTGTGTGTGTGTGTGTGTGTGTGTGTGTGTGTGTGTGTGTGTGTGTGTGTGTGTGTGTGTGTGTGTGTGTGTGTGTGTGTGTGTGTGTGTGTGTGTGTGTGTTTCAGCCTATATGCATGTATAGCACAGATTTGGTCAGATTTGGTCCAGGGCCCACTTGGTGTATTGGAACGCATGACTACACTGCCAACACCCTATTGGCCCAGGGTTCCTCTGAACAAGATAGATATGATGGCCAGGGCATTGTGTATTACACTGACTTTATCATCATTAGATTCCCATGATGTCATCTTCACCTTTTCCCAGAAGCGTGGAAAAGTGCTACGAAAAAACAAAAAACCTGAGTATGTTTTCCATTACATATGAAGACAGATGTTATTGAGCTTGACAGGTTTAGTGTACAACAGCCCCTCGCGACGTAGCCCTCAACGTCTCCTCAGAGGTATTTATCTCTTTAGTTTGCGAACGCTGAAAAGAAAACAGCACGACTCTGTCCCCTTTTCCATCATATTTTATTCAACATCATAATTTTTTGCTCCTACGAGTGTTCAGTTCAAGATACAAGTGGAAAAAAAAATATATTGGCTATTTTAAATACAGGAGAGATACAAAAAACAAACACATTTAGGTATTTGAAATGAACTTATTTGAATGTTTTTAATAACAGAGCTGGCAGAATGACTAAATAAGCCTGCTAGTTGCATCGTGTATACTTATAAGGCACAGGTTCCATGTTGAACAATAACGCATGCTCACAGCTGGTCACAGGAAAACAAAATTAATAATTCCAGGAAAATAAACAAAAGAGAGTGGCGAGTAGTTGGGCATGTTTCCTTTTTTTTCAGTGCTACTTGTCTACAGTGTGCAATATTAATGTGTCATCGACAAGACAAAAGCTGTGCGGGAAAAGAACGAAGAAGACACAGTGATCGATAGTTCTAGGCAGTCGGCCCGCGTCAGGAGTGCTGGTGGAGTATTATCCGTGTGAACTCTTTCGCGATCCCCTGGCGTGTGTTTGGTGAGAGCCAGCTACTGGGGGCCACGCGTGTTAATATCGCCGTCAGGCAAGCACGGACGTAATCGGTGGACTGGCATGGACTCTGGAGCCAAGTGGACTTGTTGACTGTGGCCCCTGTGCGGTGGTCCGTGGTGGCTTTTTAAAACATGAGCTAGGAGAAGCGGGGAGCCAAGCTTTTTTTTTTTTTTTCTTACGTATGCCATCATTTGGTGAGCGTGTTCTCTGGCGTGAGTGTGTGAGTGCCTCTGTGGCCCAAAGAGCCGTTGAGCAAACATTTAGAGTTCAGGAAAGATTCATAACCAAAGGTTAATAAAATGGCATGACAGAAATACATAAACAGATCAGCGACATCTACCCAACGAAAAGGGCCTGGGGGGGGATTGGAGAAAACTTCTCAAACTTTCCCTCAATCTTTCATTATCATCCATTATTCCATATCACACCGCAACACACCATCACTCACACACGCAGAAACACGGGCCCATATACGCATGAATTGATGATGAATGAGAGGTTATTGGATGCAAGCCTGTTGTCACAAAGAAGGTACTATTATTTATAACAGCAGGACCCCAGAGAATACAATTCTACCCTTTTGGACAGCTCTGGAAATGATTACTCCCGAGTATAAACACAGGCAACTTTCCTAGACTGAATGGGGAAACTGTATAATAGACTCCTCCATTCTTGAATAAAAGGCATTTCATTGACAAAGAATGAAAGGGCAAGCAAGTGCTAGCAACACTTTCACTGGTACGTGCTGCATTTATATTTTAAGTTGACCTATAATGCACCTGGTAATTTTTCATTCTAAGTCTAGAAGAGGCTTTTGAATATCACTATTGACCCAGGGGTAAGCTATTAGTTAGTGCTGTTTAAGAGAAGCATATATATATTATATTTACAGCTGCTTAAGGTAAATATGAAGAGGTCTGGGAGTTTGGATTGGGAATACATGCATCCCTGTTTGGATGTGTGTCCAATTCATTGTCATTCATTGTCATGGGGGCTGGGGTCTCTTTTATAAAATCTTTCCCTATTCACTAGCTGCAATACAGCCGATAAACTTGCTCCCATGCTTGGTAAGTGTGCTTTATCTGAGATGTATTTGGACCTAGATTCACAAGTGCTATGAAGCATCCATGCTACACACTTTAAAAGGATTTCATTCCAGGGGTAAAATAATTTAATTCACCCTGCACCAAAGAAAAAGCCTAGTGGACACATGGCTTGTTCTGGCCTTACTCTGGTTTGGACTGGCTTCGATTGGCTTGGTCAGGACCTGGAACATTCTGGCCTGTACTGGAATGCTTGGCCATTGACTGGCTTGATCTGGAATGTTCTAGAACCAACTGGCTCGGCCTCTGGCCTGTTCTGGATTGGATTGTCCTGGTCTGATTCGGGTGTTTTGGATGTTTCTGCGGTTTAAGGAAAAAGCTTTGCTGGAGAGTCTGACGGTTGTGGTTATGAATCTATCTGTACTGCTGAGCTGTGGGGCTGTTTCTTGACAGGGCTAGGGGCTAGCCTGGCAGGACCCTTGGCGAGGGGGGCAGGCTGTGGGCAAGCTATGTGCTTAGAAGGCGTACGGCCCCACGATGACGGTGAGCCGCAGCAGGGAGCTGGAGCGGTAGTTCATGGTCATGTGCTGGGTGATCATCTCCAGGTCCACCACGTGCTCGCTGGGCCCGCTCAGGGGCTTGGTCATCACCAGCATGGCGCTCATGTTGCTGGAGCGCTGGGAGGCGAGTGGGAGTGGGTGAAGGGTGGGAGGAAGGGAGGATGGATGGATGGATGGATGGATGAAGAATGGAAGAAAGAGGATGGGAGAAAGAGTGGATGGATGGATTGAGTGATAGATGAATGGGTGAAGGGTGGGAGAAAGAAAGGATGGATGGAGTGATAGATGAATGGGTGAAGGATGGGAGAAAGAGAGGATGGATGGATGGATGGATGGATGGATGGATGGATGGATGGATGGATGGATGGATGGATGGATAGAAGGAGGAATGAAGGAAAGAATGAAACAGAGAGAAATAATTAACCAAAGAACAAATAAGGAAGAATTAGTTGCTGCATCAAAAATCAATAGCTGATTACATTCAATCAAGGTTATAACGTTACTGTGTGCGTGAGCCGGGCTGCACATCTTTTAAAATCTAGATCGATTTTTAAAATATCACGTCAATACATATTTCTGTTAGAACCTTGTTGGAAACATTTGCGTTAACGTAAGTACACATGTTGTTGGGGAACCGTTGATCAAACCCTTACCCTGAGGAAGAACTCTCCGGCCTCGTTGCCTGATTTGATCCTGAAGGTGTTGTGTGTGTTGGCGTACATGTTGGTCGCCTGGATCTGGAAGATGTCCGACGGCACGGGGCGCTCCGATTGGATGCTCATGTACTTGTAGATGATGGAGGGCGTGACGCCCTGGCAGTCTGTCTGGGAGCGGCAGCTACAGCGGCTGCGAGAGAAAGGGTACATTCAATTGATCACTTTTGATTTTAATAATAATTTGTGTTATATTTACTAAGTTAGAAAATACTTTTATGGAAAAGCAACTTAAAGTGACTCTTAAACATGATACATGACAGGAGTATCCTGCCTCTACGTGTTTAGCCTCTCTAGTGATATGTAGCAATGCGGTCCAGCGTTAAATAGTCAGAGGCTAAAAGAGGAGGATGTGGTCCAACTGACTTCTCGCCGGTCCTGACGTAGGGCTCCAGGCAAGGGTTGCTGGGGTAACAGCGGAAACTTCCATAGTAGTTCCAACACATCTCGTCCTCCCTGCAGTCATGGGTGCCTTTCTCACACTCGTTTATATCTGGATCACAGGGAGAGAGGGAGAGAGCGCGTTGAGTCAGAGGGACACGAGAGTCAGAAATACAGCTTAACATACAGCTACAGCTACAGCTTAATATATCCTGCAAAAACAACACAGATTTATACATACCAAGATAAATTCCGGTAAAAAACAGACAGTAGAGAGGTAAAGATGTCTCAGATTCCATAAAGATCATAGCTTGGTCTCTCCAAGAGACCAAAGGTTATACTTAGAGTTTGAAGCATGCTTTAATTTGTAGTTCTTATTTTAAAATGTTGGCAAATCTTTAGATAATTATATTGTCCTTGGTTTCATTTAATTTATCCTCCTGTGTCCAACAGGGAGACGAGCCGTCCCACAGGGACACAGTAGGTCCTACAGGGAGACAAGAGGTCCTGCAGGGAGACAGTAGGTCCCACGGGAGGCAAGAGGTCCTGCAGGGAGACAAGAGGTCCTGCAGGGAGAAAGTAGGTCCCACAGGGAGACAAGAGGACCTACAGGGAGAGAAGAGGTCCTGGAGGGAGACAGTAGGTCCTACAGGGAGACAAGAGGTCCTACAGGGAGACAGTAGGTCCCACAGGGACCCAGTAGGCCCCACGGGAGGCAAGAGGTCCCACAGGGAGACAAGGGGACCTACAGGGAGACAAGAGGTCCCGCAGGGAGACAGTAGGCCCCACGGGAGACAAGAGGTCCCACAGGGAGACAAGAGGTCCCGCAGGGAGACAAGAGGACCTACAGGGAGGCAAGAGGTCCCACAGGGACACAAGGCGCGGGAACATGACTGCCCCTCACCTGACCAGCCGAGGCGGGAGAGAAAGGATAAAAAAGAAAAAAAGAAAGAAAGAAAACAGCTCCCCTTTGAAGAGGACTTCTGGGCTGTAAATGTCCCCACTTAGCGAGGAACAACATCATAAATGTGACATCATAGCGATGACATAGCGGGGGAAACACAAGGTCACAGTGCCTGCTCTGCCGCTCGCCATGCTTCTTTCCATGACCTTAGAGCCAGGGATTTGTTGGGGGTTGGGATCCCGAGTGCAGTGGTTTACAACGAGCTGGCCCTGAGGTAATGCTACAGAACAGGAGTTGGGGGGGCTGGATGGATTTGTATTAGCTAGGGTGTCCGGGTTCGATCTCTGAAGTCAAGCCCCACTATCTACTATTTGTATTTAGTATTTAGTAACATTGCGAACGCTTTTATCCGAAGCAACCAGTGAATTCTATTAGATACGTGTAATAAGGAGGTAGGGCATTAAGCATCTTCAGACCTATCTAACTTTTCTGTAGTCAAAAAGTGTTTTGTTGATTGTGCCCCCAAAAATATACAGTCTGTTAGTCTGTTAAGTAAGATGCCTAACTCCTGCATGTTCCTTTATTCTTGCATCTGCGTTTATAAGCTGCTTTGGCTAAAACACATACATATTAAGGCGCAGGTGGGACGACGTCGTAGCCCTATAGGAGACGTTAGGAGTAAGATTGACATGGGTGAGGACCAATAGAGATACAGGGATGGGGGGGGGGGGTGGTACCTTGACACAGCCTGGCTCCGTGGAGCTGGTAGCCGTCCGGACACTGGCAGGTGTAGCTCCCTTGGGTGTTGATACACTGGTACTGACACATGTAGCTGGAGAAGCTGCACTCATCGATGTCTGGGAGGGAGGAGACACATGGATGGATGGATGCATGGCTCTGATGTAAATATGTACACACATGTGCAGGCACACACACACACCCAAACGTACGCCCACACACACACACACACACACACACAAACACACACCCAAACGGAAGATATGTATATGCTGACACAATTTAAAAATATTAATAATATAAAAAAGATTAGGGTTAACAGTTACGTGATTCCCAGAATAATTCATCAATCAGTGCTTGTTGCATGTGTACGTGCATGCGTGTGTGATCGGTGTCTGTTTGGTTGGCACGCTTGTTTTTGTGTGTGTGTGTGTGTGTGTGTGTTTCTGTGTGTGTGTGCAGGCATCACCTTGACAGGAAACGGTGTCTCCCGCCAGCTCATAACCCTGGTGACACTGGCAGAGGAAGGAGCCCAGCAGGTTGTAACACTGGTGCTGGCAGGGGCTCTGCAGCTCACACTCATTCACGTCTGAGAACGAGAGACGTGCACTCATCAGGCACTAGATGGACATGACGAGAGACACCATGTCATTACACTGCTGCTCATGTCTTTTCACTGGCTTCAGATCCAGCTTGACCTTGACCTATGGGCCGGTCTCATTTTAACTGCTGTATACATTGGGTGTTTATTTCCTTGTCCTTGAGTTTTATTAGAATGATTGAGGTATTATTGTTATTATAAATAACTGGGCCATCAGCCCATCATATCAAAGCACAACAATTTCAGGGAGAGATGTCTCTCAGTGAGAAGGATATCTCTGACATTTGGGAGACAATGGCGATGATAGGTAGACAGAACATGTTACGCACAAACATCACTCCCTCATTCCTGGGATACCTCTCCTTCCTTTTCAATCCATAACGCCGTAAACAAGGGCAGCGGCTAAGCTCCTTCACTATTGTGTTCTTTTGCAAGTATTGTATTGTATTGCACTGGTGAAAACCAACTAGTGTCAGGAGAATTCTATATTGTCTCCATTCAAAAACAAAAGATTATCGACATTGTTTTTTCAGATTCTGTAAATGTTTCCGTCGAAGCACCATATGCTGAGCCATTGCGTAAGGTCCATTTCTTTCAACCTGCAGCTCGGGACTCACTTGGGATCCCTTGATAGGCAATCGGGTCACAGGAGACTGCTGAAATAAGCTAAAGATATTTGATCCTCCTTTTTAGCATTTTAGCCAACTGACTGCTTGACGATTCATAGCCACAAGCAAACTACCGCTTATCAATTATCTTGCAGCAGAGCGATGCGATGACGTTGTCGCGGGACGTTGGTATCACCTGCAGACGGGGATGTGGTACAAAACAGTTTGTGTGGAAGCAGATGCAGAAGATGGGGGTCGCAGGGCGAGAGAGGTCGGGGACCACCGGTGGAGACGTTGACTCACCCACGCAGCTGTGGTTGTTGCTGGCCAGCTTGTGACCCGTGTTGCACTCACACCGGTAGGACCCGGGGAGGTTCACACAGCGGTGCATGCAGAAGTGGGACTGGAGACACTCGTCCCTGTCTGCAGATCACAGGCACGCATGAGAGCCGCACGTATACACACACACACACACACACACACACACACACACACACACACACACACACACACACACATGTGCAAGTCATACTCCCATACAGTCACACAAATGTTCGCTTTCACACTTTCACACTTGCACACACAGCTTCCATTTAGTTTTCCCATTTAAAAAACTCACTTTGTTGACGCTTTTGGGATTATTTTATTGTTCCTTTTTCCCCTGCCTGTTTTTACTTGCATCGACCTGCACGTATCTTGTCTATCAGGGTTTACCCACAATTATGTTTTACTATTATACATGTAAATACATGACCAAGCATAATACATTCATCAATGGTAAATTATAAATGGATGCCATGGTTTAACCACCACCACTACCACTACCACTACCACTACCACTACAACCCCCGACACAGGGGTGCTGAGCACAACAGATCAGATCATAGACTGACGGGGACGGGGACGGGGGGGGGGGGGGTCTCACCGACACACTGGTCACTGTTCCTGAGGTAGCCCTGTCCACACTGGCAGGTGAAGGACCCCCTGGTGTTCAGGCAGGTCTGCTCAGGGCCGCACGAGTGTCGGCCCGTCGCACACTCATCGATATCTGCCACATGCAGACACAGACACACACACACAGACACACACACAGACACACACACACACACACACACACACACACACACACACAGACACACACACACACACACACACACACACACACACACACACACACACACACACACACACACACACACACACACACACACACACACACACACACACACATTTTGTCAACCAAAGGAACAACTGTGGCCGTCTCTATATGTCTGTATTAATTCTTGAACGAAAGCAAGTTCACATGAATAACTGCTCATGCACTCGGCCTTTCTGCACCTATTGTGATACAACAAAGATAAACTACGAACAGGAAGTGGAAGATATAATAACCTCTGCAGCAATCCCATGTGTTTGCATATGCATGTACGCATGGACGAGCCCAGGGAATAGAGATAGGAGGCAGAGGGCTCCGGGGCAAGAAGCTGGCAGAGCTTATCTTCTGATAACAGCAGGGAAGGGCATGGAGTGTGTGTGTGTTGTAGAAAGAGAGAATGTGTGCCAATCTGTGTGTGTGTGTGTGTGTGTGTCGGGGGGGGTAAGAGAGAGAGAGAGAGAGAGAGAGAGAGAGAGAGAGAGAGAGAGAGAGAGAGAGAGAGAGAGAGAGAGAGAGAGAAAGAGAGACTTCGTAAGTGTGGCAACTAACTGGGCAAGTGTGTTTTGTAAATTCCAAAATCATGTTGATGCCCCTCCTCTTGTATTCTCTGACACACACACACAAACACACAAATGCACACACACAATCTCCATCAACCTTGTGTTGTGCCAACATAAACAGGCTGTGCCCATAGTTTGCGTTAGGTGAGCAGAACACAGATGTCGGCCTCAGAAGGCAAAGAGAGGGGATTTTCAAACGCTAGGGATGAATGATGAAGATAAAACGAGAGAGTTTGAGTTATGAATGTAACATATCTGCGGAGAATCATCATCGTCACAGGTGTTGTTACGTTTGTTTGGAGCCAATGAAAGGGGAGACGACACATCAAACACAGAGAAGAAGGTATCCAACTACTGACATGTATATGAAATGGAAAGAAAACGCGACAGCGAGATACAGTTCCAACATACATGACACCTCTGCTTTAAGCATGAATCTCACCAGCACTTACACTGCTAGTGGCTTGTGATTAAGAAGAGCTATTCTCTCCGGAACGCGTCAGAGAAACACCTCTGACTCCATCTCTCTCCTCTCTCTCTCTCTCTCTGTGTCTCTACCTCACTCTCCCCTACGCCGACCGACATAAACACGTATGTACCCGTTACGTGCACGCTCCACGGAGACCACCAGCAGTTCTCCTGGGTGGTCTCCTGACAACGCATCACACAAGCATGCACACACACACACACACACAAGCATGCACACACACACGCACACACACGCATACACACACACACACACACACACACGCACACACACACACACACACGCACACACACACACACACACACACACACACACACACACACGCGCACACACACACACACACACACACACACACACACACACACACACACACACACACACACACACACACACACACACACACACACACACACACACACACACACACAGACATGCAGTCATACACACATACATGTACAGATTCACACACACTTAGCAGAGCAGACATTAACAAAAACATGTACAAATGCGCGTGTTTGCACGCACACACACACACACACACACACACCTGTGGGACCACACCCTCGCACACAGACCCAACAAAAAGTCATGCGTATGATATAGCTTAGTAAAATAAAATGATTGTAAAATAAACTTCTCTCCTACGATGGGGAGAGCAGTGCTTCCTAGGGAGCTTGCAGCATGTAGTAGAAGTTGGCCCATCGACCACTCCTCCTCTAAGAAGCTTAAAGCTCTTGCTAAATAAAAGCACATGTGCTCCACTCAACACCATATATCATTCCCGGGGAAATGGTGACGGCTACCTTGTCACTACAACCTTTAAAAATCTGCCAACATGCTTTCGACAAAGGCGTCAGAGGGGAACGGCTGGGTGGGGTTCTCTCCCTCTCCCTCTCTTTCTCTCTGAATCCCAGAGTAGGCTATCACACTGAGCACCGAGCTCTCGTAAAGGTCCTGCCGCTTGCATCACACCAGAGCTGCAATGTCCACTTTGTACGCATGCTAAATGTCCACTTGGTCTACAGACAAGACTACTGTAATGTCATCTTGGTCTAAAGAGAAGACTACTGTAACGTCCACTTGGTCTAAAGACAAGACTACTGTAATGTCAACTTGGTCTACTGTAATGTCCACTTGATGCACATGCTAAATGTCCACTTGGTGGCCATGCTAAATGTCCACTTGGTCTACAGACAAGACTACCGTAATGTCAACCTGGTGCGCTTTCTAAATGTCCACTTGGTCTACAGACAGGACTACTGTAACTCAGCCACATTTGTGTTGCCCAACTGGTGTACAAAGTACACTTGTTTTGTCCACACGGTGTACTTCGTCGACATGCAATGTCCCCTTGATGTACACCAAGTAGACATGTGATGTCCACTTGGGGTACATAGTAGACTTGTAATGTCCACTAGATGCACACACAAGAACACTGTAATGTCCTCAGATGCACAGCCATCGTTCAACGTCCCATGAATGAATGTCTACTTAAATTAGCTAATTATTTACGTATGAAAAAGTCGAATCGAACAAGCCACCTGATTATAGGAACAGAGAAAGCATATTTTAATGATCATTTCATGTGAGGGTTATCAGCACCGTCGCTCTTGTTCTTTCTCTCACTCTCTTCTCGTTCTCTTACACAATTGATCTGCTCTCCTCCTTCTTAACTGCGCTCTAACTCTCGCTCTTCTGTGTGTATCTTTCCGCCCTTGATGGGGTCTTCTCCCTATCATAACTGTGATCTATCTCTCTGGCGGAGCATCATTCTGTGGTGTCCAAGAGTTGTTATGTCGACGTACAACACATAACATCCAGGGAACCACAAGGGGGTTCTCCCCAGGGCAGAGGGGAGATGCTGAGGGAAAGAGTGATCGGGAACCGGAGGGCGGAGGCCTCCCCTGCTCGTTCGAAGGGAGATTTAAGGCTGCTTGTGCTGCGTGTGATGTCACAGGCAACCTCCCAGCGCTTCAGGGAGATTAAGACTTAATTCCTCCCGGGATTTAGGGGAGCAGTGAGGGCTGGCCACGGCTCTGAGTGTCTATTTTGTTTTTTGGGGTGTGTGTGTGTGTGTGTGTGTGTGTGTGTGTGTGTGTGTGTGTGTGTGTGTGTGTGTGTGTGTGTGTGTGTGTGTGTGTGTGTGTGTGTGTGTGTGTGTGTGTGGGGGTTGTGGTGTACGAGAAGGGAGTGAATACATGTGCATTTCAAGACTTGTGTGTGTGTGGGCATGTGTGTGTGTATTTCTGTGTGTGTGTTTAGGGAGTGAATGCATTCAAACTGAGGGTGTGTGTGCGTGTGTGTTTGCATGTGTGTTGAGGATGGTGAATGCATGTGCGTTTCAGCCCGCCCGCACGTGTGTGTGTGTGTGTGTGTGTGTGTGTGTGTGTGTTTGTGTGTGTGTGTGTGTGTGTGTGTGTGTGTGCGTGCGTGTGCGTGTGTGTGTGTGCACAAGCTGAGGTGTGTGCGCGTGCCTCTTGACTGAATGCATTTTATGGTCTCATCTTATTAACACTTTGAAAAAGTTATAAGTTTAAACAATGTTATAAGGTACATTGACTCCAATTTGAAGATTATACACATTCAGAGTAATTACATTATTCTAAGTGTGGACATACATTATTGATGTGCATGTGTGCATGTGTATAACAGTAACAGTATTCATAGATATGTTGCATGTGAAGGGGCTGAACGAGACATAAATGTGAGTTCCAGAGACCGAAATAGCTCCTGGATTAGCTGCAGAATGTTATTTTCTCATGCTTTTATTCTGACATGATAGGGCTTGTTATAATTATCACTTGGGAGTATTTCCTATCATGCGTTCGCAGAAGCACCAAGGTGGAAAGAAGTTGATGTTTTAGAGAGTCATCTCCTGTGTTGGACAAGATGTCCGCTTCAACACGGGCCAACCAGATCTTTGGGTAAGCAGAGATGTTATGACAATAAAAACAGATTACATTTCGCAACGTTGAAGAGACCGTCCACGATAATGTCCACGCTAACACAGGCCTTGGTGGTGTCTGATTCCCGTTATCATCTATTGATTTTATATGTTAAGTATTTTAGTTACATTTCAACGCCTCTGATCGTTTTTTATATTATTTTGCAATTTCAATAAAGTGACCAAGTGCCGAACCGTCCATCGTCCGATCATCAATACACAGTCAATTTTCGTTATTCATTTTTTCCGTTCAGCTGTTCAGACGTGAGCCAGCGCTGTCAGGGAGCCGTCAGCATAGCTACAGCTGTGGCGACAAACTGGTTTCAAACAGGAAGCAGGAGGTGTGAACGCGGATCCAGACAAAAAAGAAGACAAACTGCGAACGGCGTCTCTCCGAAGAACGAATGCCAAGTACAACAACACAACAAGAGGGATTCCTGTCGCTTGGTGCGTGCGAAAGGGTCAGCCCAGAGCAGGGATTTTACAGCGTTCCTGCGTCCTTTTTCCATCATGAGGTAAGCGTAAAAAGGCAACAAGGTTGAGCCCGTCAGAGTAGGAAGCAGCTGGCTTGAGACAGCAGCAGCAGCCTCCCTCCCATAGCGGGAGAGACGTACCAACAGCAACATTAAAGCCACTTCGATGACCGTTACCCCCCTCTTTCACCAGCTTGGGCACAGCACAGAGAGGAGACACCATCAAATCACCACAACAACCACAGCACCAACAACAACTAGCACCACTCAGATCTTTGGTTAGATTGTCCTAGTGGGTGAAAGCTCAAAGACACACACACACACACTAACCTCAGCCCTACCCAACACAAACACACACGCTAACCCTACCACACACACACACACACACACACACACACACACACACACACACACACACACACACACACACACACACACACACACACACACTAACCCTACCCCCCCCCACACACACACACACACTAACCCTACCACACACACACACACACACTAACCCTGATCCTACCACACAGACATACACACATACACTAACTCTAACCGTATCCACACACTCACACATCCCCCCCCCCCCCCCCCCCCCCCACACACACACACACACACACACACACCCACACACCCACAGTGTCTTCAGTTTGAACTTTCCCTGCTTCAACCAGAACCATTGCGTGTCTGATCCGTCATGGCACCTTGAAGGCGTGTGTTGATAGAGGCCGTGCAAACCACAGCTATTAGCGGAGGGGGTTCAAAAGGCTAAGGCGAGACAACCAGGTGTGTCTCGTGCCCTCCTCCGCCACGCTCAACAACGTAACGCCCCCTGGACATAAGTGGGTCAGCGCTGCAGAGCTCTCATCAAGCAGAGCACCCCTGCGTTTGATCTCGCCTCGCCTCTGTGATGCCAGTGGTGGCGGTGGTGGGGGGGGGGGGGGGTGAGGGGGAGGGGGAGGGTGAGGGTGAGGGGGGAATACACCCCCACCTACATCCACTTTTCTTTTCATGATTTTTCGTCTCTTTTGTGGTTCTTGATCTTCCTGCTGACATCTCGTCTCCTCCCCGTTCAAAGACATTTATTCTGCTGTCCCCCCCCCCCCCCCCCCCCCCCCCCCCCCCCCCCCGCCCCCCCAGCCCTTATCTTCTACCACAGAGGAACAGACGCCCTCCCAGGAAGACATCTGAGGAAGGTTTCCCAGCTGAGCTGTAAACTAGGGGGGAATATCGTGGGTGTCTACTGTAATAACTACGGATGGGGAAAAAAAACGATTGGGGGCTGAAACATGTTCTCCCTTTCGGAACTGTTGAGAAATGAGACGGCAAGGAGAGCTGTCAAATGATTAAACTCTGATAAGGTCAAATTCTGAAGCACCCGTTGGCAGCGTCCTGTGTGTGTGTGTCTGTGTGTGTGTGCCTGTGTGTGTGGGTGTGTGGGTGTGTGTGTGTGTGTGTGTCTTGACACGGGGCTGGTCTTTCCGTGCTGCATTCCTGCTCCTCACGGATCGATCGTTGCCTAACTGTCAGGCGGGCTTTGTAATTCCTCCCATCACCAAAGACGGGAGAGGATGGGAAACGGAAAAAAAGCAAATACCAGCTCAATGACATTCCCGAGATAGTCCTCCCGTGGGCATTGTGTTCGACTGGAAAAAAATGTCCTTTTTTTGTGTGATGGGTTGTACACGGAAAAGTGCACGGAAAAGAAATCTCAGTTTCCCTGTCACTGAGAGGGCTTAACGGGAAGACTTCCTACTCGGCAGTAAGAGAGCGTTTCCTAAGGCTGCAGGTAAAACCGTCTCTGGGCTTAAGTGGAATTAGTGAGGCACGCCGATGGAAAACGCTGCATGCATCATGCGAGCCAGACAGGTAAACAGGAGTGGCGTGTCTTCTCATGTCACCCACGGCGCTGGAGGCACTGAAATGTGTCTCGCGCACGGACTTCAGGCGAATAGGTGCCAAAAGTGCACGCTTTCGGCACCTTTCGAGGCACTCAGCGAGCCTTACTAGAGCCATCCCGGGGTGAACCGGGGACCAGAAGTGGTGTAGCGGTGGTGTGAACACATGTATCAGGTGTCATTTGATTTGTGTGCTACGTCCTCAAATGTGACCTTTTTAAAAGCCTTTTTTCCACGCTGGACGCCTTGGGCCCTGACTCTATAAACAAGAATCGTTAAAATGCCCTCCAGGCACTTTTGATTTACCCTCAATTATTAGTTTGACCACTTGATGAATTACCCCCATTTAGTTAGCATGACGCTGAAAAACGTTTAATAACCAGACACACTACTACACACAAATACACACAGCTACAGCATGCCATTTATATGGTAGGCAACCACAGTGGTCCCTCCCCAGCTGTGAGTTTGTGTATGCGTCTCGTGTGTGTGAGTTAGTGTTTGCATGCGTGTGTGTGTGTGTGTGTGTGTGTGTGTGTGTGTGTGTGTGTGTGTGTGTGTGTGTGTTTGTGTGTGTGTGTGTGTGTGTGTGTGTGTGTGTGTGTGTGTGTGTGTGTGTGTGTGTGTGTGTGTGTGTGTGTGTGTTGGTGTTTGTGTGTGCATGTCTGTGCATGCGTGTGTGTGTGTGTGTGTGTGTGTGTGTGTTTGTGTGTGTGTGTGTGTGTGTGTGTGTGTGTGTGTGTGTGTGTGTGTGTGTGTGTGTGTGTGTGTTTGTGTGTGTTTGTGTGTGTACGTGTATGTAGAGGCCGGGGGGAAGGTCATGGAAAGGCAAAGCCTCATTAAGCTGTCTTCTAAATAGTAAAGATTCAAACTCTGTGTGTCCCTAAAACAACACCTACTGTGTTGCTGTGCACATTTCAGGTCAAAGGGACTCAACCCCTCACTGAGTATAAGTTATAAAACAACAAATACTAATTTCACAGTGATAAAGAGCACACTTTACCGTCACATTAGTAGCAGCATTTGGACCAAGAAGTTTCATGTTAAGGAAAGAGATGTCCACTGTTGCTTTAACAGATATCCTATCAATGGAAAATAACTACAGAGCAAAAAATTGCTTTTAGTGAAACTCAGAACGCATAACCAAGTTTCACACGACTAGTAGGACTACTCATCTTGACCAACACCTTCATTATACAGTGATTTCACTACTGTGAAAGGTGTGAGCGATAAACACACAACCCCTCCATCCTAGAAGTGAACCCTGATGTAAGAAGGATTTAAACACTTAGGGTTCTACCACACATGGATGTAAAGCTGAACAGAAACAACCTATATGCAGAAGAGCATGTAGTATAGGAATTGGCTTATTGTGGAAAATAACATGTGGATGAAGGAAATAACACGATGTAAAACGGGGACTATATCCCTCCACTGAGTGAAATACTATCATACACCAAGATGTGTTTAACAAAATGCCAGTAGTTCAAGAGGAATGGCCTTTATAAAGATTTGTTACATCTCAGTGACAAATATGTGTTGAAAAGTGTGTGTGTGAGTGTGTGTGTGTGTGTGTGTGTGTGTATGTGTGTGTGTGTGTGTGTGTGTGTGTGTGTGTGTGTGTGTGTGTGTGTGTGTGTGTGTGTGTGTGTGTGTGTGTGTGTGTGTGTGTGTGTGTGTGTGTGCGTACATGCATGTTTGCGTGTCACCGGGTGTGTTGAACATGCATGCCAGCTCATGAATAAGTGCTATATCATTACCAGCTAGTGCCTGTAGCTCACTGATACATTGCCATGTTTTACACTCCAATAAAAACACAAATGAGGAGAAAGAGGGGACTGGTGCGGAGAGTTAGCTTCACGGCAACACATAAAACACCCTCCTTACACTTAAGTCTGATGTCAAATGAAATGTGTTGGTTTCACTGCAGCTCTGAGACACAGATCTCCCTACACCACCACTCCCTGCTTCCAGTGTTGAGAGACACGCTCTTGGATTACATCTGTAGAGCGGACTGCAACTCTCTTATTACAGCTAAGCTTGCGTTTTAAAAAAAAATGAACTGATCTGACTGTGTCAGCCGACAGACAGAGCTAACTGACTTATAGATCAATGAATTATCTTACAGAGTCATCTAACTGACCGCGACAAATTAACTCATATAACTGACTTATATAAATTACTTATCTTACAGAGTCATCTATCTGACCCGACAAACTAACTAATCTAACTGACAATGAATTATCTTACAGAGTCATCTAACTGACCCCAACTATCTAACTAATCTAACTGACTTATCTAACTAACTGCACTGATTTAATCACCAAACATAACGACTGGCTGAAATAATGGAGTCATATCCCTGAAACTGAGGTGCCACAACATCTGACAGAGCACAAGGTGAATAAGTTGCACACACCTGTTGTTTGTGCACATGTGTGTGTGTGTGCGTATATGTGTTGGTGTATGTGTACTGTGTGTGTGTGTGTGTGTGTTTGTGTGTGTGTGTGTGTGTGTGTGTGTGTGTGTGTGCGTTTGTGTGTGAGCGGGAGGAGAGAAAGAGGGAGGGGGAGTGAAGAAGAATATTTCCGAAGATCAAAGAATCCTCACAATTGGGAACACACCCACTGGCTATCAAAGCTCAGACCAGATAACATCCTGGAGCTAAGGGGAGCACTGTCTGTATTTTAGCACAAATTACAGACATTTGTTCCGAAAGAAGCTGAAACTGAGCCAAAGACACACAATCAAACGGCACCCTTTAGAAAAACAGGTCTGAGGAAATAAATTTCGATATTACAAAAGTTGCATTTGAATGTGGCTGCTTTTCAACAGTTTCAACAAAAAATGGGCCTAGCTACCCCCTATCAGCTAAAGCGGTCCAATCAAACGCACGTACACTGATAGGCGGTCATTGAAAGAACTTCCATCTCAAACACACACTTGGTGGAGTTAAGGGTCCTTGGCTGAATTTCGCCCACAGCCACAGCCCAGCCTCCATCTGCTTTGGTTCTGCTCTGTGTTACACATGACCTACGCAATGGGTTGGGATAACTGATGTACCACATGGGGGATTGTATCGTGCTCCCTGTAGTTGAATATTGGTATGCTGTTGGTATTCTGTATCAGAGATCTGTATGTCATGCTTAAAAACCTACAGCCGGTAGGACCAGAAAAGAGTGGCCCCACACAGCCATATTAAATTGTTTTACCATTTTTTTGCAATAAATTGTTACATCTATGACATGAGTGATTCGTGACAGAACTATAGTGAATAGCAATACTTGCAAAAGACACCCTGCTGTGATAGTGCTTTAGTCAAACTCTTCTTTATTGTCTAACTGTAACTGATGCCAGTACTGCACTGTTGTTAAAGTGAAATCCAAGTTGCACTTCAAATGACACAAGGGTGTTCTATCCTGACCTTAGACTCTACCGTCCGCTACCCACCAAGCGCCGCGCGGTCCTTACCTCTGCAGACATTCTGCTCATCCACAGCAAACCCCAGGCTGCAGCTGACGGCCCTGGGCCCCGGATAGACCCCGCCCCCGCCCCCGCCCCCGCCCCCGGCGCCGGCCCCGGTCCCGGCAACGACACCGGCACCGCCGGGGGACACGATGCCCGGACGGGGAACCACGGCAGGGGGTACGACGGGGCGGACGGTGTCCGTCTGCGCGCCCTGGTCCTGGCTGTTGCTGACGTAGATCTGGGAGTTGTGGGGCAGGCAGAGGTAGCCGCCGAAGTGGTTGATGCACATCATGCCGCCCTTACAGGCGTCCTCCACCAGGGCGCACTCGTCGATGTCTGATGGAGAGAGAGAAAGAAAGAGAGAGAGAGAGAGAGAGAGAGAGAGAGAGAGAGAGAGAGAGAGAGAGAGAGAGAGAGAGGGAAAGAAAAAAGAGAAAGAAAGATTTAAAGAAAGAAAGAATAGATGCAGAAAGATATAAAGAAAGAAATAGAAAGGCAGAAAGATAAAGAGCACAGATAGAAATAAAGTAAATACAGAAAAAGGAGAAAGAAAGTGAAAAGTCATTTTTTATGAATTGTTTGTAAACACGGTGACGTGAACTATTATCTCAGAAAACTCGGTCAGTACGATATGAAGTCAAAGCCAAAGTTGTAATTCACCATGTCTTACCTTTGCATTGCTCCCGAATAGGATCATACTGATACCCATCCGTACACTGCGTAAAAAAGTACAAAACCGATCTTAATTATGCTGGTGAGCTCGTGATTCATTGAAATGGATCCAGATAACCGCAAGTACACACAGCATTGCACCTCAGACACGGGCATGCAATTTTTTTTAAAAAACGTGTGATAATCACTAAAACTGCAATAAAACAACAAATTGTTTAAATCTCTTAGAAGTTCAGCCTACCGAATAGATGACTGGCTCCTCTGCATCCTGAGGGTCGGTGAGGACGGGAGACAAGATGGCACAGAGGCACACACAGATTCCAAGCATGTCGGCTAAACGCTGGAGTCGAACTGAGAGAGATGGATGCAGGAACCAGAGAGCCGATTGGATACAGTACGCGCGATCATTTTGTGCTTGACAGCCCACACGTTTTAATACCAGTTATTACATCATTCGTGGAATTGCTAAACGAGTCCTAACAATCCCCGCTGCTGACCCGATGTTTATGTTGGCATGACTCCAAATGAATGTGCGACTTCAGTGAGTGAAGTGTTTTTCTGCTGTTTTCTCCCACCGGGTTAGTGCGTAATGCGCGCAGTTCTTGCGTAAACATGTCCTGTTTTGTCAGACGGGTGCATCGAACCTGTTCACTCGTAGAAATGCCTGGATAAATATTTAATAATTACCAGAATATCATTACTATCTATAGTTTTTGGACGAAATCGAGCTTCCTCCTGTGGTTAAAATACACAAAAGGAGTGTGTATTTTGTCTATCGTCTAAATTTGGAGACGTACCTGTAGTTCTACCTGCCGTCTCTACCTCAAACAAAGATTGTGCAAAAAACTCTATTCCGTTATTTTTGTGCGTATCACGGGATAGTCTTCACCGACCAGCGAGAGATACAGTGTGGCAACGGATGGTTGGTGTGCAAAAACTTCTGGCGAACATACGGTTCTGTTGGAATGTGGTGGGCGGTGTACCGGCCAGGTAGAGCTCCGTGTACGGTGGGACATCTGAATATATATCTCTCAGTCGGTTGCGCAGATAGGCCTGCACACTATCTGCGCGCTAATCTGGATGCTACTGCAGCGTGGCTCCCTCTATGGACTGTCCAAGTCCAACAATCTTTTTAGAATAGTTGGATTTCGTTTATTCAAATCCTGTCTTTTGGACACTACATAGGCCTACAATATGTATAAAAAGTTACTATTTTACAACTTCATCAAATTATTATTTATGTATTTACCAAGCGTGCAAAATGATTGTCCATCTTAAAGGGTATGGATTTAATATTTTACAATAAAAAAAAGAATCATATTGTTGTAACATCTGTCATGTGAAGAATGCATCATAATTAACTCTAGGCTGCGATGAAGGGAGGCGAGGCCTGTCAGCTCACCCTGCAGGTGGCATAACAAGAGGTTGCTTGAAGAAGACCCCTATGGGCTACCACTTTATTATCCTCCAACAGGCCTACATGTCACGGTGTTTACAAGATGCCGGCACCTCGGGAACATCTGCTGGGCTTGGCACGGGCTCCCGGACTCCCCATGGGTGAACACATAGCAATTTATGTTGTGTGTGTGTGTGTGTGTGCCAGCAACCTCTCCTCTATGATAACTGGGTTGGACTTGGCATCGATACCTTTTACACTCGACCCTTTGACCTCCGGTCGGGTGTGGTGGACAGCAGGGTGCAGAATGGTATTCAGCAACATGCCACATGGGTGCTAAATCAAACGCACCCCAGGACACCAAACACACACAATACAATGCAGGGTGGAGGCATTTAATGGAGCTTTATTTGGAACATGTGCTGTTTACAAAGTAACACGAGTTGCCAAGTGTAGTCAATTCAAAGTTTAATCAATATTGCTTGATCTGTAACTTGATTACGAAGGATTACTTAGAACGTTTTTTGAAGCAGTTGAACTTCATAGTGTGTGTTCCCCAAAGACAGAACATGGTGCAAGCAAATATTTAAAATTGTATCAAATGAAACCCAATTCAAAGTGATGATTTGTTAATCCTATAAAATGACAACAAAAGTGCAAGAGTTCAGCTCTTTATTTAACTTCCCATCATATTAAACAGATGTAGAAAAAAAAGATCCACTCATAAAAAAAAAAGGAAATACAAGGAAATGATGTTTGTCTAAAGGCATTTAAAAAAAAAAAGGTGTAACTTTTAAATAAATCAATGGGGAAAGTTCCCATCATCAGCCTGATGTACAAAAAAGATCAGAGAACGTTGTTTCCTTCTTGTCGTCTACTCCTCGTTGGAACTGAATTCCTGCTGGCAGATAGCAGCACAGCGATACAGTGGGCAGTGATTCTTCTTGGAGGTCTGTACCTAACTAACACTATAGCAAAAGGCTGTTGACGACCAAGCCCAGAGGACGCCCAGAGGGAACCCCCACTGATACGCTGGCAGACGGTCTCTCTCAGGCAGATGAGAGGGAAGCCAAGAGGGTGTTGAAATATTCCGCAAACATAACCCGTTGATGAATGACCTAAGGGCACCCAGGGGTCCAACTGAGTGCTTGGTAAACGGGCTAGAAAATTACTGTACGGAACGGCACTACAAACACTTTCTGCATTTAAATGTCAGAGTGATAGATTGGACCTTGGCTCAATGCAAGCACCGCTTTGAGGTTTACAACATCTATGACGATTATAAGCAAATTCCCCTGCCACTATAACACGCACACATGCACATGCACCTTGTCGTGTGTAACACACGCACTGTGTCGAATTGCTTGTTGTCATGGTTACCCACACTCAAGAGTAAACAGACCTGGGGGGAGCACGAACACATTGGTGCACAGCAAACATTTTTTAATTAATATGTAAGAATTTGTTGTTGACTTGAAAAAAAATTGATCAGGACATCTTTAATCAGTGTCTGCCTAAAACAAGCAACGTAATCATATTTAAAACAAATGAGCAATGACCACACACAGAATAGCAAGGGAGAAGAGTCATCTTTATTTGCTTAGGTTACGGAAGGCAACACATACTGTAACTGGGGGTGGGGGGGCTGACATTACACATCAGCACCAGACACACACACACACACACACACACACACACACACACACACACACACACACACACACACACACACACACACACACACACACACACACACACACACACACACACACACACACACAATAGAGCGAGGGACTTTTGAGATGCTTCTTTTGGTGCTGAAGGAAATGCATCAGGTACTGTTGGCCACTAGGCATCAGCCAATCAGTTCCTGATGCAGTATCATCCACACCAGATTGTCTGCCTTCACGCCCCCCCTCTGCCACCTCCCCCTCTGGACGACCCGGGTCAGGGGCAGGGGGGCACCCATGGATAAACTCATTGAACAGTTCTCACACACACACACACACACACACACACACACACACACACACACACACACACACACACACACACACACACACACACACACACACACACACACACACACACACACACACACGCACAAAACAACCAACACAGTGTCCATCAGAGTAAGTAGAAATGGCAGCAGAAGCTTCTTGCAACAGTGAACATTCATTCATGCAAATTCAAAATGGACCATGCAATGTGGGTGAAAAAAGGAAAAAATGCTGCGAAAAAGATTTCGGGCACTTGGAAAAAGAAAGTGTTTTGTGTTGAAAGAAAAAAAACGGGGACACAGGGATACAGATGAGTTGGTGAAGGAGACGGCCGTGATTGTGGCGGGTGGAGCAAAAAAAAGCGAGAGCAAAAAAGAGCGAGAGAGAGAGAGCGAGAGAGCGAGAGAGAGCGAGAGAGACAGAGAGAGACAGAGAGAGAGAGAGAGAGGCCATTTGGGTGAACCCTGATGTGTAATTGTGGCGACATCTTCATTGAGAGCCGCCTCCTCTCTTCCTGTGTGCCTAAATTGGGGGGGGGGGGGCGTCACTGCAGGGCCTGCCGGACAGGGCCAGCGTAGCCGCCGCCGCGCTACGTTTAGCATAATCCCAGCGGCCATTGTGAGTGCAGATAGTGAAAGACTCACAGTTGCCAGCTGAGATTTTACCAACGCGCAGCAGAACTTGCGAAGAAGAGGATGACATGGTGGGGAGGGGGTGGGGGTTGAGGGACCCGGTATGTTAGGGGTTTGGGTGGATGGATAGGGGTGTAATGTACAAGGGGTAAGGACTGGGAGGATAGGGAGGAGACAGTGGAGCAGGTTCTAAACACCACATCAAAGTAAATACACATTTTACGTTCATTTCAAGTTTACATGGAGAAGCAGGTCTTGTTCATGTGGTTCCGGTACAAAGCAGGGCATTAACAGTGCAAAGGGTTGGGGGTTCGATTACCCTGAGGGCCACCCATGCTAAGGATGTATGCATCGGTCACAGTATTCTAAGAGACGTTGAATAAAAGTGTCCACTAGATGGCAGATATTTATTCATATATTTAGAAATGCAGGAAACATGCTCTACTCAATAGACCGCCACTGTCGCCCCACATAAAATATTTTATTTTTAAGATGCTACTTAAGGTTCTGCAATTCCTTTTTTTTTCATCTTAAAATCGTTTCTCCCTGATTGAAATCACTTATTTCGCTTAGTCATGTGAATGCAGCATGGTGTTGGACTGGCGACCCAGTTTTAAGCCTTTCTGCGGAGGTTCCCTTGTACATTGTACGACAGTGGGCTAGCAGGCTAGCTGGAGTCGCTTAATGAGACAGACTGCAGAATCTCTCCAGGTGATTGTGAGATTTATAAACACACCATCACAGTTGCCTGCAGAGATTACCCAGTCTGTCCCCTTGGTTGTAGCTGTCGTACACGTGACACACACACACACACACACACACACACACACACACACACACACACACACACACACACACACACACACACACACACACACACACACACACACACACACACACACACACACACACAAATGCATGATCACACACAAATGCATGATCACACACATACAAGCACAGACACACACACAAAAAAACAGAACACACACACACACACCGACACACAAACAGGACCAACAGAACACACAAAAACACAAAGAGGAAACACGCACACATAAAAACAGGACACCCCCACACACACACACACGTACGTGCACTACAATGTAGCACCTACCGGAGTCAATTGGCAGCAGATGGTTAACATGGATCCGCCTGGACACCCTGAAAGGGACCACCCCACCCTAATGCCGCCCCCCCCCCCACGTCCCCAAAGGTCCATTGTTACCATGGTGACGGGGCCACGGCACGTGCCTTCCATTGTTGCGACCGTATCCTCAAGGGGTCAGCCGCACATCCAGTCCGGGGTCAAGTGTCACACGGGCCTCTCCCGCTGGGGTCGTAGGTCGCCAGGACGCAGCCTCGGAGCCCCCATCAAACACTGAAACAAATTGAGAGATGGTCGGGGCGGGGGGGTGGGGAGGTGAAGGTGTCATCGGTTGACAGCCCAGCAGAAGGGAGGCCATGTGGGGCCACGTTGAGGATGTGGCCTGACCGCTTGGGTCGAATGAAGAGCATGAGTTGTTATTTTAGGGGATGCATCTTGTTGGTTCTGAACACAGAGTGTTTACTAGTCTGAGCAGTGTTCGGTTACATGGAGTTCCCTGTCTTTTGTTACAGTATGTCCCCCTCTTGTGGTCAAATTGCACTCAAAGACATTTTCTTTATGTGCTGCTACACAATAAACATATTACAAAATTTTTGCAGAGCTCGAAATACATCTGTGTATAAACACTCAGAATATAGGGGAATACATGAAGATGTAACTTATAACCTGTAAGCAATAACCTAGGAATGTCATAAGCCATTATGGATTGACTCAATAGGTTTCTGTATTCTGTATTATATAATTCAATGCCTTCATATCCTTATCACGCCATGTCCACGCAGATTGCCTCTATATCCATTTGGGGCAAACATATTTGCAGGTATTTAGTAGCATATTAACCTTTTTTATTCCACCATCCGATAGATTATTAAAAGAATGTAAAAAGACTCAAGTTTCCATCCTGGCCAAGCACTCAGGCACATACAATCCCAACTTGTAGTCCCTTCTGTAATCTACAACAACAACAACTTTTTGAAACATCTTTCATCCCCATGAGGGTGCATGTTTTCCTTTTTTTTTCTTTTCTCCAGTGAGCCTAAAAGCATGTCGGGAAATTCGGGTCACCGAGTTGCAATGAATTGTTCGGGCGTTGACAAAAGAAAAAATCTCAAGTTTATTAGACGGAACAGGCTGACAGTCCACACTTTGTTAGGTAGTGGATGAACAGAGTGGTTTTGACAGGCCTAACCTCTTAAGCTTTGAGTCCCGCTGAGTCCAGCACAGCCAGAGCTAAATGCCATCTGTCCCAACATCATGATCTTTTTCTCTGCACCCCCTTCTCCTCTCCCCCACTCCCCCCCCCCCCCCACACCCATTTCTTTAACAGTTTAGTATAGAAAATTAGACACACAGAAAACTGAGGTGAATGCAGATGATATCCACAAGTTGATATCAAACAACCATTTGATTTAAATTCATTCTGTTTGATGTGCAACCACAGTTTAGTTTAGGATCAAGGGCGTACAAACAGTAGTTTGTCCTTACTGATCCACAAGTGATTTTGGAAATTAGACGAGGCCAGATTTTCATTACAGCAGCTGCCTTGAGGCAGAACCATTATGCCATCCTACCAGTGTATTATAACATAGTTGCCTTATTAATGACGTCCCAAAGCGTTGTTTTAATCCCTTTTTACCTTCACAGAATCAGTTCTTGTGTAGTGATGTGAGGGTTGCTGCAAGGAATCTGTGGTCCCAGACGAAAAAGACCTGAGGAAAAAAGAAGAGAGACAGAGGGATAAAGAACAAAGGAGCGATATCTTTGATCCACCTTATTATAGATTTGAAGGGTAGCTAGTTCGGATATTTGAGGAACCTTCACTTATATTTTTATAACCTGTTCAGGTGATGGATTGTAATTGTGAATGGCAAGTAAAATATATTAAAACCAAAAATTCATTGCCTTAGCACAAATCATTTTGTCGCCTGGCAAAAGAAAAAGATTCTCTATGGAGAAAATATCTGTCGTGATATTGACATGTTTTCGGAGAAACAATGAACACATTTTGATGTCTATTTTTCTTAAATCATGATTCAGTGAGTGTTCATCTGATCTGATGGAAAGGGACATTTTCTCAGGGAAATCCCTTTTCGAATCAAGACGACCCAGGGCAACTGAGAATGTCGGCACTACACTGCATGTTACTGGAACACACACGCACACGCACACACACACACACCCCACCCAGCCCTCCCCCTTTTCAACCAACTCGCTATGACTCATCACTGTCAATTTCAGAAGCCTGCAGTTCTTTTTTCACCACGCTCCACTGACCCCAACAACACCGGGGCACATGGACGACAATACAGCAATAATTGTACGGAGCGTAGGGGTTTCATCTGCTATTCTCTCCCCTGTGTCACTCCCATCCGTTAGCTGTCATCCGGCGTTAGGGAGCGAGAGACGACCCTGGTGCCCTGCAGCCAGTGTGCTTCATTAGGACGCCCCGCGCTGTACCGGGCCGAGGTCCGCCTCTCCGCAGAGGGAGAGGAGACGCGCTGCATCAGTCGGAGGTGGATTTATCAAAGGGCCCTGGTACAATGGGTTAGGGCACCAGCAAATTATGAGACGAGTCTCTAAGGGGCCTCCTGCTGGGGCATATTGTACTGTTTGTTTTCGGGCCCCGTTCGGACTTCAGACGGGGTGGAAGCAGATGCATGTTGGGAAGAAAAAAAAAGAGCGGAAGAAAAGTGGACATGTCAGAACGCGGACAGCAGCGAGTGCAGATGTGTATGAATCGCATGGGTGCTGGACTGTCAATGAGTGTTTGACAGGGGATGGGGTGGCGGTTGTTAAGGCCACGTTCGCTTCTGCCGGACCACGACATGCTGGGAAGAAGAGACACACGCACACGCACACACACACACACACACACACACACACACACACACCCTCTTGGAAGTGCACGTTGCCTAAGAACAATTGCCGATGGCCTTGAGCCGATGTGACATGTGTATTTTGTGGGAGGCCCTTTCTCAGAGACACCCTGCAGTACATGGGAAAGAAGCAACACCAACCACCAGCCAAGGATCAAGAGAAACTTGGAGTGATCGGGGGATGAGGCACCGAGAAGGCATGAAGAGGAGACAAGGGAGGAAGAAAAGCTGCACAAAATATGTGAACAAGGCACAATTATTATTTATTTGAATTTCTTTTTCACTTGATGTGGGTTATATAGACAATAACAACAAAAACCAACGGTGTCGGCAGAAAATCCAACCGTTGGTTGAATAAGCCCCCCTAACATCGAGTACTTAACCCTAAGAGAAAAACAATTACTCATCTTTACCCGCCAAACAATAAGGGGGAGAGAAATCGTTACGCAACACAGGGATAATGTGATCTGCCAAACAAGCCCGTCGTTTAGAACTGGCAGTTCATATTTTAGAACGAAGCACTTCACTTTTAAGACTATAGAGAAGAAGGCTTTTTGAATTGCTAATCCTTCTGGTGTTGCAGGCTGCCTCTTAGGCCCAGACGATACGGTAGGAAGATGGGATGAGCCGTCAGCACAACGTTTACTGCGCCGTATTAAGATTCAAGTTCCCTCGCACACACCACACCAAGTATACCTTCGCCGATATATATCATAGCGACGTACAGACAGACACACACACACACACACACACACACACACACAGCAAAACAATGACTACGATGTCTTAGGGTGTTACGACATCATTCACTGGCGCGGTGGCAATTGTCCCGCAATTTAAATGTAAATTGATGCAGGCCCACTGTAAATGACTGGGGGATTAATTTAAGGCACTGGCATTTTAGCAAGCGGCGTTTGGCGGCGGATGGGGGTCAAGTGTCATCGTTGCGCTGTCTCGTTCATCGCCACGGATTTCATTATGGCCTGACTGACGCCGTGGCCTCCTTTTATAACCTCATCCGGCCACCTAGAGCGCCACATGTAGAAAACACACCAGCCAATTTAAAAAGCAGCAACTTTGTTTGGGGGATTAGAGAGAAGGGTGCAAAAATGTTAACTCGTCCCTTTTTTTTTTTTCATGAGAGCATTGGGTCGTTTTTATGTCGATGGGGTTTTTTCGGAGTGGGATTGACAATTTTGCGATCCCGGATTGGCCGTCTCGACACCACAACCCGGAGGTAAACAGCCTAATTAGTCTGTTTTACAGGGCGTGTTATCGGATGCCTCGTTGGCCATGGCTCCGCATAGCATGCGGTTATTGGTGACCTTTGCAAAGAGCATTCCATGACAACCAAAGCCACGGAGATGTTGTGGCCCCGTCAGAGGCCAGGATACTCAGAGAGCAATACTGCTGGATGCTCCTGTTCCTTTTAATGCATCATATTTATCTTTCATCAGATCCCGTTTTACTTATTAATTAGTTGTGTGGCACAACAGAAGTAGTATTCTAAAAAGGAAAAAAATAATGGTTTTGCCCTTTTTGATCTCGGAGAGAGGGTAAATCATTGATGAACTTAGAACCCCCCTTTTTTCCCGCTTTTGTAGAAAAGAAGTAGCTGGTGAACCTTCCTGTGAACGTTTGAGGTGACCAAACCATATCTCAGTGACGGGGCCTTGGATGTGAGCCTTTATCACATTAGGGGCCCGTGCACCTGCCACTAATCCCACACCTTGTCCCGAACTCTCAGCACCATTACGAAAGGCATACACACCTCCGTCTGAGCTGTCCCAGCCCTTATCCAAAGCCCAAGGCCCTCGCTCCGGGCTGTCAAACACAGGTGGCCTGTTGCCCAGACGTACACAGAACCTCTAGTTATTCATTTATGCTTGTCGGCTACTTCAACAAATGTGTATCAGTGTATGTTTTTTTCAAATGTATATTCAGGCATCGGCAGGCATTGGCTGGGCATACATGCAGAGAGTACCCAACCCTATAGCAGAAAAACTCCTTTACTACAAAAAAAAAAGTATTGCATCAAATGCTGTAAGGTTCTCATCGCCCAGTCCCTTTTCTTTGATGTCCCTCTCATATTGATGCAGTATAATCATCATAAATACAACAGTTATGCACACTACAAAACCATTGAAGCATTCCATGATTCGTGGTGCATGAAACTTTGACGGACACAAAAGCCTTTTAATCCAAGGCTGCGCCTTTCACAGGTAGCGAGTGCACCAGATGAATATGTAGGGCGAGTTATACGAGCATGAGTTACAATGAAGAGTGCTAAACTTCAGAAAAGGGCTTGCGACATGGGGAAAGGGGTTTCGTTGGGGGGGGGGGGGGGGGGGGGGGGGGGGGGGCTGCACACACAATTACAGTGCGCTGCAGTTTCAGCCCAAGGGATGGAAGTCCCAAGCCAGACAAGCAGCAGAGGGAAAGAGCAATGCAAACCACGTCGCTTTCCTGATTGATGGCGTCTCGTCGTGCAATAGCTGACAGCGCAACATGTACATCTCCTCCTCCTCCTCACACAAACCCCTTAAGTGGCAATGCACTGAGTCCACGCCAACTGCCCCCGCTCATATCCCCTTGCATTTCGCCCAGAGAACAACTCCGGGATGGATTGAAATCTCCCTGTAGATGGTAATGAATACTGGCCACTACGGTACACAGTATACTGCATACTGTATGAGCACACCTCGTTTCTTCATCCATCCTCCTGTCACCCTCCGCCCCCCACCCCCAACGATGCCAGGCCATGTCTGCTCTGGCGGGGGGCCAGTCTGGCCGCATCCCCACAGCGGCCCTAGCAGATTGCGAGGCAGGTCCCGGCTTAATGCTGACACATCGCTAACAGTAGCCAGGGCAGGCCGGAGACCACAGGGATGGGGGGGAGGCTAAAACATCAGCGCAGCACTATTTGCAACGATTCGTATGGCGAAACGTCCCCACCTACACCTTTGGGACGTTTGGAGGATCCTTTGAGACGCCCCCCGACGGGGGTGATGTATTGGTGCTCTAGTTTGGCCTGATTTGGGACATATTTGAGACCTGCACATTGGCGTCATTCAGAGAACGAGTTTGTTTATCCTTTGACTTAGAGTAGCGGCGTCTTTTACGATCGATACAGACAGACGGTCCCTCAGCATTTCGACCGGGTGGGCGGGAAAGCATAAAGTGCAGAGTCAAATTGTTTGTTTGCATAAAGGGTGCAAATAATGTAGGCAGTGGCATTTTTTTTAAATGGTTTGTCACCATATCAAAATGGTCAATCTGCTGTGTTTTACTCAGAGTGTGATTTACTCAGAGTGCAATAACATCCAAGAAATGGGAGTGAAGGCAAGTTAAAAGCAACGAGGTTAACCAATTCGAAACACGAGCCAACTCCCATCTAATCAACACTCCGAAATTCTGAATCAAACAACTGCCGATGATTTCGATTCGGCCTTCTTAAACCGGGGATGGGCCTGTATGCTGATTTCCACTGATCAGGATTTCCGCACCAATGTGCTTAGCAGGCCATGCAAAACAAGATTGGCAGAAACGAGGATGGCCCATCGATACTACGCCAGAACCAGCGGTGCCACTGATTAATGATGCAAGCCCCTTTTCTCTCCCTTATAGCCTTTTGTGTGACCCCCTGACTCCTCACCCCTCCTGGGGTTAAACTTATTACCCTTTGACCCCTGTGACCTGCACAGTGAAAGGAAGGGGAGATTGAGGGATGACCAACGCTCCGGTCCCCATTGGTGGAGGGCCCGCTGGCCAAACCGTGGCCAGAGGGGGGCTGACCAGCCAAACCCCAGGAGAGATGTGGCCCGGGGCCCTGCCACACGCTCTGTTGATAATACTATTAATGGGTCAATACCGAGCAAACAGAGGGGGCTACAAGCCTGCCTCCAGCCTACGTCAGGAAGAGGGTCGAGGGCTATTGTTAAGAGGAGCAGATCTGCAGGGTAAACGTGTCGGAGTGGCCTTCATTTGGGGATTTCAGGAGAGGTAGAAGTGTGACTTACTTCTCAATGGATTACTGAATACAATTGCTACTATACATGGCAATCCATGGACAGAATGAGACAGAAAACCCAACCAAAACCATAATTAAAACGGAATATTGTGTATTTAGATTTTTTTTTGCTTAATCATCGTTTTATAATTTCCAGCTATAAAGCCTTATAATGATTATATTCAACACAAACTGATTGATCACTTTTCATAAATACCGTAGCCTGAAGCTATAGAACACCCACCATATATATATATATATATTTACACCCGATATGCATCGAAACATATTGAACATTTAGGGGTAATGTTTAACACAAGCTGCAGCTCTTTTTAGGTGGAAAAAAGGGTGTCATCATTTTCTCTTCCCCAGGGTGTACACACCTAGTCCAAAACGCTCACCCCATCCATTTAAAAGCACCACAACACCATGCTCCCAATTTATTTGCTGTTGCTCCTGGTTATATTACACAAATCCTTTTTATGAGAGATCTATTTTCATATCAAGAAAAAAAATGCATACAAAGGTTGTATTACCTTTGATTTACATTCTTACATGAATGGCGCATAATTTAACTCAGTCAATTCTGTTTCTTACATGCATCATTGTACGTGTGTGGCAACCATCTATGAATATGGCCTTGCTGTTGCGAGTGATTGATGGTTCCAACTGTCAAAATTGATAACCATTTTCTCCACCCTTTCTCTCATTAGAAAAACCCCACATAAATAATTTCAAGGAGAGACTGTGCATTATGGCCGTTATTCAAAATATCACACGCAAATGTGAAATCGACATGAGGCAGCTCTCTTGTATATCCACCTAAATATCACAGGATTATGAAGAATTTGCACGCAAAATACACCAGCAAGCTTTGCGTCTCCCTCCAACAAGAGTTGAGCAGCGATAAGCATATTAAAGTGCAATTAAAATCAAAAACTGACTCTAAACCTATTGCATGTGAGCAAATTACATTTTGAGAAGAAAAAAAATGAGGAAAACATTGCATTTAAAGTAAAACTGAATCCCATGCAGCCACGCAGAATCCCTACAAATCCAAAGTTGCAAGGAACTGAGCCTACAGTTGGGCATGTAAACAATATGTACACACATGAGACATGAGACACACACACACACACACACACACACACACACACAACCACGCAAGTTCACAGGCAGCCGCTAGCTACGGTAGCCCTTTCATTCTACGGACTCACAAGAAGCCTTAAAAGAGCAACGGGGGAAAGAAGAAATAGAAATGAGAGGACAGAGTTAAGAGACTAAAACTAACCACAGACCGGGGTGCTAGAAGAGAAATAAGAAGCGATATAGTACCTCCTTCCAGGCTCGTAGTGTAGAGAGGGTGGGACACCTGCAGAACCTGGCAAGCTCTATCCAGCTCTCCGACGACTGCTCCCTCACACGCGGTGGTGGGGAGTGTGTGTGTGTGAGAGGGGCTGCGTGTGTGAGGAGTGTGTGTGTGTGTGTGTGTGTGTGTGTGTGTGTGTGCCTGTGCTAGGGGGCTGAGACAAGAGGATCCTCCCCTTTCTTCTTAGGGCTCTGCCTCCTTAACAGGATGGAGGGGTAGGTGGGGCAACCGCAGTAAGGCACACACACACACACACACACACACACACACACACACACACACACACACACACACACACACACACACACACACACACACACACACACACACACACACACACACACACACACACACACACACACACCTTTCTCCATGGTCGTTACATGGTAGCATGGTGGAAGAATCTTTTGCGGGTGTGTTCAGCTCGGCTGTTACAGAAAACACTTCCATCTCCCTTCCAAGACTTGCTCGGTTCTCTCCCGCCCACATTCTCCTTCCATCGCTTATCGGCTGGATCTCCGCCAGTCTTCCCTTGCCTTTCTCAGTCTCCCTCTATCCATCTCTCTCCCTGCAGCCCAACACTCTCCTGCCCCGTGTCCCCTCCACTCTTGACTGTACCACGATATTAACGGGCTTCCATTAATCTGGAAGGGAGACGGACATATGCTCTTTCTGGCTGGTAGTTGACAACTTGCTAGCCACCTGGTGTGTGTGTGTGTGTGTGTGTGTGTGTGTGTGTGTGTGTGTGTGTGTGTGTGTGTGTGTGTGTGTGTGTGTGTGTGTGTGTGTGTGTGTGTGTTCCAACAATCATTACTCTCATGACCGGGGATTACGTGGGACACTCGTGTGACACAAACAAATAAACAGTAGCAACGCTGAACAAAAAAAACAAACGCAGCGTTGACCATCAGGCGCCGCCGCATCAGATACTTCCATCTATTCCGTTTCTACGACCGCAGCTCATCGCACGGCCCCCGCTAACACAGCGACCCCACCCCCAACATCCTTTCTCTTCCCTCCCTCCACTTCTCTGGACAGCACGCTGAAATCCCATCTGAATCGAGGGGAACAGTCATCCCCACATAAATCATTCCCTTATTTCATTGGCCACACATTACATTGAAAGTATTGATTTCCCCCCCCCCCCCCCCCCCCCCCCCCCCTGCCTCTGCGCCGACTGCCATGAAACCCTTCCAGCGGTCACAACAGGAAGTGGAAAACAAATCTCGAGAGTATTTCCATTGCCCACAATGGCGGACTCAAAGCTGTAGTCGCACAGAGAGAGTGAGGGATCTGTGTCCTGCTACACACACAAACACACAAGATCGTGACCCCGGACTTCTGTTGCAACAAATGGGTAAATCCTTTGGGACAATATTATGAGTGATACTGTAACAGAAAACGAAATATGAACCAGGCCAATACATCTTAAATAGAGTGTGTGACTTTGGACGAGTGCCCGCGAGGATAACCCTAATGGAAAGTGTTATAAATGAAGAAAACCCCACTATCATTAAAAAATGCGCCCGCATTGACTTCAGGGCAGGTAGGAAGAAATGTGATCATAAAGGATCTGCCCTCTAAAACAAAGAGCCACTTATCTCTGAATGAGCAGGTAAAACCATCCTCCACTCCAACCAAACAACGCCATATGAAGAGCACACACTGCCGTTTCCATGGCAGCACAGCTGGGGATACACTTTGAACCCTGACCTAATGCTCCTGCTAAGGCTCTGAAGCATTGACCAAATCCAGGGTCAATCAAACAGGGGGTCACGGGGGGTCAAATGACAATGACCCTTGCTGGTTACGCAACACAGCGTGCCCAAGCCTACAGTGGGGGAAAGGACCTTCACCCCCTATCCTCATCAGCCATGTGGAGAAGGTGATGGTGGAAGGCAATTCACAAAGAGCAAGGTTACCTGACGTCATTAAGCTTAATCTCAAACATTAATATATATATATATATATATATATTGATTAAAGAATTGAAGAAATACATTTTGTGATTTCTTCTTTTTTTGTTGCGAAATTCTTGTTCTGGGGTTGTTTGTTGTTTTCACAAATAGCATTAGAAATAAACACAAAAAACTGATTATGATTGTGTTTCAAAAGCAACATATATATATATATATATATATATATATATATATATATACAGTATTTCTATACATAATATATTATTTTATATTTGGATGAGTCTAATATAGGAAAGTTGATTGTTTTGCTACCTGAACGGATTCAAGTACATCAACATAGTCCCACATTTTCAGAATAGGTTGAGCATAATTTTATGCTCTGTTATATCTCTAACCTCTTTCTTTTCATTTGTCTCATCGGTGATGACAGAACTAAACGCAAAAAAACAAACAAAAAAAAAGCGGCCACCAAACAGAATTACAACTGCCTGGACGGTTTACTGCGATTGTACATAAAGACAAGGTAGAACTTAATACAAAATTCATGAGCGGGTGTTAGGGCCACATGTTGGGATGGACTGAAAGGGCTGTGCCGCCGGTGATGAGTCAGCACAAAATGGAGTTTGACGATAAGAAAGGACGCATCAGTCAGGTCCATTAAAGAACAACAATGCCCGGGCAGACATGTCACAATCACTTCAGAGTGAAGAAGAAAGCAACAAATGAGGAACGTTTTTTCCCTCTTCTTTTTTTTTTTTCTTACTGTAGCACAAAACAACAGGGAGGACAAGAAGACGGTGGAGGGAGTGGTGGTTGGGGTGGGGGTCACACGAATAAGAAGTAGTCTTGCAGAAATAAGGTTTAAAAAAAAAAAAAGGAGCAAGGGGGGGGAGAAAAAAATAAGACGGATAAAAAGGGGTGTGGGCCAGGGGTGGTGGAGGAGGAGGTGGAGGGGGGGGGACTGATCAGAGGGGTGCCAGACACAAAGAGTCCAGGCCGTGGCCCGGTGGCACGCGATGGGCAGATTAACCAGCACTTCCTCCCCTAACCGAAGCATTAGGACACCTGACTGACTCCCGCCAATGGCAGCCCGCCAGGAAGGGAGGGGAGATGGGTGAGGTTTGGGGTGCGGGGGGGCGGGGCAGGCCAGGGCTCGCCTTTCAACACCAGGGTTCTTCGACAACACAAAGAGGGGTGTGGTGGGTTTTGGGTTGGGGAGCGAGAGAGAGAGAGAGAGAGAGAAGGGGGGGGGGGGGGGCATAAGCCTCACCCCCTCACCATCTGCTGCCCCTGGCTAACTGAGGACAAGGGGCAGGGCTGGGCCATAGACTGGGGGTCTGTACGGTGTGTAAGTGTATTTAGCCACACTGAAACACACACACACACACACACACACATGCCATGTGCGTGTATGCGGGCTTGTGTGTCAGTGGGTGGGTGCGTGGAATGGCAGATGGAGCAAGCATACTCCTGGCACTGGTGCAGTGATGCAAGACAGTAAGGACTCCCCCCCCCCCCCCCCCTCCCCTTACAAACTACTACTACCGGCCGCGTGTCAGGCCAGTTCTTTATGTTTGCTTTGATTAAGACGTCCCTAATGAGAGACATTAGGAGCTGGGTGTGATGGTGTGTGTGAGCAGCTTATCCACAAATAGGGCTGGGTTCAGGCGCAGCCCGCCAGGCTAACGATACCTTACGGAGTCCTAACCGCCTTCCCCTGGCTCCGGAAAAAAAAAGCATGGCTTAATAGCACGATCGTGTTTTATTACGGTGCAATTATGAAGACAATGTGTACGGAAATTAATGCTGAAAGAAAACGACGCATCATTCAAAAATAATGCGTTTTAATGTAGCGTGCCATTGCAAGAACGTGGTTTTGGTACATGAGGTGGGTGTGTTTTTGTGCACTTTTTTTGAATATGAAAAAGGGGGTCAGGGAAGCAGACAGTTCACTCTTGCTGAGCAGTAATCTGGAAATGTCTATAATCCGGCCTTCTGGACACAGTGGCGGTGGGGAGAGGTGCAGCCTCCTCTCAAAACAAGAGCTCCGTGTGCCTCCCTCTTGCTCTCTCAAATACAGACACTCTGGTGTGTGACTGTCCACCCCACCAACTTTCACAGAGCAACCTTTTACCAGATAGATATTGTAAATACAGCCACATGTTCAGTAGAGATGTAGTAGGTTAAACGTTTAATAGACACTTTGCCCATCTTATAAAACCATCATAGCACGCCATCCACCGCTTTAATTCAATCGATCATAATATGAGAAAGTAAACAAACGGATGGGGGTGGAAGTGGTGGGGGAGAGAGAAACAATGCAACACGGTAGTGATGACTTGTTTACTCGGGTCAGCTTTTAGGGGGGACATTAGACGCATCGTTTAAGTGCGAGTATAAACAGATTCTTCCAAGGTATTTCCGTTATGATGAAATGGCACTGAAGGGTCTGTAATATATAGAAGATTAATGAATTGACTTTATTGTTGAAATGAGATATTCCAGGAGCTTGTAGAGTGCCGTCAACATCATGTCGGCTCACAATTTACCTTCACTTGGGTCTGCAGAACACACTGCTCAGTTGAAGGGGTGCTTCTCTTGCAAGAGGTTCGTCCCAGGTGGACGTCCAGTATGTAGTTAACGCCTGCAACTATCTACAATATAACGATAGTACACAACTCCGGTTAGGAATGTCCAATTTTAATTGAAAGAAATCTTCAGTAAAACCCATGTACACAAGTTTTGAACCTACCTGGATTTTGGCCGAAGTGATGTTAAGAATTTTGTATGCATAAATATCGTCGATATTAGCTTCGTTGAAGTTAGCAACGGCAAAACGTGCTGCTCTCACGACATCGGTTCTGTTTTGAGGGATCGCGCGTGGCTCCCCGGTCATTGGCTGGGCAGCGCCGTCAACAAGTGCGGCCGCTGCAGCCAACGCGAGAATACAAAGCAACGTAAACGAGGTCATGATTTTAAGCATAGCGCTTTAGAAATATTGTTGGTCTTGAATGTTGGCGCGCCATCATACACACCTGTACCGCATTTACGTTGAATCTTTAACAATTAACTTCAATTGACACACACGCTGGTTATGAGTACGAAAATGTGTCCAATTGTTTAATCAGAAATACAAATGCACAAATGTAAGCCTTTGACAGGGTTTGAATTGTTTTATTTGGAAATGGCAAATATAAACATCACTACACGTTAAACATTTCCCCATATATACAATTGACAACTTTTGTTTCTGCCATGTTAACAAACTTCTTGGATCATTTCTTATTCCTGATAAAGTTGTACTAATGAACTAGGATGTCATTTCATATTCTATATAAAAGCCTTGATGACAGGGAACCTGAAAGAATCTTTGATATTAAATGAACATCTAGAAAAAACACAAAGTGCATTCCGATGTCTACTCAATTAGAGCACAATGTAAAAGAAAAAAACATTCCTCAATACAATCCCTTAAACAAAGGAATATAATGTATTGACTTCAAAATGTTACTAACTCACGATTTATTGTAAAGTACACCCTTATATGTTTTATGATCAAACTAACCATTTATTATATCAAGATGTAGGAAAGTAGCGATCTGAAACCAATTCTGTTTCCAAACTGGTTTCCAGCAGTGCAGAAGGTTAATGGCTGATATGTATAGTGTTTTGTTTTGGTACAAACTGATTATGAATCTCGCTAGAGAATGTAAAAGAAACCAACAATTCAGACAGTTTAATGTGCAGGCACAGCACTTTCAATAAAGCCAAATAGCCACATTGGTTATCTTTACAGACGAAAAATGTACAGTGCCTCACATTAAAAAACAGAATTTCAACCTCGTGATGCTATAGAGCTTTTTTGAATGTGTCAAGCGTAGCATCATCAGTTTTACCTGAAATTTAAAATCCTCAAAAACACAGATGAGCGAGTCGGTCAATATGAGCAATGGGCATCATTCATTCAGCGGCCACCGTGGTACTTAACACTAGCAAATTTGTTGTCAATAATTGTAAAGTATAATAAGTATTGTATGATTATAAAAACAGCACACTTATTAGATGGTTAACAGCAGCAATTGTCTCCTAAAACCAACAAAGTGTCATTATTTCATGACCAATTTGGTTTAGCAAAAATCGGAATTTGGATGAAATAAATCACAAATAAATAACACCATGACACAAGACGCAAGACAGAACAATTATCTCCGTTAGCAACCTGGGATTAAAAGTAGGAATAATAATAAAAGACAAAATAACTAACCCAACTATAACAGCCTGACCCATACCAGATCAAGCACATCAAAAAACTAGAAGTATCGAAGAAAAAAAAAGTGTTAAACAAAAATATAAAAAAATATAAATGAGAATGGAAATTTTAACGAGGTATCATACCCCCGTTCTGGTGTCTATGATAGAGGGGTCCCTGGTGGGGGGGTCTACACGTGGGGTGGCTGCAGTAGGAGTTGGAGGAGTAGAGGGGGCAGGAGGATTTTTGGCCACACACACACACACACACACACACACACACACACACTACACACACACTACACACACACACACACTACACACTGGCCCGTTGGGGGGAGAAGAGGGCCTCCAAGCCCAGCGCCTCGGTGGCCAGAAGGTCTCTCTCAGGCTTGGGCTTCTTGAACAGCGACGGCAGGTTGCGGATGTGGACCTCCTTCCTGAACTGCTCGCACAGCGCTTTCTGTGAGAGGAAGCAACGGGTCCAAAAACAAGGAGGGGGAAGTTAGTCCACAAAGAGCTGCAACCGATTGTAATGAAGAACCAAATATCACCGTTAAGGTAGGAGGCCTATCTGTGGATTTTGAAGCAAAAATATTTTTGCGTTAAAAACGCTGTTAAAGTGGTATTGGAGCTTGTGGAGGAATTCCCTGATTCTTCATACATATCGTATTTGTACATTATATAAGCTTACACAGCTCCGCTTTAATGGCCACTCGTGTTCCTATACTGATACATGAACGATGTGCATTGTCCGGCTCAACACTAAACAAGAGGCCGTGGGCTCCGAGGTGTCTCCCTAGCAGAGGACCTCGCTATGCACCCGCTGCATAATTCTACACCAACAATCTGTTCTTCCACACAGACCGCTCCAAATTGTCCAACGGTTTACCTAGATATTTCACTCGGACTCCTAAGAGCTAAAGAATGCTCGGCTAAATATACTTTTGGCAATCCAATCTGTAGGTCCTTGGGCTGTGATTGGGTGGATTGTTTTTAGCACGAGTCAAAAGGGAAGAACAGGCGCCTGATGGACCAGTGGCTTGCTGCAACCAAGAATACGAATGCAAATGGTAGTGGGGGAGATCAATCGGTAAAAGTAGCGCATTGGGTCAGACTAGGGGCCATGTTATATAATCCTCATCTTCTTAAACCCTTACCATTACTCAACAGAGATAATGCACTTTTCTCTAGTCTATTATTACTGAGGGATTTCAGCAACCATTGTTCCTGACATGCATTGACTCAGCAGTCTTTGGTGGCCATTGTAAGAGCAACGATGCCCCCTAGTGGCAAACACGAGTCACATTACCCCGATGGTGCCTGCAATGAGCTTTTTGAACTGGTCTTTTCTTTTCTTGTCTCCGAACTTCTGGGCTTTGGGGTCCAGGAGCCGATGGTCGTACTGATCGAGCGCCTCCATGTTGATGTCTGGGATCTGGCTCATCACTGCTCGTAGCTCTGCATAGCGCGGCCGCTAGTGGGCGGAAAGGGAGCAGAAAAAGAGTTTAGTTGGAAATTTCCTTTATGGGGCAGTGTGTAGAATTCAGTGGTTTCTAGCGGAACAAAGTTTTGAATTTAACTGTAATTCAATATTATTTTCATATGCATGTTGTGATGAGTTAAAAATCCCCTGAACATAAGAATCACGTTTTCGTCGTCTTAGAATGAGCCTTTTTCTACTAAGAGAGCGGGTCCCCTTCCACAGAGCACACCATGTTACGCCACCATGTTTTCACAGCGGCCCAGACTTCTAGAGAGAACACGGTTTATAAAAAAAGGTGTTTTGGACGTTTTGGAGTTGTTGGAAGAAGGCAGGCTCCTTGTTATCCCCATGGCTACGACACATTTGTGATTATTTTCAGTACCGTCGACGTGCAGGAAGGTTGTAAGAAATATTGTCTATGAAATTAATCCCGCCCGCTTCACCTTCTCTTGGACGAGAACAACGCTGTCCGTGGGTCGGACACAGCTAAACTCTAAGGGGTTGCTTTAAGCCAGGGTGATAAACAAACATTTAATTCCACAAATTAACCGTCAAGGCTGTGCTCAACGGCCAAAGTCTTTCAATGGGATCCCCACGTGGTGCCGTTTGTGGAGGAGCTCTCACCAGGTTCTCGTAGATGAGCATGGCCAGCAGGGTGAGGGTGGCGCAGCACACCTCGTGCTGCCCGTGGAGCTGCAGGCCCTTCAGGGTGCTGATGAGGAACCATGTGGCCGCGTCCGGAAGGAGGTTGCCCCCGACGACCTACAAACAACACACACACACACACACACACACAAATTTGTACGAGACAAGAATTTGACCATCTGTATCACAATGTCGATTGGCTAGTGTCGCTCTCTTGCTGTGCTTGCCTTTCATTCTTGTTTTTGATAACTAGAGTGTAACTATAAAACAACAACTATATAACCGATACAGATTTCTTACTTAACTAAATGTTTGGTAAACATAGTACAAAACTCGCTAACTATCCCTGGAAGGAAGGATCCTTCTTCCATGTTGCTTCTCAGGGTACCTTCCCTCTGGGATACTTCCCATGCCCTTTAAAGGGGGCTTGGGGGGGGGGGGAAGTGAAGCCCTTTGAGACTGTCACTTTGATGAAGGGATATATAGAGACAGTACACTGGTCTAGACGTGTGCTACCTGTCTAAGCAAGTTCCAGCAGATCATGGAGGCGGTTCGGTGGCAGATGTTGGTGTCCTTCCACGACAGTGCCACGAACGAGATGGTCAGCAGGTTCATGTAGATGTCCTTCAGAGCAAGGGGGAAAGAGGTAAGAAGTGACCAAGTACTCATTGGGACACATATCATGTGGTCGAGACATGTCTCGACTTCTCTAGTTGGCCACCGAAGTCGGCGTCTGATCCCAATTTTGTCATCGTTTTCAGAAACATGCATTTGGCCCATCCAAACTGCAACGGAAGATGGGCGTTTTCTGTGGTGGAAAATGTTCGCTTGGTGTAAGGAAGACGCTTAAGATGCATCTTAAACATTGATCTAGTGTAATGTGGTAATCTAAGCCTAAGGCTAGGGATGTGCTCTGGTGGTTGTTGTGGAGGGATGGGTATCGTTAGGGTTTTAATGATACTAGCAGCCTTATCGATACAGGACTTTAACCACGATACTCTTATCGGTCATTTTAGGAGAAGATAATGACAAATTAAGAATAAGACATCTTTCAACAGCAGCAGCAGCAGCAGCTTAGAATGTTTTGAATAAATAACTATTATAGATTCTATACTATTGTGAAAGTGATAATGTAGAACCAAAACAGAAATCAATAAACAATTAACAATTAACAGCCAAAAAAAAAAAAAGACAGCGGAATAGAGCAACACGAATAGGGGATGTATGCAGCTTTGCCACAAAATGACCTCAAACCTTATTTAAGAGAATTCTGTAGGTAAATCAGCATTTCTGCCTTTTCTGGCCATCGTTCATCCAGAACATCCAGAGCGTATCAACTTTTATGGGTCTGAGATAATTCAGACCCGAGAGGCCTGGCATCTTAACCATCCCGTGATATGTGAGGTCTATAACCCTCAATGTTTATTTATCCGAAAGTAAAAGAAAATATGTTTTTTTTAATTTCTCAAATAACGATAGCAACATCGGGACTGTCAGAGCTTACCGATACTACGGTGGGTCATAACTCAGCCCCAGGGCTGTTTCATACCAGGTTTGGGTACCCGACCCAAGAGGTTGTGAGGAGACATATGCTCACCTCGTGTTTGAGAATACACTTCCCCAGCTCAGTCAGATCCTCCGCGGGCTGCCCAGACACCGCCGTCTGCACCAGGTCTGTCATCATCTCTTCTTCTGCCCACAAAAAGAACAACCACAGCATACAGGGTCACCAGGAGGTCGACACCACCTGCAGGGCCGAGAGTCCTTCACCACGGGGCCTACCTTCTCCGTCGTCCTTGTTGCCTGCGGGCTCGTGCACCCTCTTGGAAATAAAGCTCACAGCTAGGAGAAGGGCAGGGGAAGGGATTTTAAATACCGATACAACTCGTCTTTGTGTTTCCTATAAACTCCAGGTAAGTTGGTATAGATTTAAGGCTTATGCGACAAGTATTACGCAACATCTGTTTAGAAAGGTCATATAATCCATTGTACAGTTCTTCTTTAAAGGCCATGCAGTCGCTTTGTTTTCAGAAGTGTGTGATAGCAATGTTCAAAGAGTACGAAACATACTGCAAATGTTTGCACTCCTCGCCATCCAAAATAGTGAAAGATGAAAAACCCGTAGGTGAAAATTGGAATGTCTTAGAAGTGATTGAAATTTTATTGCATAGCCATTAGTGAATGGTGGGGCCTTTTCTACAGCAACCGTGCTAGACTTTATACCCTTTTAATAATTGGTTTTACTTGGTGAAATCGAACCATTACACTTTTTCCAACAGAAGTTTCATTATGAAGGGTATATTAAGTAGTAAGTTATTAATTGCATTGCAAAGGCCGCTGAATTGTTTCTAGCATCAAATTCTGTGAATTGGGGGTCTTCATAACATGAAGATGGGAATACGTTTTATACATATTTGCCAACTTCCTCAGATAGTCTGTCTTCGGTCCGCTCTGCATTTGGTCAACAAACAATACTTTAGTAGTAAAAAAATAAACTGTTGTACTTACTGAGAAGGTCAAGCACCTCTCTGGTGACCAGTCTGACTAGCTGCTCCTCCAGCATCTCCTGGGTCACCTGACTCTCCTCACACACTGCCTCCTCCTCCTCCTCCCCACTGAGCAGGAGACCATGCATTAGTGACAGACACCAATCATTTAGACCACCAAATAAACAATGAGCTCCAGTAACGTAGCATATACGGTCAATGATGTAGCTACTCCTATTTAGTTTGCTTTGAGGTGATCGCTTTCAGCCTCACTTGTTCCCTTTGGATAAAAGTATCTGCCAAAGGATTAAATGAAAATAATGTCTACCGCAACTGTTAAGTCGATAATAGTTTTTACTTTTATGTATATTTCTATGACTCAACATTACGTGAATATAATTTATATTCACGTAACTAGACATTCACGTAACTAGGTGACTAGACATAATTGTCTAGTCACCTATATCTTCACCCTTCAGATATATGAAAGATCTTTCTGTGGACATTCATGATGGACTGAGCATCCCTGCAGAGCAACTTACTTGGAAGAGGATCTCTGGTTAATGATCTGCCACTTGACGTTGAGCCTCTGCGGTACAGACACAAAGACACAGTTAACAATGTGGACTGATTCAACCATTCAGCGGTGGGCAGAAAGAGTGAGGATAAGCACCTGCAGCATGTAGGTGAACAGAGGCCCCACTAGGGGGCAGAGTAGGCTTTCGTAGTACTCCTGGGGGCAGGAGAGCACCAGCTGCTTCACAAACAACCGTGGAACACGTTAAGGACTACAGGTGTTGTACATTTGCAAAACAAAACATCCAACCTCTTCCAAAGGGACCGTAGTCAAGATATTCAAGCTATTATTTGAGTGCAGTTGGTTAGCATCTATAATCTTGCCCACTTCGACCATTTTCTGTTCCTTCGCTCTTGATAACACTACAACCAGGCATTTATCATTAAAGTACGGAAAAGTACAATTACAACTGGCAAAAATCCGAAGTCTTGCCACTGAAAAGTAAGGATATGAATGATTGGCCGGAATCTGTGATCAGGCACGTGGTCGAGGGAGACGAAGGCGGATCCAACTAATTTCTCGGCCAATCCATCAATGGTGTAGAAGTCCCTCGTCAGTGAGTGGCCAGCATTCCCCAGAATGTGATAACTGACAACCAATAGAAATGCAACAATTAATTGATTCATCCATCAACCAATAAAAAGGCAAACATTAATGGTTTAGCTAAGTGCAAATAAAAATAAATGTTACCAGTTATCGTAGAGCGTACAGAAGAATCCCTGCATCCTCTCAAGGTTGCCCTTGTACACGGGAGTGTCATAGATGTCTATCAGGGGATGGGGAAGACCTGCAAACAAATACACAATATACTGAAGGAGGAGCACACACAACAACATACCTCAATTTAATACAAAACATCATAACAAACAAGCATAAATAAGCTTGTATTTGCTGTAAGGGATTAATAAAGTACATCTTATTTGATGCATTATGCATACTGCTTCAAAGAGTTTGACAGTTTAAGGAGATTTAATTAAGGCTACTTTGATAGAGCCCTTTTAAATAATTAGTTATAATCAAAAAAAAAAAAGAAGTTGTGATTCAGGGTTAGTTTAGGAAAGCAAACCACCCACCTAAAACACAATTCTTCTCCACATCGATGAGGTCGTAGGCCTTGGCGTAGCCCGGACTGAGACGGGCAAGGTTCTCTGGGGCAAACAGGTTGTTTTGGGTTCTAACGTAGGAAGGACAGAGGAATCACAACATTAAAAAAAAATATATATATCTTTAACGCTAATATCCACAGCTAACCTATAGGCAAGACATATGCCCCAACACCTACCTGGTCCTTAATGACATGTATCTGACACCCCTTTGCATAAACGCACCTGCTTAATGAGTTAATAGTAAAAATCATAAATCAAGCAGAATCCCTTCCCCCTCAGGAATAGCCTCTTTACACATGAGCACATAGGAAGCAGTCAGCCAAGGGAGCTACGTTAGCCTACCTGATGAGGGTTAGCACGTTGGGTAGCATGGCCAGCACCAGGCTACTGCAGGGGTTACTGAAGAGGGGGGCTCCAGAGGGGGTGGAGCCCACCAAGAAGCCCCCGGCTGTGGCCTCGCCCAGGTCGGCCGGCCAGCGCGACCTCTTCACCACCGCCAGCATGGCCTGAAGGCAGTAACTCAACTGGGCCAGGAGTGAAAGAACACCATGTATGTCACAATGTACAACGGATGCAACATTGAGAAATGCAAATGAAACGCATCAATGGTGTCTTCCTCCATTTTGGGTCCTCCAGCAACAGAGAAGATAGAATTAATAATATGGAATAAATGCTTTATTCTGCTAATTTTAACATTCTCCGTTTAAATATTTCTAAAAGCAAATAAATGCATGAAATGGAATAATCGTAAATGTTGGGTTCTTGATCAAACAAAATGTTATAAAAATAATGATAAGCAAAAAAAAAGGATTTGGTTTGAAGAACAAATCCGATTGAAACATTTGCCGTTTGAATCGTTAGGAAAGCAATCGAGTAAAAGGCATGCATCGAATGCCATCCTCCTCCATGTTGACTCGTACACAAATACAGATGGAGTGCAAGCGGCCTGGCTTACCTGCACCCTGTTGTTTCCGTACACATCCGTGTCCTTGGTCTGCTCACTGACCTGGTCGGCCCCCACGTAGGACAGGAAGACGGCCGCGTCTGACAGCACACTGGCAGAGCCGCGGGGAGCAGAGCGCAGCGTGTGAGAAGGTGTTGTGTGATATCAGCAACTAAATATATATATATATATATTATTCACTTGTATTATTGATGTGGCTCTGTGCCATCTGGGAATTTTCAAAGAATCAAATCGTGTCCTGCTTTTGAAAACCTCACAGCCTTGACGGCTTGGGCAGGTGGACCATTTCTAGTTGGGTTTATTTCCTTTTCTACTTTAATTAAAATCCATCATAGTAGCCGCATAAACAAATAACCAAACAATTCACCTTTGTGCATAGAATATCACTACTACAAATACCATTAGACTAATAAAAGATATGCTCAGATACTATATCGAAGAAAGTACAGGAATTAACTAAATATATACAAATTCAAAAATAATCCAAATCATCCAAAAAATATATCTATGCGAATAAGAAGTATCTGGCCTACCCCAAATTAAAACAATACACCCAAGACTCACTGGCTGGTCTCGCTGGAGGTCCAGCGCGCCACCACGGGGGCCATGAGCTCCTCCAGGAAGGCCTTCTGTTTGGCGTAGTCCTTGAACTGGTTCCCGATGAGCACCAGCGCCTCCATCAGAGCGCACTTCTCCATCTGCATCAGCAGCCCCTCGTCAGCAAACAGCTTCTTCACGTAGTCGTAGAGCATGTCGAAGCACGGCTGCAGCAGGGCAGAAATCCACCGGGGGTCACACGCGTGTGTTCACAGTGGGCACGGATTGGCATTAGTTAATGTTAGCGTTGGTCCATATTACCGTGAGCACATGTCTCTATATTGGCCTTAGCATAGTAACGTATGAGCTTTGTTCTAGTAAGTATTAGCTTAACCGTTCATTCTGAAATCAACACAGAATGGATATGTTGCATCACGATACAACACCTCCATCCGATAATGAACACAAACATTTCCCAATATTTGACTGCCTTGAAAGTCTGCATTAGTCAGAAGAAGTTATGGTTTCGGCTCGCACTCTGAACAGACGTTGTGCTTGAGGATGCTACATAACTACACCCGCCTGTCCATAAATCATCCATGGTCTATTCATATTGCAAAACAGATACTCCTAATACTTCAAACTTATATCATTCTGTCCCACTCCCAGATGTTATCTCACCAGAATGAACGGGGAGTAGTCTCGGCACATCTTGATGATTGAGGAGCAGGCGTGCCTTCTCACGTTCTTCACCGCCCTGGTCCGGGGCGCCTGTAGAGAGACACGGTCAATCAGTTTAACCGTAGTTGGCTTAACTGCACCCTAACCAGTGAGGAGGAGAGTACGATCACACAGAACCAAAAAGGAGCACTCACCTTGCTGTCACCTTGGGGGATGTCGAAAACGATCGCTGCAAACACCTGAGTAGTAAGGTCACAGGTTAGCACATTCAATACAAAATACACACAGTTTTTCCTCTGGGTGCCCTAGGGGGCTGAATGCTAAAGATAGACCCAATGATGACGGAATGCTCAATTAGTGGTCCCGTTTGTCTCAAGTGGGGCGTGGCATGCCCTTCGCCAAGGTTAGGAGAATTGTATGGAACTTCAGGATAAAGTTAACAAAAAAACGGCTTATATTATTAATTTACATTCTAGAAAAAAGGAACAGAATACTGTAATGGGCAGTGGCTGACGTTTTGGACTCCCAGTGATAAAGGACCAGGGTTCGATTCCCAAATGTAGGCACCTTTGGGCAAATTGCCTAACCCCTACCACCACATTAATGACATTAAGTCATTGTAAAAATAAAAATAAAGCATAAAAGCATTCACTGAATCCCCGGACTATGATTGGATGAGCTGACCTTGGTGAGGACCTGGGGCAGGATGTTGGGTCTGTGTGTCACGAAGGGGAAGAGGGCGGAGATGTTGGTGAGCACACATGACAGGATGAGGGGGTCTTTGGTCTCATAGCTGAGCACAGCCTGCAGGAGCTCAATACCCTGGTCGATGGGCAGCTTCTGCATGAGGCGAGACAGGAGGGTAATGGAGGGGGACAGGCTTTCAGTGGACCAGCACAACCATGTCATCCACGTTGCAATCACTTTTGGTCTACTTTGAGTCGACAAAATGGGTACCCCCTTTTAAAGAAGGAGACATTAAAAGGTAATATAGAAGCACACCGAATAGAGAAAACAATATGTACGACAAAACATTAAATGTGTAGGCATCAACATTCAGTTGTTTTCCTGTTTAATATTACAAAGAATATACATCCTTTTGTATTAACATTACTGTCATGTACTGCTGTGACACTCTAAATATTCAAATATGGGATTAATAAAGTACACATTGTTGTATGTACACGTTCTGTATAGACTGTGCCATGTTTTAGACGATATGGATACCTCTCCAGTGAGATTGCGGAACGTCTGACCGAGAACACACTCGGTGAAGACCGTCATGGCATCCCATTGGACCACCGATGGAGAGAGAATGGAGCACAGCCCTTCAGCTGAGGAGGGCAAGAGAAATAGCAAGAGAGATGGATAGAGAGATAAAGACCAAGACAGAGAGGGAGTCAGTGTTAGAGTGAGAGGCAAGTTGTACAAATTAGTATTAAATTGCAGTTGGTTAGAAGTCTTTCAGAACTACGTAAAAGGACTAATTAGCAGTTGACATAGAAAACCCAATGACGGCCGGTCTCAGAACACACTCGAGTGAGGACAGGGGGGGGGGGGGGGGCACGTACCATTAGTGATCCCGGTGATGATGGGACTGGACAGCTGGTAGCCTAACCACTCTGCGGCGTCCCCCAGGGCCTCCATGGGCACCAAACGACAGGCACTCCTCACCACCTCCCCCTGCTGGCTGCGGAACACTGCGGAGACACCAGGCGGTCTTACATCTCTTTTCACCGATACTCAGTTGTTGTTTGTTGCACATCATCTGTTGGTTGTTGACCGTCTTGTCAAGTCATTTGTTCAATGTCATGGCCCGAGGTTTCCTGTCCGAATCCGAGACCCATTTGTTCAGGTCTCCTTGTATGGGCCAGGAAAGTTTTCGATTGATTACGTTCCTTGGCCAGATGTTTTTTATTACATTTTTGTTGTAATGTGATTGCCAATGTTGTACAACACTCAATAGGATTAATTTGGATAACTAATGAAGTAATTAAGTGTTGCTTTACGCATCATTGACTTTTTTACCAATAGTTGACCAAAATGTAAGCAATCCAAAGCAAAACTTACAGTTGAAGAAAGAGCCAAACTCCTCATCGCTGTCAAAGTCCATTCGGGAGTATTCACAGCTCGGGCTGTCATTCCTTGAGGGATAGCCCGTCTGGAAGGAAGAAAGAAAAATATCCATATTCAATTATAATAATATTTTCTTATTGTTCTCCATATTGATGCAAACCAAGGGTATTGTAGCACTGATTCAGACAATCCGTACCTTGATTAAGTTGGTCCTGGTCGTTTTAAGGTATTTCAAGGACATCTCCACGACCACCGGCACTTTGGACAGGATCTCGTGTCTGAAGAGGGTTCCCCACATGATCTGGGTGGACGACTTCAAGAACTGGAGAGGAACACAATGTCGGTTCACATTTTCCATTCAGCAGATGCCTTCATGCAGAGCAACTTAGTGAGCATTCAGATATAGGTAAATGAAAAGCAGGCATGTGTTAGGGAATCTGGCCCAAGGACAACAACGTTATGCAAGCATTGGACTTGGCATCTCACCTGGCTGTGGTGTGTGGTAAAGGACAGCATGGCCTCCATGTACTTGTTGAGGTTTGCAGGTGTTTCAACTGCCACGTCTGAACCCTGAGAACAGATTGATTCAGTAAGTCGTTTATTAATACCAATCACAAAGCTGTACTCACACAGCTGTGGTGGGCCTGGCAAAACCTGTTGAATACAGAATCAGAATGAGCTTTTAATAATCTGACACATTAATTCTAAATCCGGCTGTCAGGCTTTCGAAATATACAGACTAAAGACCTATAACAAGAAGCACACTATATTACAGCAATAAATACCAACTTTGCATTTTATAATTTTTTTCTAATGTGCTGTACAGCGGATGTGATATTGCTCATCTCTAATGCAGAACATACTCACCACTAGCGAGGTCACCTGACTGCCCAGGGCACAGAGAACCTGGCACAGCCTCTTGAGGAAGATGTAATGTCGCTCCACAACAACCACCTTCTCCACTGGCCTACAACACACACACACACACACACACACACACACACACACACACACACACACACACACACACACACACACACACACACACACACACACACACACACACACACACACACACACACACACACACACACACACACACACACACACACACACACACACCTTTTTAAGTTCAAAGGGTTCCCCTAGACCTAAAACTCTACAGCCCTTGGCATGAACACTGCATGCAGATAGCGCTACTATCTGCAGGTGGAGCTACTCACTGCGTCGGCGAGGGCTGGTTAGATATGGCTGCGCCATCGGCTGACCTGCAATCCAAACAGATGCATGGTAACTAAGGATGCCCAGGGCTTTAGGGTTAATCGCAGTGACAATGGTAGACCGCCTCTTTCGGTCACATTGATAATTCAGAGCAAGAATTTCTGTTGATTATCCAATATCTTTCTAACATAGAAAAATTAAACACACTTTCAAACCGCACACACAATTATATACATTTATATATATTTTTTTACTTTCATTCTTGTTGTTTTGGTGTGTAATATGAGTCGATGATGTGCCACACCACCAAGGACAGGCCTTCAGGGTGTGTGTGTACTCACTGGGCTGCGGAGAGAATGTAGTTAATGGCGAGGTCATCAAACAGCAGCATTAGCGGCTTACGGTCCTCCAGTTTTCCCTGGGGGAGAAAGACGACACATAAATAGAGGGTAGGATATTCACGTCAAAAAGGTCCCAGCCTAGTCTGATGGACCTTCTGAGCAAGGAGCTAAACCCCGAAAGAGCACACACACACACACACTACCTTGCGGCTGATGGCAATGAGCAGGCACTCGACGGCCTCCAGCTGCAGCTCGCCCTCGCTCAGCAGCAGACAGAGCATCTCCAGCAGACGGCAGTTGTCGTTGGTGATGTGTGCCAGGGCGATCCAGTCGATGTAGCCTGCCAGCGTGTTCAGCGTTGTCACAGCGACACGGCAGTGAGCCTTGGCCTACGGGAGGAGGCGAAACACGGAGGGAAGGCGGGCGAGTGGCCATTGGTTATCATCACAGCCGTGAATGCGTCCTAACTATGTTTATGATATTGTAATAGGGAGAAAGGAAAAACTCAGATGTTTGTTTACCTGCAATTCCTGGCCCGGTATACTTTTCTGAAACGCCCGGACAAGACAAAAAGTAAACAAAAATATTTTATAAAAAGAACATATACAAGAGCAAACTTAATGTAACATTCCATAGTTGCAAATTAATACATTTGGAGATAAATCACATGTGGACCTTCCAAGCTGTGCTGGCAGAGGCTGACCAGGGGTAGGGGGTTAATTTCCCACTGGGTGGCCCCCCATGCTTAGAATGTACCCACTTAAAATTTGGATAAAAAGCTTCCACCAATCGGCTTATGTATACTGCTCCCGATTACCCAACAATTCACGTCTGTCTACATTGCACCACCCTAAAATAAATGATCAACCTTGTTTTTCCTGATTCCTATGGCTGCACTCCGTCCAGACAACCAGACAAAAAAAAATTATATATTTTTTATATACTTTTTCTGTTAGCTACCCAAACTATATGTCATGCCTGGATGATGATCAGCCTCACTTGTCAGTCACTTTGGATTAAAGCATCGGTTAAATTACCAAAAAATAAATGTGCGTATGAGAACGACAGTGAGCAGTGGTGCCACTGACCAGTTTGCGGTAGTCGTCCACGTTGATCTGCAGGATGGCCAGGATGAAGCTGAAGATGTTGTCCATGTTCTGGGTGAGGGTCTGCTGGATGTCCCGACGGCGCTGGGTGGGCAGTGTCTGGAAGGTGATGACGTCCTCCGCCAGCCGCAGCAGGATCAGCATCACCAGCTCCGTCTGGGACTCCTACAGGAACAACAGAAGAGCATCCGTCATTGATCCGGAGAATCGCATCATACAAGAGGGAAATTGTTACGGTCACACAGTTGCTCCTCTAAAAATAAAAATAATAATACTATTTTTTTACTATCGAGAGAGGAACAAACACATTTTTTCTCTTCTTCAAAACAAATCTGCCGATCATTCAACCAATGTAAAAAACATGCACCGCAGCAACAACCACATATGCTTGTGGGGATCAAGGGTCCATCCTGGGGCATTTCCCTCTTGCTTTAAACCAACCCTTCTGTCGTGCAGTTTTAACGGCATCGTAATATATATATTTGTGAACCATTTAACTTTGCATAGGTAATGCTTTGAGTTTTACATTGCCCATATTTGGTCTGCATTTCCATGTGACACATTACATCACCTTATGGAAATAGTGCACGAGTCACTCACCCCGAGGCTGGTGAGGGCCTCCATCTCCTTCAGCATGTCCGGCCAGTGCTGGGGCCACTCCCTCTTGATCATCTCCACTGTGATGCGGGAGAGGACGTCCTTGATGTGACTCTCCTCCTCCAGAATTGAGAGGGTTCCCTGGCAACACCCAAAACAAATAATTAACAGTGTGGCTGCGGTTTGTATAGAACTTCATGTACAAAGCATGGGAGTGCAATGCGCTTAAGTTCCTAGCAAAGTTTTTGAAGCCGACACCAGGATAAAATGAGGGTCTTATCTCGATGTAAGAGAATTGTCTCAACTGTAAAATTATACACCAAGAATGTCAACAAGTATTTTTTCTCTTTTCTTTTAAACACAAAAGCGTGTTTGTTGTACAGCATGTCCCTCTTTGCCAATAGTGTTATTGCCCTTTTGGGATGCTAGGAATACCGGCCAATATTACCAAGCAAGACTTACAGTCGACAATAGTTGCATGGCACAATTCTTCAACTGGACTTTCTCTGGCTGCGGCATGTCGTTCCATCGGAACCTGTGAAACAAGAATGAAAACTCTAAAAGTGTCTGCATTGATTTAGGATTGTATACATAATTGACATAAAAAAAACGATGGTTACTCACTTGATGACGTGTTCCAATATTTGCAAGCCAAAATGTCGCACTACAGATGTTTGCGTTTTCTCCGCAAGTTGCAAGCCACAAGGGACACAAAACGTGCAGGATTCTTTGAACTCTTCACAAAACTGAAATGGAAAGGAAATATGGACATCTTGAGAGTCGTTTTAATACCTTTCTGTATGCTGTGGCTAAAACGACTTAACAATTAGATGTTTGAATCAGATTGGTATTTTGTGAAGAAAAAAAATCTCATTGCAGGGACTTTAAATAATTGTTAACTACGGCACGGGGACCAACGATCAAATTGAACAGTTTGGCTGCAAACATGTTTGGTTTAATAAGTTTCATCAATATTCTGGAAAAAAAGCTTCACTGGTTGATTGAACAGCTGGAAATGCTAAATAGCCTGCTAAGTATTAGGCTGACATTCTCCCTAAAACAGCCATTATTGATTTGATCGACGTGTAAACAGGTTGATTGTTTACATCGTTAAACCAATAGCTAGAGCAAGCATTTCTTATCTAAAAATCCATCCCCGGCACATGCTTCTTATTTTCACACATTACTATAAACGCTAGCACCAGTTCACTAACGTTAGCCTGCTAACGAGCATCTCAGACACATGAAGCTACCTTTAGGGCCTCCAGTCGGTATATTTGGGTTGTTCCCGGATCCATCATCACGTTTACAGCTTTAATAAGCTGGTCGCACATAGTTGCCACCTGATCAGACATGTTTAAGGGTAGCTTCTTATAGACGTAAAAAACCAAGCGAGTGGTACCCTAACGCAAAACACTTGCAGGGCACAGGACAGCATGCGCTTTGCTCAACAACGTGCTGCACCACATTGGAAACTCTCGCTTGCCGTCGATGAGGAACACTGGGAGTTGAAGGCTATTAATTCATACGAAGAGCTTTTATGAATAGCTACTGTTAGACTAATGCTTGGCATACGATACTTGGCATTGCATTGCCATACCGTTTACATTTCTTTTTTAGCTTCTTCAACAAAAAAAAAGAGTACAATATACAATTTCTGATATCGATGAATTGCTAGGCGTTGTTTGGCATGACAACGGGGGGAAGTGTAGGGTTACGACGGTGCTCCTCGCGACAGGGGGCGGAGCTTGACTCCCACTTGGAATGAGTTTCCTCCCACTACGTCACTTGGGAAAGGCTCACAAGCCACCGAACAACACTGTCAACGGGGTTTCGGGCAGACGGATAAACCTCCTCGGGCAAGTAGTATTATTATAGTTCACCACGAAGTTACTTATCGTGTTATTACTTTAAGGTACGTTAATTATATACATTAAAGTTGTTTTGCGCACCGTGCTCGTCAATTAGTCAAACAACTTCTAAGTGATGCCAACCATCGCCACGGAAACTTTCTTGTGAAGGCCTCATTATTTGTTGCAACAGGTCCAATTGTTGTTAATGTAAAGCATTGTAGGAGGTCGTTTTGGTTTTGCTGTGAATTTGTTTTGTTCGGTAAAAGCAACGTGTTATGTTTTAAACACAGGACGGGATTCGGAAACGGGAAAAGTAGCCTTGCCCATTACGGGTCAGGCGACGAGATTAAAGCGATCGCCTTTCCATTGCTTTCGACGAAACTACCAGTGGGATTCGTTCTGTTTGGTCATCTAGATGCGGTACGAAGCTAAAATGATGCCGGTGAGTTCAAGTTTCCCTTTTTTTTATATACATATTCAACATATTATGTTAATCATATTGGTCGCCAAGAGTCTGTGTTGTCACCACAATTATCTTACGGAAGACTTAGTGGTGGCTGGGCATTTAAATGGACGTGGCAACATGATACTTTGTCGCGTGTTGTACTGCATCTCTGTATCTGCTATTCAGATTCTGAATCGTTTTTAGCTGTTAGTTCCCACTTAGTTCAGTTGTATGCTTTAACTCGATGGAACAAAGTGTAATATTATGCAAAAAGTGTATGAGGGTCATTGATAATCATTTTGGAATAATGTTATAATGAGATGTGCAGATATTATGATATAAAGTACACTAACTGAGTCTGAACCTAAACGTCGAACAGATAGACATTGTACTACTGAAAAAAAGCTATGGTTTTGAGTTTTCATCATTCTTGACAAAGGTCCATATTTTAGCTGTTATACACAATCTCTCATTACTCTATTCAAATGTTAGATACGTCAGTAATGCATCTGTGAGAGTATGAGAGAGGATTGCTTCAAAACGAACTTTTGCTTTAGGGATCAAAGCCTTTATAGCCGCTGCCCTTGGATTGCATTTTCTTTCACATGAGAGGATGTATTTTGTTTATATAACTTAGGCCTGAGATAACTGTCTGGAATGCATTACATAGGTATTCAGACTAGACTTCCAGTTCCTTGGGCACTGATACTGCATCTAAATGAATGGATGAAACCCATGGATTTATTTTGAACATACAAGCTTCTTGTAACCAATTTGCGTCTTTGCTATGTCTTGTTGCTGAGAATAAGAAATGAAATTCATCATGTTGTGAAGCACACTGAATGAGACTTTTTACATTTAATCCTCTTTCCCGTGGTCTGCCAAGTGTAATCAGTTTGTCCCTATTACCCTTCCTCTTGGATAAAACAGTCCTGATCTGTAAATTAGTCACCTTGTTCATGGTGACCGTTTGGTCAAGCTTTGTCATTCAAGCCAAGCTCTGTCACATCGCTGTTTGTGACTGCCATGCCTGCGTTCTCATCGACATCCATACAAATTGTCACTGTGACATGTTTACCCTGAATCTCTTTATATACCCACATTGAGACCTTTCACTCCCCCCTTCCCCTCTCTGCTGCACCTCCCATGTACCTTATGTGTATGGACATTGTTGGTGTCAGATAATTGAGCCCTGGCTCTCTTAGCATGTATGTTGTGTCAGCCTCATCAGCAGAGAACGGGGGGCTCCTATATATGGCCCCTGTTGGACAAGAGGTATTGTCTAATAGTGAGCATGGCAAATATCCCATGACCCTGTTGCTGCAGGCTTGGGACTTTGGGGGTAGGGTTAGCTCTTCTGTTGTTGTGATTACTGGCAGGGGGCAAAGAGGAGATACAGGAGGGGGTGAGGGGGGGATGACTTGGCCCCAACTGAGCACAATATGTAAGCGTGGTGGGTGGGGGGCTGTGTGTGAGAATCATATTGTATACGGCCCCCACGCCTGCTCATGGTCCCACCCTGATAAGGGATGTGCCTTATTTATTGAACCATTACAGGACCCAACTCTTTATCTTTTCTGTTTACCCCCCCACTTGTCCTTATCTGCAGTAAGAGCAGCTGTCGGTCCACTGGCAGTGATTGATCTCAATGCATGTGTTTGCGTGTGTTTGTCTGTATTTTACTGTGAAAGGACCATTCTTTTGCAGCCTTAATTGATTCTTCACAGAATCCTGGCCATAAAGAATGTCTCATTGCATCTCTTTTTTATGCATAATGCTAATTGGTTTCGGTGTTCCTTCCTCTGTTTTCATTTGTATCGTGAATATTGTTCATTCTTCCCTCTCCCATGGAAGAGTTGCCTGGCAGGTGGATTTTTCCTTCAGATAAGAATCAAGCAGGTCTGGCCTACGTACATTTAAATGTTTGCTCTACAGTACGAATGCCAATGATCTAGGAATGCATTGGCAGGTTAAGACCACAACAACTATATCCTTATGTTGATGGTGGGAAAAGCGATGCTATGTTCTGATTAGCCCAGGCTTTGCTGTGTGTATCAACAACCACCTAAGCAGGAATCATCTGTGGCCACTACATCGTTGTGTTTACTCTGGGAGGGTCTCTGTCGTTATGTAACCAGACTCTCATAGCAGGGATAATAAAGGGCATTCCTGGCAAATGTTTTGTACTGTCATCCTCCTTTGGGGAGATGAATAGATGGCACAACTAAACCAGATTGTGTGGACAAGAATGGCTCTTGATCAATCCATGTTTTAAAATGCTGTCTAATGCATAAGAGTTATGACTGTAAGAAGTTGTTAATTATTACAAGAATAGAAGAATCTCCCCAGAAGACATGCAGTTTATGAACAAACCATTTTTTTTATTTTTTATTAAACCATTGTTATAATAGTCGACTTCCTAATATGGGGGAAAAATACTTGATGTTGTGAAATCTGCCGGAATCTTCTGTGAATAGACAGAGAAAAGAGAACAGTGTTTCCCCATCCAGCCAGCTAATGTATTCCCCTGCTTCACCAAGTGTTTTTTCTTGGGCTTCTGGTAGAATCAGCACAATAGCGTTCCCAAAGTGTCCATACTCGAGAGAGGTCAACTAAGCACATTTTCCTACATTTGAATTATCTTTTGCTTTTATTTACCTCCCAAAAAAGGTTTGATAAACGTTCCCCCAGCAAAATTGCAGATTTCTTTTTTGAGCAATTCTTATGATCGCATTTTCTCAGCGCCTAGATCCGACTTTGCGTTACCTAAAGGCATTAGGCTTGTGCATGTTGCACCGAATAGGTCAAGGAAAATATTTTCTTATCTCATCCAGGAAATGAGTAGATTAGATTAGGAGCACAACAGTGTACAAAATGTTTATAGATTTTGAAAAGAAACACAGTTGTGCAGTTAAGATGGAGGATAGAGCCTGGCCAATCCTACTTCAGCAGTTCCTACTCCCTCCAGTTCCTGTATGTTCTACTCCTCTTTCCAAATAAACCATAGATAAAATTAGACCTGGCATAGTTATCTAATGCTTCATCCCTTATGTTCATCGGCTGTTCCTCCTCCTGACCTTTTCTCCCTTGGCTCCTTGACCACCATGGGGTAGATTGTGATAGAGAGAGAGGGAAGATGAAGAAGAATAATGCATAAAGCTGCAAGGGAATTTGCTGCTGCCAGGCCCCCTTTTTTATTTTTTTATTTTGAAGGGCTGCCATTCTGGACGGGATTCAAGTCTTGGAACCCGGTGCTGTGGCTTGAGCGGGCAGACACAGTGGGAGCCTCTGCCGCAGTCTCGGAGCTGGAGCCCTTCTTAGAAAGTCCTCGTAATCACATTTAGGGGTTACAAACGCAACCAGGCCTAGTTGGCTTTGACTTGCTAGCCACAGCAATATTTCTTTGATATTAGTGTTGTGCATTAGAGATGATCAGAAGATTCCTGGGGATCAAAATTCACATGGAGAATTTCCATACACGGTCTATTCGGCGATGGTGTAGAAGATCTTGATTTTAAGACTGGGCATACTGTGCTACTTCAGTTCCCCAAGAACCCTCAAAGTCAAGAGCTCTCTTCTGGCTGGGTTTAACTCTGATGATGTAGATGATGGTGCAGTTGCTGTATGCCTTTCATTGTACTAATGAGAATACGCCAACAATCATGGCATATATACTTGTGCCATCATGAGCCAGATGGTTGCATCGTCAGATCTACACACACACAGATGGAGAGCAGTGCACTTTCCCTAGTGATGGGACATAGTTGGCCAACTTTAGTATCTTGCTACAGTTTATCTTTAATTGCGAGACAAACTTTGCAAAATACCCCATGGATACAAGGACTCACTATAGAGATATTGATTTGTATTCTCTATAATGGGACTTTGTGTGGTACTTATCTGGAATTGTTTGTGTAATTGGGTTAAACCCATGGTGCTGTGTGTTATTTTGGACCACGTGCGATGGGGAAACTGCAGTGGCAGGCGCTTCGTGCTAACTTAATAAGAGGCCGATTGAGTTTGTGCCCAGACCTCGGGAGACTCTAACGCAAGTGGAATTGACCCTTACGAGGAGACAATAAGGGGATAATGGGGCACTTCATCTGTGGGCGGGGTCTCTGTTCACTGTAGTACTGTTAGGGATATTTATTGGTTCTGGTTTAGTGTCGCGGCTCTCAATGATCCCCAAACAAGGACAAAGTCTGCTTACTCGCTTTTTAGTATCAACTCATAAAGTCATTTCCTGTTATTTTTCATCCACTTTTCCCCACGTTAGGAAACACACGTGCCTGACTCTGCCCCTTTTTTGTTGGAGTGAGCTTTTTTGGAACACACACACACACACACACACACACACACACACACACACACACACACACACACACACACACACACACACACACACACACACACACACACACACACACACACACACACACACACACACACACACACACACACACACACACCCCCCCCCCCCCCCCCCCCGTTAATTGGCTGTGACGTTAAATGTTTATCTATCGAAACCTAAAGTCATAGACTGTCACACAGGTGATCAGTCAACCCAGAGAGGCTGGAAAATCCTGTTTCTCTGCGCAGGAATCTGTGGTGAGAGGGAGGCATGCAGATGAGGTGTATTAGTCAATACTACACTGTGTCGTAGGTCGTCATCTTGTAAATTCATCCCGTAACACTTATTTGATTGTTTGCCAGGGAGAATTATAGCGCTTGGCGCATGCCGTGGTGCACTCTGATGTATGCTGTAGTCAAGACTCTCGCTTCTGATGCTGTGTCATGACTCAAAACACATGATGAGTGTCTCTGCGTTGGAACTGAACGACGCTTGCATTCAAATGACATTTGTGAGTCCGGTGTGTTGTAGTGGAGAACCAGGGATAAGTTCTCTAGAGGTATTGCAGCGGCCTGAAACCTAGGTACAGGCTATTGAGTTTTAGCTTTCAAATGTGATACTCCACCAGTAGTCCATCAAAGCAGAACTATATATTTTCTTGTGGATTATTCAGTAATCTCTGAGATATGGAGGATGATGAAACCTGTCATCATCCTCCATATCTCCATATTGACTATTTAGTCATTTAGCAGACACTAAAGGGACTTCCAATTGAACAAGCATTTAATTAATGAGCAGGTAGGGTATCTTGCTCAAGGATGCCCACAGGTAGTGTGTGTGTGTGTGTGTGTGTGGTGTGTGTGGTGTGTGTGTGTGTGTGTGTGCTATGTACTGGCGCATGGCTCGCTGTGATCATTCACATTTAAATGTATTTGTTGTTGGTTGTGAGTGACACCTCCGTGTCGTGATACTTTGCCCTCTGAAGCAGAGAATACCACAGTGAAGTTTGTCCTCTGGCTGACACCGTAAGGGGAATTCAAATTTTATGGCCATGCGTTGCAGTGGAACCTTGCGCTACTCCTCCTCCACTCTGTCGCAGGTAAGAGGAAAGAGGGGGAAGCATGATTCAGCAGCATGCTCCCATTCACCAGCACTGGGGAATCTACGTGAGACAACAGCAACTACATCTTTGCCTCAATTCCTCTGAAATGAGAGCGATTTTCTCTTATGAGCTTGCAAACTCGTGTGTCAGGAGATTGTCCGTTCTCACATACTAGAAATATGTTTGGTTTATGCAGGGGAGGCGCTTTGGTAAAGCCTACACAGGATGCAGGACCTGACGCATTAAGACATTGACGTTGGGAGATGAGACAACTGATTCATCCAAAATAATGACCCATTGATATCTCCTACTTATCCTGTGGATGTTTGCCTACTTCTGGTTTAGCGCCAGTCACATACAGAATACCTAAATCGGCTGCAAACTCTTCTTCATCTTTGCATTGCATGCATTGCATGCATTTGCATACAGCGAATTATGCAGGACAGTATCTGTGGCTGTGAATTCTCTGGACAATGACCTGCTCTTATCACAAATGGCCTCAATCAGACATTGCACAGACTTGGTACCACAGGGAACTGCTTAATGTCTGGCCGAGCTGATTCGGACATTTGAGTTCTCACCGACAGCTCCTTTGGGTAAAGTCTAGAGCACGATTCAGGGGTGCCGTGCACGTGTGAAAGTGGCTTTAGTTCAGGCCTTTTGTAATGTTTTTTTCTAATTTTGCGGGTACCTGCATCAATGTGCTACGACCCGCGATTGTGTTTGTTAACATGCTTGTTTTTAATTTCTCTCCCGGTCGGGTTTCCATTGATTTGTTGGTGTGTGAATGCATTTTCCATTCAGTAAGCCAAGTGGCCGGATAGTGTAGCGGTTAGCATCATGGACTCTCAGCTTAAAGATACTAGGTTCTATCACTAAGGTCCAAAGTCTACCTGTAGTAGTTATCCTTGAGCAATATCCCCTGACCCCAGCCTGCTACTAAATGACCTTTATCTGAATTCACTGTTAGTCTCATTAAAGCATTGGCTAAGCCAAGAACACACAAGCGGTCTTAGCGGTCTAATTTTAATGCAAAAATAGAACATTTCCCCATCAGCGTTAACCAATGTGGCATGTGGAATATTGGCCGATATGTTATTTATATATTGGCACCACCTCCTTAGGGTCATAAAGTAATTAGGTAAAATACTACTATCAAAGTTTGGCCACATTACTTCCACTCGTGCTCTACACACAGGCACACGTAGAGGCAGTTTCTGTTTTCCTTCCAGCCAGTGTTTCCTTCCAGCCATTGTATTGTTTTCAGCACTATGTAAAGCAGTGGGTTTGCGTCCACAGTGGACTGAGAGGTGTGTGTGTGTATGTATGTATGCGTGTGTGTGTTTTAAGGTCAGCAGCAGATGCAGCAAAGTGCCAACTCATCTGGATGGGGGCGGGGGAGTGGCCGGTGGCTGGATCATTAAGTTTAGTGCTGAGGCCAGAATGCCTCCGCTACCATCGCTGCTGTCTCCTCCCCCTCCAGCTCCCCATCCCCCTACCACTTTTTTTGTGCTTGCTGCCGTCCTATCCTTTGCTCTTTCCATTTCTCTCTCTTCTTTCTGTCTCTCGCCATTTCTTCTTTAATTCCGACTGTCTTTCTCCATTGATTTCCTTTTCCCTTTTCTGCCTCTGTTTCTCATTAGTTCCTTCTTCCATTTGTCTCTTTCTGCTCTCTCCAACTCGGTCTGTCTCAGTTTATCTCAATCTCCTTTTAACACTCTCTTTCTATCGCATTCCTCCCTTCTCTCGCTTTCTCCAATTGACTTGGTATTCTCTTTCTCGATTTATATTCCCTCTTTCTTCTCTATGTTGCTCTCACTCTCACTCTAATACCTCTCCCAATCTCTATCTCTATCCTGCATTCCTGGGCGGCTTCCAGTGATGTCTTTTGCTGTTGTCTCACTGACCTGTTCAGTCTCCAAACTTTGTACATTTTCGTGTGTTTGGTGTGTTTTTCTTTTGAAGTATTTACTTTGCAGTCTCATCAGAGACTCGCCCATTATGTCTGGACCACAACTTGAGACCATCTCCCAACAACAATGGACACCTCTCAGTGTGGGTGGACAGGGGCGGATGGGAGGGAGGACAACGCCCCTAATTGATCGAGTTCTGCGGGACAATGTTCTCAGGGGTGGCCCTTCCGACGTGTATATATTGGGTCTTCCACTGCCGGTGGTGACGGATTAGGGGGGCGTGTTTGTGTTTACAGCCCATGTACAGTAGAGCTGCCTGATAGGATGACTCATTAGCCCATTGAGCGCCATAGATCAGATAAATCATTTACAGCCCAATGGGAGGTCGACTGCTCTTCTTGTGCCGGAAATCCGGGTGAGTCAGACCCCAGCCGTCCATCCCTTCTTTTTATTTTTTTTTTATTGCTTCCATCCGGTGGTGCGGGAAAAGTCTGTTGATAATAGCAGCCTGTTTCAGTTGCCAGGGCGACGGCGTCTCCCCTACCCACCTGCCCACTTACTTACTTACTCACCGGGTTAGAGGCCCACGTTAAGGAGGGGATTAGAAGGCACATAGCTCACACATGGGGCGCCCCACGGGGGATCTGAACCCCCGCCCCAGTCTGACTGTTGACTGTTCTACACCGGCCCCTCTGCCCCTTTTGTCAGCGTGACCTAGCTGACCTGATGTTCCCGGCAAAGCTTTGGTAGGCCAGGCCTCCGCCGCCGACACTCTCAGAATAGAAAGGTCTCGCAGGGCCGCTACATTGTATATGGTCGGGGGCTCCTCGTTACACTGGGGTGATTGTTTCGTTTAAAATTGGCCGCCAACAAATTCCTCAGTTATTGGTTTGGTTACCAATTAGTCTATTTTCCTTTTTACTATTGAGGCATTAAACAGATTTGAAACATCTTCATCTGTAACTCATAGTGAATCTTTTTGATGTCTTCAGGAGCAGGTAGGGCATATTGGGCACATTGACATTCAAACTCTAAAGCTTTTACTGGGAGTCAATAACTAATAAGGGGGCCACGCTGCCCTGTTGATTGTTTTTCTCTATTCAATTCCTTCTCTCTCTTTAATTTGAGGCCATCACAGGAGGTGTGTGGAGGCTCAATAAGATCAGCTTGACCCATGCGCCCCATGGCCTTCAAGTCATAAAATTGGCTTTTATCAAAGCCTAACCTAAGCTCTTGTGTTAAACTGATGGCCAGATTACACACCGAGCATATTCCAGCAAGCCCCTAAAAGCTTCTTAGCACACATCTGTGTATGACCCACCCGGACCGAGGGTTTTAAGCACATCATCTTTGTCTCCAATGCATCAAATGACACAGGGGGAAAAAATTGCACACTCTAGTTAATCTTTTGTTTATATTTTGGGGCTTTTGTAAGAAACATATTTCCAGTGAACCGTTTCTCTCAATGCAATGTTACTAATCTAATCTTCACTCCATCGGGCTTCTTCTACTCGCTAATCATTCATCAGCTATGGAGGAAACATTAATACGTGACAGACATACAAAACACTGCTGCAAGGAATCGGCCGACTGCGTCTCCATAGCAGGTTGGCCACCTCATACCAGTGGTCAGTCTCTGACCAGGAGAGTGTGTCCTTTGTAGATGACTGTGTGCCCCCACTCAACACGACCCTCCTCCTCTCTCTCTCTCTCTCTCTCTCTCTGTCAGCCAGACCCTCCACTCCAGCTTGTCCAGACGGCCAGCTTGTGTCTGTGTGTCTCGGCCCTTTAAGATGCCCCCCTCAGCAGGGGCATTCATTAAGCGTGTGTGTGTGTGTTTCGGGGGTTGGTTGGCTTGTGTGTGTGGGTGATGGGGGAGGTCTCACCGTGGTGACAGCGCTTGTTAGCAGTTTGCGGCCAGAGCTGGAATGCTTGTCTCAGGCTTGTGTGGTTTCTTTTTTCTGTTGATAGACGAGAATGAAGGCAGAGGTAGAGCTGGGCAATATTGACCGATTCGGGTTTCGCCCTATTGAAACTCAATATCAGTAGTTTGACGAGGTCTTCTAGTTGTTAACTGCGTAAACGGGGGATTTTTAGACACTTCATTATTTCGATCAGCCTTAACAGTTTAATCTAGCCTTTATCACTTTTATTGAAGCGCTTTCAAATCATAACTGCATGTTTATATGCAATTCCATTAATGCAATTCTTTTGTGATTCTTTGTCCTTCTTTGCCCTCTATCTCCCTCTCCTTCTCCCCCTCCCGCTCTCCTCCTCTCTCTGTCCCTCTCTCTCCCCCCACTCCTGTCTCCTTCAGGTGTTCCTGACAGTGTACCTTAGTAACAATGATCAGCATTTTACTGAGGTGCCCGTTACCCCGGAGACGCTGTGTCGAGACGTGGTGGAGCTCTGCAAGGAGCCGGGCGAGGCGGACTGTCACCTGGCGGAGATGTGGCGCGGGTCTGGTGAGTGTTGGCTTGGTCGGTCTCTTTGTCCTCTACCTCGAAAGTCACTCAGAAGAGAGGATGGGTGGTTTGTTGGTGGGTGGGGGGGATTAAGGAGGCGGTAGAAAAGTGGGAAGGAGGAGGAGGAAGGCTGTGAATCATGTCAGGTGGGTGATTATTTTTGGGGGGAGGGGTCATCGTGGGGTTGGATATAAATCAGGATTGAGAAATATCGATTATGTTTTGGAGGTATGGACACGTGGTTGTGTACACCGTGAAGGGACCCGTCGCACAGGTTTGAACTCGCTTTATTGTCGGTTCCCCTCTGCGTTGACTACGGCAAACGGTGTATGATGTCCTTGTGGTTGGGGGCTCAGCCTCGACCAGAGTCTTGCGGCGCCTTGATGCAAATTCATGGAGGAGAGTGAAGATAATTGGCGAATCCAGGGAAGTGGTCGCATCACACAATCACATCTCAAGGACCGCGGGACTTTGCTGCCCCGTCGCCATGGTAATGCCGCCATAAAGCAGTCGAGAGGAGAACGCCAATTATGGTGCGCAAGTACCTTCACTAGGAGAATATTCATGAAGCGGCCGTTATGGAGGGCCGAAGACGGCTGGAGAAGATGGACGGTTCTGCACTCTTATTCCACTCAAGTTGTGCCGCCTACGTGAATATGCTTTGCGGTGGTGTGAAAGGAGAAGTTTACTGTTTCTTCTGTCAATGGTGTGGTTTCACGTATCCGGTGCTAAATATCAACCCGGCCCTCGATAAGTCGTATACTTGGCTAACCTGTATGTGGGAAAAACAATCCGGGACAGATTTCAGTATGTTGGTATGCACGCTTTTTATACTAATTGTGTGTTACCGTTTTGTAAGGCTGATGCCTGAAGTTAGATTTGCATACAGTCCAGAAAATGTATTGTTTGTGTAATGTTGTGATCTAAAAATCTAGTTTTGAAAGAGGGTACACTTTAGTGCTGTGCTGGTAATCTTGGATGTTTTATATGATGAAACACCTTCAAATGGAGGTTGAGGAAAGAATGGATCCATGAGCTCTATGGCTTAACTTAAGGCCACGATAATTGACTTCAAGACGGCACCGCCGGGGCCCCGGGCCTCTCCTTGTCTCAGGATCAGCCGGAGACGGATGTGCTGTAAGGGAATCTTCTGTGAAACTAGGGCAGCCTGGGAGCAGGCTCGTGCAGTCTGACAGGATTTACAAAGCGTCTGAGCACCGCACTCGCTCACGTTGCTATGGTCATGCGTATCCGTCACGCGCGTGCGAGTGAGTAGCTGGCACGAGCCGTCATTTTGAGCTCGAGAATCATGTCATTAAGGAGCAGGTAGGGGTTGGACATCCTGCTCGGACATCTACAGACATGGGTGTATTGTAGCTAGACTGGGGACTTCGTGTTGGGATTGAGTTATACAAACACGCCGACCCTTTGCCCACAAACCCAAACATTGCTTCTGTGTGTGTGTGTATTGGGGGGAGCGGGAGTGTGTCCGTCCACAATGTGTTTGGGATCATGAGTAGGTCGTGTGTGTGATCTCGTGGTGGTGTTTGTTCTGCAGAGCGGCCAGTAGGGGACGGAGAGAGGATGTTGGATGTGCTCCAGCGATGGGGGCAGCACAGGGGGGAGGTGCGCTTCTTCCTCCGCCATGACCGCGCGCCGAGCAGGGAGTCAGGTGAGTGGCCGCATGCAAACACACAGACGCAGACTAACGCACACAGACCATAATATGCACATTTATAGCTATTTACATATACACACACACACAGAGACACAAACATACCTTAAAGTACAGCTATGTTGACAGAAGTGTACAGCGACAGGTGCCAACCTTTACACATTTATCTCTCGGCCATCTGGCAATCTATGAGATTGCACGAACTACTCACGCACTTCGCACACACGCAAGTGCACATTCACATACACATTGCTCATTGCTGTAGTAGCAGACATCTAGACCCAAGGACGACTCTCTGGGATTCTTAGACAAGCCCCTCCACTCTTAGCTCTGTATATGGTGTGCTGGGGGTCCCAGCTATGTCATCATAAGCCTGTTACTGTTCACTTTCCATCGAGTACACAGAAATGCTTTAGTATTTCTGTCCCGCCTGCGATCCTCTCAGACCTCACTTGCGTAACCCTGAGCCCTCTTATCCTTCTGGGCTGGAGTCTGGCAGCCGGATTAGACGGCACTTTACCGCCTTCCTGTTGTGTTGGCCCGCTCCTGTTGTTGTTTTTTGTTTTCCCACTCCGCTAGCTGAGCTAAGCTAAGCCCGCTGTGTAATACCAGGGTGGAAATTTACCTAAACTGAATTTTTCTGAGGGTACAGAAACGGAGGGTGTACAAGCAAGCCTAGGTCAGATCTTCCCTTCTGCCACTGCTGCAGTTTGTTCTTATATTCAAGATCAGCATGGTTAATGTCTTACCGTGTATCAATTGTTAATGTTAAAACCAGGCGATAGTTTTACCAACATCCCTTAGTTATGCATTCATTTTTGTGTGTGTGTGTGTGTGTGTGTGTGTGTGTGTGTGTGTGTGTGTGTGTGTGTGTGTGTGTGTGTGTGTGTGTGTGTGTGTGTGTGTGTGTGTGTGTGTGTGTGTGTGTGTGTGTGTGTGTGTGTGTGTGTGTGTGTGTGTGTGTTTTCTCCCCTGCCTATAAAAGGCTCAGTTGTTCACTTTGACCGCCCCAACACAGTCCTATGTATGTAACTGGTCAAAGGTCAACCCACACCGTTATGTAATCCTAAGTGGCTTTTGTCATAGGGCACACACAGAACTTCAGATATGGTCCAGTGGGCCCCTCCCCCAATCTCTACCATATGCTGCTTACCATACGTGTACTCGGACACGCGCTTAATTAACAGGGGTCCTTGGCTGGCCGGGGGATTGTATAGTGAAGCAAATCTTGAAGATTATACCCAGTCACAAAGCAGCACTGATCCCATCTTTGTTTCCTACAGTGCGTCTCCTAAGCTCTTTCTCGACCCCTGGCTAATAGGTGTGCGTTCGCCTCTCCTTAACACACACACACACACACCCACCCCTAGATGTGTGCGCTCACTAGTTGCGCCTAGAAGGGAAACAGGCCGCCGGGGGAATGAGGAGGCGTCCCTTGGGGGTTGTCCTAGCAGTGTGTTCGTTGTGTTCTGAGTGGACCTGGTGATTTGAGCTCGCTCAGGGGAACAATATGTCTGACTGGGCAATGTGTCGTTCTGCCCGTCGCCCTTTAGCCAGCTCACGGGGCTCGGAGCCCAAGAGGAACGGAGTGAAAGGCCCACCCGACAGGAGGATGGAGAACGGGGTGAGTTCCTATTGGCTGTTGTGTTGTGTACAGTCATTTCTCAATACTCTATACTGTATGATAATGGTTGTAACATTCCAAGATGATATCATTTAGGACCTATATGAATTGTATAGATATTAAAATACATTTACAAAGCTGCTGGGTTACTATAATTGACAAACAATGTCTCCCGTCGTGTGTGTGTGTGTGTGTGTGTGTGTGTGTGTGTGTGTGTGTGTGTGTGTGTGTGTGTGTGTGTGTGTGTGTGTGTGTGTGTGTGTGTGTGTGTGTGTGTGTGTGTGTGTGTGAACATATATATTTTTCGCTTCAAATATATTGAGTGTCTCCGTCCATCAGTATAATTACAAGGTTTCACCTTTGCACATGACAGAAGGCTGTTGAAGGATTTGTAGTCGGGAAGGAAACTAGTTTGGTCGGTTGCTGCTCGTGTCAGCAGACCAGAGTGCGATCACAGGCATCCAATATTTACTGCTCATGTTGTTTTGACTTTAGGCTTATTAAGATGATATGCATGTATATGTACTATACGTGTATGAGTGTAGCATAACTAAGCCAATCAATGTGTTGGTATGCTTTTGGCCAAAAGTCCTTCACGCAAACAGCTAGTAGTTTTGACAGTCTATGTGTCACCTTCATCCGGATGATTAATGAATTGGCCTCCAGGGCTTCCATCCGTGCTATCGCAATAACAACTCGGGACAACTTTGAGTCTGGGATGCACCTGTGTTTTGTTTTCTTTTTTTTTTTTGCTGACTTTCATGTCTGGTCAGGTGGCTGCCCCGCGGATGGACATGACCCTGGCTGAGCTGCAGGAGATGGCCGCCCGGCAACAGCAGCAGATAGAGGCCCAGCAACAACTGCTGGCTACCAAGGTACAGAGACACAGATGGCCCTTTTCCCTCAAATTAGCTCTGCTTCTTGAACCGGATGCTTAGAACCTAGGCACTGTCTAGTGAACCAGCCCGCGTTTCCACAAGTTTTGGGCAGAATCATCATTGCACCATTCACATTGGAGGTAAAGAGTTGTAGCATTCCTTTTGTTCCATCCTGTCTTTGCAACGTGTACAATAATGATACACCAACTGTCATCATGGTTCGCGCTTCAGGTTTAGGAAGACCGGCATTTTTTGGCTCCAGCTGCGAAACACTCCATTTATTTTCAGTCAAAATTTGGTGCAAGAACTGCAATGGAACCCATTCCATGTTGGTGTAAAAGGGGTAAGCGAGAGAAAGGAAGAGGATGGGAGAGTAGTCGAGAGAATGTCACGAGATGGGGAGAGAGGGATAAAAAGGGAGAGACGGGGAGAGAGATTCGATTGTTATACTTTGACACTATGACCATGTTTTTCTTTCATGCCAATAAAGCAATTGAAGTGAATTGAGAGAGAGATTGAGAGGGGAAAGGGGGGGGGGGGTGGGGGGGTGTAGAGGCTGTGAGTGAGTGAGAGATGGAGAGGGAGAGGGATGGATGGAGATGTGACTAGACAGACAAATGGGTTGATGGTGCGGAGCAAGGTTGAAAGACCCAGAGATGAAAGCACAGCCCCATCAGAGGATGTAGAGAGAGAGAGAGAGAGAGAGAGAGAGAGTGTGAGTGATTGTGGTGGGGTTGGGGGGGGGGGGGGGGCTGGAGGCAGGGGCTGGAGGCAGGGAAAGACAACAACAAAAGGTATGCAGACAGAATGGATGCACTTGAGATGAAGATGTAGTGCATGAGACGGGGCCAGGCAGTAGTAGAAACAGCCCCATGGTAGGCTTCTGTGTGTGTGTGTGTGTGTGTGTGTGTGTGTGTGTGTGTGTGTGTGTGTGTGTGTGTGTGTGTGTGTGTGTGTGTGTGTGTGTGTGTGTGTGTGTGTGTGTGTGTGTGTGTGTGTGTGTGTGTGTGTGTGTGTGTGTCCCAGGGTGGCCTCTGCCCACCATTGAACCAGACTTTCGAAGTATATGTTTTCTTCACTGGTGTGTGACTTATTTCTGAGCTCGGCTCGGTTTGATCGGTGACAAGAGAGGAAAAAATCATAACAAATTGATTTCACATATAATTATACCTTTTCTTTGTTTTATATTAATGTTTTGAGACTGCTTATTGCATTGTGATCGGTATGAAAATGAAGTATGACCTGTCTCTGTTCATCAGGAAATCTTCACTGTTTACTTACTCACGTACTGAAGGTAGATGCAGTGAAGCATAAGGTACAAGTTCAGTAGAATGTGAGGTAATGGTTGGAATAGCAGTACCTTAATCTCTCCGTCACTGTCCCCGTCTCTGTTTCTCCTGCTTCCTCTGTGCGGGCCCTGCAGTGTCATGTAGCCTCTCTAGCCGGTTTACGTGCATCGCCCCAGGCAATCGGAGCATTGTGGCCTGTGGATAGTGTAGCAAGTGCAGGAATGTGACCCTGTACAACGGCGTAAGCTAGCAGAGGTACCTGTTGAGTAAACAAGCAGACGTCCCTATTATGTCTCTTATCTTCCCACCATCGACCGAGCCAGCGCCGGATAGAGACTTGTTTTGTTCTCACCTGGGGGAAACTATCCGGTGGTCGCACCCAAACCTGGTGCTCCCAATCACCATTGATATTCATCGGCTGATATGACTCATTCAGGACATGGTTTCATCTGATTCGTCCGCAGCCTTGACCCATGTCGGCCAATGGGGGCGGCTCGCCCAGCATTTGAAGATTAGGTCACGGTAATGCGTTTTGCTGTCGTACATGTGAAGGAAGAGATGTGATTTATGGCGTACCTTGGTGGGAGGCGGTGAGACGGAGGCTGGGCTCCCCACTTTGTGGCCGCTTATTTATGTGATGAGGTGTGAACAAGAGTCCAGCATTCATGGGTTGATGTATAGAGATAGTATGTCATCAAAGAGGATGTTAAGGATTATTGGGCTGCTGATGAAGCTGAAATGTATTTCTTTAAACATGGTCCGAAATTGTTAATTTCAGTAAAGTAATCCAAACGTATAATCGAATGTGCTTGCATGGGGATCCTATCTGTGGGAGAAAGGTTCTTGGCCAGTGTTTCAGTAGGAGAACCAATTAAACACTGCAATAACATTACATCGTTTTTAGATAATGGGTCAAAGTACCATCACGTTCGGTAAATCAATAAAGTTGAGGCCAGAGTTAAGACAGTACGCCTCTGCCTCTTCGATTTAGAACACCACTCCAATATTTATGATGATACCGTGGTACAACATCAGCTTAGACGAAACGTGTTGTGGTTGGGTGTGGTTGAAGCGGCGCTTGAGCCGTACTTATGAGTCAAAGGTGGGGGAATCCCTTCGCCACACTAATCCATAGTGTAACCCGCTAAAGAACTCCCCCCCCCCCCCCCCCCACCCCCCCACCAGGAGCAGCGGCTGCACTACCTGAAGCAGCAGGAGCAGCGGCAGCAGCAGCAGGCCTCGGAGCAGGAGAAGCTCCAGCGGCTGCGGGACAACGTGGAGAACCAGGAGGGCCGCCTGAAGAAGGTGCGGGCCCTCAAGGGCCAGGTGGAGCAGAAGCGCCTCAGCAACGGCAAGCTGGGTGAGCCATTCAGATTAACACTATGGTGGCGCTCCGACGTCTGGCTTACGTTCCCTTTTCTAAATTGTATTTATTTTGTAAACATTTATTTTATTCAGGCCAAAAATAAAAAAACAAATAATAATAATAAAACCGATCTGGTTATTTAGCCTGATCGAGTCTCAATCTGAAATGTTTTCAGAAACAGTATCAGTCATCAATGAGCAGGTAGGGCTCATCTTGCTCATGCATGCCAGTTAGACACGCACATGGCGAGGTTTCATTCATTCCCTCATGCCCTTGCCTCCCTCACCTCTCCACCGTCTGCCCTCGACTCCGATACGGTTATTATATATACCTTCACGCGACAAACAAAGTAGTCCACTAGAGCTGACCCCTGGCTCACCTGCGCCCCCCCCCCCCCCCCCACCCCCCTGCAGTGGAGGAGATCGAGCAGATGAACAGCCTGTTCCAGCAGAAGCAGCGGGAGCTGGTGGTGGCCGTGTCCAAGGTGGACGAGCTCAGCCGGCAGCTGGACATGCTGAAGAACGGAAAGATGGACGCCTTCCACGACAACCAGAGCTCCGTTGCCGAGCTGGACCGCCTGTACAAGGAGCTGCAGGTGAGTGTGTGCGGGTGGGAGGGGAGGGTGTGTGTAAGTGTGTGTGCATGTTCTGGCATGGTTTCTTTTTACCCTGTGCTCACGTGTTTCGAGGAATGAAAACAAAATAAGGAACTCGCTGGCAATCCGACAACATACCTAACAGCCATGTGTTGAGTTGAAACTCATCTAGGTTCTTTGCAAGGGAAAACACATTCTCTGCATGGTTATGTTTCAATATTTGCAACAAGCCAGAGCCTGATTTCCACCAACATTTGGTGATGCAGATCAGTGGTTGACATGAGCACTGAACTGGGGGAAATTGCCATGGGATCTCAAACTGTTATGTCATTATTATGAGATTGTTTCTTGTTCTTAATGGATTCGATCCAATGTCGTATGACTTACTTTATTACCGGTAGTTGGATATCAACTTTTTACTGTACCAGATAGTACCTGTAGTTTTAATTGCAACAAAGAACATTGCATTTTTTTTATAGGCCTGCTAGTATGACGTTATGTGCAATGCGTCAATAGTATTTTAATTATTAGGGTGCAATCATATAGTAACAAACAGGTGGTCACTGATGGTGAATACAAACAAAGTCTAATAAAATGGATGGGACGGACATGACGTAATGTTTTTATGGTTGGCGTCCAATATAATAATATATTCCCTGGGTTTACCTTTTCTCCATTATACATTGACTTATTGCGCTACAAAGAAGGACATTTTAAGCTTTGGGCTTTAAATGTCATTTAGTAGCATTTTGGGGTAGGCGATAAAAAAAAAAAAAAATATTTGAGGTTGACATTAAGGTTCAAACCCAGTACTTCTCAGGCTGGAACTCAAGCACCAATACACCCTCCAGCCCCTAACCCATGTTCTAAATCCCTCCTGTTTCCCGTCCACTGTGTGTCTTGTGCAGCTGCGCAACAAACTGAACCAGGATCAGAACTCCAAGCTGCAGCATCAGAGGGACAGCCTGAACAAGCGTAACCTGGAGGTGGCTGCCATGGACAAGAGGGTCAGCGAGCTCAGAGACCGCCTGTGGAAGAAGAAGGCGGCGCTGCAGCACAAGGAGAACCTTCCGGTGAGAAGATGTCTCGCACGCACGCACGTACACAAACACACCCGCACACACGCAAACGCAAACACACAAACACTTGTCTTACAAAGATGTTAGTCACACGCCTCACGTAGAGCGTAAACACACACACAAACACACACATAGGTGTGTCTCGGAGGAAACACACACCTGTCTCACAGCGAACACGCGCACCTGCCTCACAGAGAGCACACACACCTTGCTATCACACCACAGTGATCTCAGATGACACACACACACCCGTCTCACAGAGAACGCACAAACCTGTCTCACAGAGACGTACACACCTTGCTACCACACCACATCCACCATTCACATTGAGACTCCCTCGATGTCTACCCAGGTAGTTTCTCCTTGCCGTTAAAACATACTCGCATTGCCCTGGTGTTCTATGCTCCTGCTGGACCAGGCTCAATCAGAGCTCCCCCTAGTGGCGAGAGAGAGAATAAATACTGTTTGTCTCCCTCCCTCTCCCTTTGTCTTGTTTGACCCCCGGAAGCCCCAGCACCCCAGCCATTCAGAACAGACCTCTACCCACGTAAGAGACTCCTCAGACCCCGACAGCACTCTCCTCTCTGTACCGGGGGGACCCCTCACGACTTTACCGACCAGAGATACACTCCCTTCTAACCCATCTATCCATTGTTTTCTTTATGTTTTTCCTCTCACCCCTTTTATCTTTGATTTCTCTACATCCTCACTCTGTTTGAAAAACAATTCTGGTGGAGGCCTAATGATTTTATTTATTTGTTTGACCATATGACAGAGGTGTTTTATCTTTTTTTTTCATGCCTGTTTCCCCTCAACTGCGAACAGCGAATAGTTTAGCAGTTAGAAATCAGGCGTGGAAAATAATGGGGAGGGAAGGAGGGAGGGAGGGAGAGAGATCCTATCACAGCTTGGCTCACTGTTGTTAATCCAACAGGAAACTGCTGAAATGATCTGCCTTACCCCTCACACGCTCAACTTGTCACAGAAGGACAGACGGGGATAGTTTAGTAGTGGTAAGGGTGATTGACTCCCAGCCGAAAGGTTCCTGGTTCACAGCCCAATGTTCAGTGTCCTTGAACACCCAACCTGCTCGTTCATGGGACAAAAACAAATCACTGTCACTCGCTTTGGAACAATTTCAATTCAAGTGTCATTGCTAAACAGTAAAAGCGGAGGACGGCTCAAAACAAGTAAAGAGGCCACGACCAAGCCATCGTCGCCCCCGTTAGACGGCGGATCTGCCTGTTCTCTCTCTGAACTGCCCCTCCACCCAGCCTCCATTAAGGTGGTCTGCCACAGCGCTGCACGGGGACTGCTAATTCAAAGTAAACAAACTTCTCTTTGAACCCGAGAGGGGATTAACCTCATCTTCGGCAAGTTGAATGGGAATGAGATGCATTACGTCATAACATGATAAAAAAAAGCATAAAAAAAAGATTTTATTACAACGGGTTCTTCGTCTTGTTTCCTTCTCATGACTAACAGCACAATTTGAAGTATCTTTTTTAATACCTTTTTTTATTTATTTTTTCACAGTACATGACAATTCCCAAATCTTGTTGAATGAATCAGAAATGGGAAATGTGTCAATCATTTTTCTTTTAAGGCATACATAAAGTTTGACATTAAATGTGTGTGCATGAATATGTGTGTACTGTGCATGAATATGTTGGTGTATGGTGACGAAGCACTGAATAGGCCCTCAGTCGGGAGGTGATTTACCCACACCCTGCACAGAATCACAATGAGTGGCTGTTTTTCACAAGCACACAAAGACACCCTCCACACACTCCATCCCGCCTTCTCCTGGCTTCTCCCGGCCCCACGCGGGCAGCCCCGGCCTGGCTGACATCATCCCCTCCACCCACCTCCTCCACCAACACCCCCCCTCGTCCAACCACACCAACCCAACAGAGGTTCTCTCTTCATGGGTGTCAGTATGGTGTCCTCCCCTATCATCGTCTCAGTCCCACAACAGTTTCCCCACAGCAGAGGGACAGACGGAGAGATGAGGAGCGTATTAGACCTAGACATGATGGCACTGTTGGGGTTCTTGAACTGCTTTGTGTTTTTGTTTTCTCAAGAATGGCTATCCCGTTAAAGAGAGGGCATCAAAGGACCCTCACCCCCAGGTAATTTAGTCAGCTCTTTCTCCTGCTCCTCCTGTTCTTGTTCTTCTCCTACTTTAAATATCTGCAGCATGACTCTGCAAAACCAGAGGGACGCGTTCGGCGTCCTACTCTTGGCGGGAAGAGTGCAAATCAAGTGCATCCTGTTTTTATAACGGGCCTGTGAGCTCCTCTTAATGCTCCTGGCTGTGTAGGTTTTAGCAAAGCCACTTTTCAATACTCTGTAGGGAAATGAAGATTGCACGATATTTGGATTGTACGTTAAAAAAGAGGCGCCAAGCGACGGCCCTTGTTTGGTTTGCAATTTAAAATGTGGTTATTAAATTCCTGACGTCTAGGATTATTTTTTTGCTAGGTACAAAAAAAGAAGGAAATAATATTTGGAATGTACTTTTGGTTCCGTCTGACTTCCCTGAAAAGGGTTCACTGTGTAATGGTTGATCTGGTGTCCTAGCATTCAAGGAAATGGTTTTCCTTGAATAAAAAAAAAAAGGTATTACTTTAAATGGAAAAGCCTCTATTTTCCATGTTGCCTGGCTCTTTCTAACCCATGCTGCTTCTCTATTTCCCCTCTCCCGATCTTTTCTATCTCTCTCTCTCCCCCCTCTCCTTATCTCCCCCTCTCCCCATCGTCCTCTCTTCCTCTCCCCCTCCCTCCCTCCAGCTGCCCTCCGAGGGTCCCGGGGCGCAGCAGTCGGGCCCGTCCCGTGTGGCCGCGGTGGGCCCCTACATCCAGTCCTCCACGGTCCCCCGGGGGCCCGTCAGACACGAGCTCCTGGTGAAGCCCGCCTACCCGGACGGCACCGCCACGCTGCCGGCCCCAGACCCCCAGGGAAAGGCGGGCACCGGTAATTAGTGACACACACACACACACACACACACACACACACACACACACACACACACACACACACACACACACACACACACACACACACACACACACACACACACACACACACACACACACACACACCCCATCTGTAACTTCTGGTCAGGGTGACTGAAGCCAAAGTCAAAATGGACGTGCTAGTCAGGTCCGTCTATAGGGATAGCCCCTTCATTTCAGTTTACGGTCTCAAAGGGATTTACAGCGCCACATAATGTGCCACCCCCTATATAACCGTAAGCCCTTGGATTTAGATGGACGGCTTAAGAAGGAGCACAGAAGAGGGACCCCTCCTTCCAGGGAGGGTTAGGGATTCGATAAGTGCTGAATGAGCAGATATATATTGGTAGAGTAACACAAAGCAGAAGTTGGTACGATTAAGAGCTACACCCTGTAGTACTCTGTGTACTAATTACTGAAATGAATGTATTCTTAATTTGTAAATTTTAAATGGCCCCATGTGGGTATCCCCCTCTGGTCGTTAAATATATTTTTGACCGGTGCAACCATGTTTTTTTTGCCTGGAATCGTAAGTGACTATTCAGTTTGTTTTGTTGGTCTTGAACAAAGTCTTGAAAAGAATATGACCGGAGTGTGCTGTCCGTCATTAGGAGCAGAGGATTCTGGGATGCCGTGTGGTTGTGATGTTACACTGAGTTCAGAAGGTAGTCGGTTATGTCCCCTTTCTGTCTTGGCTGCTGCTCTGTTGCAGTGAATACTGGCCCTGGAACATCTGTGATCACTGTTCTGATCTGTTCCATGTGCACTCTGGTTTGCAGTGTGTGTCTGTTGTTCTCTTTCACTCTCAGGATGCCCCCTCGATTAGGAAACAAATGTGTAGCATTTCTTTCTCGGCCTGTTGTTTCCCTATGCTGCCACAAGGTGGAGGTGGAATGCAGATTACTTGTAGCTGGTTGAACCAAAGAACATTTGAGAAGTGTTGTAGGATAGGTCAAGAAAAATGAAAAAAATGTGTTCTCTTTCGGCTGGCCTGGTATCTATTTTTATGGCTACAATTAATTGCTATAGCAAAGTTGAAAAATTAAAATAAACAAAAGACCATGGACGACTCCCCTGTACATGGGGGTGTGTATTGGTGTGTGGCTGCAGGGACATCTCTTATTCAGAGATGCCGGAGCACTTCCCCCACAGCCCTCTTCCAAAATGTACCCCCACGCCCCTCCCGGTGGGTGCCGTGCCAACGGAGCACCGGCTTTATTAAAAATGAATGACACCAGTTATTCCTAACGAAAAACAACGGCTATGGGACCTCCCCACTCTGTCTTGTCCTCTTTCTCTCTCGTCCTCTTCCTCTCTCTTTCCATCTCCTTTGCAGTCTCTCTATCTCTGTTTGTATCTCTCAAACCTCTCTTCCTTCCGAAGAAGGGAGGGGGTTTCTTGGTCTGCTGTGATGGTGCATGCTATCTCCCTTTGCAGGGTGAACTGTTACGCAGTTTGGGTGGGAGGGATGAAGACCGAGGATTGGTTGAGGACTTGGTGTGGTGTGGGCGGGGTTGTGGTGCGGGGGAAGGCAGTGTGGGCAGGCGGAGTCTCGCCACCGGTTCATTCCCATCCCCAGCACCTGTCCTAGGGGGCGGGGGCCACTGGATCGAGCATCAGGACCCGAGGCGCTGGGCTCCACGTGTGGATCCTTAAGGGGGGTGGGAGGGGGGGGGGGGGAGAGAGATACACCCGCCACCACACCCAAGCTGCGTTATGCCTCGATCCGGCCTGCAACATGTCCCTAGAGAAGAGTGAGGGGACTCGGCCGTTGGACTCGTATTTATCTTTTTACTGTTGTTTCTTGTCTCTTATTTGCGTGGTTGTCCCATCTAGAAGCCATGTTCTTGCTTAAGCCTCTGAAAGAACTCCGCGCCAAGAGAAAAGGTACTGCTGAACTGTGTGACGCGTCGTCTTCTTCGTGTGGATTATTTCTTGTTTTGCGTGCGTGTGACTCTTTTAAAATAGTTTTTCTTTGTTGTTTTCTTTGCGCCATTCGAACACCATTCGAAAGATAGGATGCGGGTTTAGACCCTTTATCGACTATTGTATCCTGTTCTTCTGTTTGATTTGCACTTGCTGTGCTGTGGATTGTTTCCAGTTTGTTCCGCTCGGTTCTCAACGCACGTCTGTGTGTTTCTAATTGGGTCATCGGAAACAAATGGACGCTCTGGGGGAGTCCGACTGTCCCACACCGTCTTGTTTCCACTTTGATTTCCTTATTATTTTGTCGTGTGCGTGTGAGTCAGAAGACTGAGAGCATATTTAGAGAGCTCCCGACAGCTGTTCAGAACAATGAATGGCTATGACAGCAAAACAAATAGACGGGCCTTAAATACAGTCTCTGTCTATCTGATCCTGTGTGATGCCATGGAAGTGTCCCGATGAAGACTGATCTAGGTCCCATGTCGGGTTTTACTTGCCGTTGTGTGACCTGATTTCCCTGATCCAGTCCTTTTTTAAATGCGCTTATGTCGTTCCCTCTCTGTACCCCTAGGCCCGCAGTCTGCCAAGCTGGCAGAATGGGGCCCTTCGGGGCCCGAGTCAAACACCAACGGTCACGGGCAGTCCGCCACGCTGCCACGGATGCCCTCTCACGCATCACCCATCGCAGAGCCAGGTAACACACGCACACACACACACACGCACATGCACACTTTCACTTCATGGTTTATAAATGTGACCTTGATGGCTCATGTGTGTGTTTGTGTCCCAGATGATCCAGAGCAGAAGAGGGACAGGAAGGTGCGTCCCTTCTCAATGTTCGAGGCCACGGAACAGCCCTCAACCGGCCTGCGCAAGAACCAGAGTAGTGACGACCTGGTCCGAGACGCCCAGGTGAGAGGAACTACTGCTGTCTTAATGTGATCTTCATTTCATTGAAAGTTATTGTCTTCATTTATTTCGTTTTAGAAAACTGTAGTTGGTGACTTCTGCGATATCTTTGGACCCTAGGAAGTCCAGCTGACCACAGAACTTCCCCCTTCTCCGCTAATAAACCAATAATCTCGTATATGATCTTAAATCTGTCCCCGTCATCCAAAAGTGTACGAGTCCCAGCATCACAGCTCTCCCTGTCCGTCTGGTGCTTCCCCCCTCCCCCAGGCCGCCAAACACCCGGTCAAGGTGCCCCCGCCCGTGCCCACCAAACCCAAGGGCCCGAACGGAGCCCCGTACTGCAAGCCGGGCCTCAACACGGGCACCTTCCCCAAGGCCAAGCCCCCCTCGTCCGGCCAGCAGCAGCAGCAGCCCCAGGCCCCTGCCCCGGGACGGCTCCCCCTCCCCGCCAACCAGAGTCAGACGCTGCCGCTGCCCTCCAAGCAGGACGCGCCGCCGGCCGCCACCGTGAGGCCCTTCACCCCCGAGCTGCCCAACTCCAAGCCCCAGACCCTGGCCGCCAGCTCCATCTACTCCATGTACACCCAGCAGCCCGGCTCGGCCAAGCCCTTCCAGCCCAGCGTGCAGGGGGCCCTCACCAGGGCGCAGTCCCGGGGCAACGGCTTCGTCAGCGGTGAGCCCCGTCCTGGTTCTCTGTGTCCTCCGGGGGTTAGTGGTAGCGCTCAGGAGGTCGAACCGTCACCAAACCGTTCCGATCCACAATTAATGAAATGTAAATGATTCAAATTACTATCATGTATACATTTTCCATGATGGTGAAAAAAATCGTTTGGAAATGGGATATCCTCTTTTAAATTAATTGTTATTTATCCTGTTGGATACATCTTCAAACATGTCGCTAAAGACACGGACTGCGGAAAAAGCTTTTTCAATAGATGCATCACCATGTCATCTATAGCGTCTACAAGGTATACGATGCAGGCTGCTAAACATCAAATAAACCCCCTTTTCAGACGTTTCACAGATATGTAATATTAATGATTTTAATGACCCCCCCCCCTGTTTCAGTATGAGGGGTGGGGTGGGCTAACATCACGGAGATGCACTCTGCTCATTTGCATATGCCGTTCTGATCTTTCCCTCCGAAGAGGAACGTTGCATTACATCGCCCTGTTGAATCTACGCGTACACGGGAAAACAATTACCCACGCGCCACTGGGCAGAGGAGCAGCGACAGGGTGGCCAGGCCAGCTGGCCCCTTCCCTACACACAAGCACGGGCAGACACACACACACACACACACACACACACACACACACACACACACACACACACACACACACACACACACACACACACACACACACACACACACACACACACACACACACACACACACACACACACACACACACACACACCGAGATGGGCCCCCCATTCATGCTGCTTGCCGGAAGCAAATATGGAAATGATATGAGGGCATATTGTTTTGTCAACGGCGCCCGGTTCTATTCATAGAACCATTTCTTACAGTGAATTAGATTCATGGGAACGTGTGTTGCATAATTTGTGTAGGTAATGCACAAAATGCCTCTGGTTGTGTTGTAATGCGCTGGCCTGTTTGTCTGGTTTTGTTTATCTTCATTTCATCTGATTAACTTTGAACTGCTTAACAACCTTTGCATCAACATAGTGAAAGTATGTAGACAATTTACATTGGATGTACATTTTTGACGGCCAATCGATAAGTGTTCATTTAGTGCTCTGATGTGAAGCCAATTCATATTGTGTTTATTGAGCTGAATGGATGTTACCACGTCATTGTGCTTCACCATAAGAGCGCTAAACCTAATGGTGTGTGTACCATTAATAACATGATTTGTGTGTGTGTGTGTGTGTGTGTGTGTGTGTGTGCGTGTGCGCAGTGTACGGCAAACCAGTGATTGCGGGTCCCCAGTACCCAGAGAACCCGTACATGGACCAACGCTCGTTCGACCACGAGGTGGACCACAACGGAGCCGGCCCGGCCTTCCAGGGCCCCCCGGGCCCCAGCGAGGGGGCGCCGCCCGAGACGGAGCGCACGCCGCGGCCCCTGAGCCCCACCAAGCTGCTGCCGTTCATCTCCAACCCCTACCGCCACCAGAGCGACGGCGACCTGGAGGCCCTGCGCAAGAAGCTGTACAACGCCCCGCGGCCCCTGAAGAAGAGGAGCTCCATCACGGAGCCCGAGGGCCCCGCGGGGCCCAACATCCAGAAGCTGCTCTACCAGAAGGCCACGCTAGCCGCCTTGGAGACCATCATCAACACGCCCAGCGGGGAGCCCGAGAGGGCCCCCCAGGGCGGCGGCGGAGGGTCGCAGGGCCCGTACAGCCACCCGGAGCGGGGCGCCCCCCGCCAGGACGAGGAACGGACTCCGGCGCATCGCGGGCCCAGCCCCTCCGTCCGCCCCGGCCCCGCGCCCCCGGCGGAACACACCAGACCGCCCGCCCGGGAGGACTTCACCCCCCCGCCCCCCCCGGCCCACCCGGCGCCGAGGATCGACGAGTCGCTGTTCCCGCCGCCGCCGCCGGCGCTCCTGGAGGATCAGACGGCCGCCAGCCCGCCTCCTCCCCCCCCGCCGGAGGGCTTCCCGGAGGAGTTCCCCCCGTACCCGCCGCCCCCCTACCCCAGCGGCGCGGAGGAGCAGGGGCTGGCGGAGGACTCCTTCAACATGAGGGCCCCGGAGGTCACCGGACAGGTTCAGCTGCCGCCGGTACGTACTTTCTAGAGCGCTAGGGCTAGGACGTAGCATGTAGCGCTGTTGAGTTGCTGGGTCGTTAGGACGTAGCATGTAGCGCTGTGGAGGTGCTGGGTCGTTAGGACGTAGCATGTAGCGCTGTTGAGGTGCTTGGTCGTTAGGATGTAGCATGTAGCGCTGTTGAGGTGCTTAGTCGTTAGGACGTAGCATGTAGCGCTGTTGAGGTGCATGGTCGTTAGGACGTAGCATGTAGCGCTGTTGAGTTGCTGGGTCGTTAGGACGTAGCATGTAGCGCTGTTGAGGTGCTTGGTCGTTAGGACGTAGCATGTTGAGGTGCTTGGTCGTTAGGACGTAGCATGTAGCGCTGTGGAGGTGTTTGTTTGTTAGGAGGACCTAGCATGTAGCGCTGTTGAGGTCTTTGTTTGTTAGGAGTACCTAGCATGTAGCACTGTTGAGGTGCTTGCTCATTAGGACGTAGCATGTAGCGCTGTTGAGGTGTTTGCTCATTAGGACGTAGCATGTAGCACTGTTGAGGTGCTTGGTCTGTTTTTTTGTTGGTCTTGGGTTATTGTCAAACCCAGCTTCCAGGAATTACCGGCTGGGTCAATAGTCGTCTGTTCTGAAGTTATATAACAAAACTAATCCCTGTCAAAATTCTTTCCCCTCATAGTAATCTATTAAGTGGGAAAGGGTTGGTCATGGAAAGTTTTTTTTATTCAGCTTAAAATAATCGGATCCATAGCTTGAACTCAGTTTCTGTATCCTCTGTTGGATATAAGAGGTTTCAGTGTAGTGTTGCAGGTCGCAGAGGTTTTTGACCCAATTATTTCTCAAAGGGCCCTGACACTTAAACCACTCCACATGTTCCAGCCCAAAATAAAGTAAAGAATGCACCTTTTTTTTATTGCCCACTTGACTAATCATCTTGCATAACCATTGGTGTTTTAGTCAAGCAAATAGTGGGCTGTGTTAGGTTGGATTAGAGATGTAGTAAGAACTGTAGGAACTGTTGATTTTGTCAAAAGACAGGGAAAGCTCAGAGTGAGTGTGGAGCTCAGAAGACAATTAAGCCTAGCAGTGTGTATAATTCAAGACGAAATTAGTCCGATCCTCTGCAAGAGATGGCCCCTCCACATCCACGCAGAAATGAGAACACCTATCATATCTACTCCTCATCTCCGGACCGTAGTGGTGGAAGCGAGAGGAACCTTTGCTCACCTCGTGTGTTTTTTGTTCCCTTCCAGGGCAAGCGCACCAATCTGCGCAAGGATGGCTCGGAGCGCATCGACCACAGCATGAGGGTGAAGTTCAACCCCCTGGCCCTGCTGCTGGACTCCTCCCTGGAGGGGGAGTACGACCTGGTGCAGCGGATCATCTACGAGGTGAGACACCCATTTATAACCATGGGGGGGGGGGGGGGCTGAATAAAGTAGGATTTTCTCTTATTTAGCAGGCCTTCTCCAAAGAGACTTGAAGGGAATACCGATTAATGTCATTCAGGAGCAGAACCACCTTTTCGGCTCCGTAGCCACCTTCCAACCTCCTACCCCATGTGTTGATTCCGTGCTTCCTATGTTGTTTTTGTTTGTATACCCTCTCGGGGAATCTCTGTATTTTTGTGCATGAGTGCTTATACCAGCAGGCTGAACAATAAGAGGCAGAGGCATTTCCTGCGTGACTCACGGCTCTCTCCGTCCCTCCTCCCCGTCAGGTGGAGGACCCCAGTCAGCCCAACGACGAGGGCATCACCGCCCTGCACAACGCCGTGTGCGCCGGGCACACGGAGATCGTCAAGTTCCTGGTGCAGTTCGGGGTCAACGTGAACGCGGCCGACAGCGACGGCTGGTAGGTCCACTCGTCCACTCCCTCCCCCCCCCAACCCAACCACCCCACCCAGCCACCTCCCCCCATCACGCTGCCTGACTCAATCAACCCACTGTTCATCACCACGGCGATAATAGAGCTATGGTACAGTGTGTGAACGCTAATGTATATAGTACCAGCAGGCAGCACAAAGAAGCCTTTCTCCTCCCTTCTCCCCCCCTCTCCTCTGAGTCCTATCAGTGCTTTTGTCAATTCTTCATTCTTCTTTCTTTCTTTTTTTCCTCGGCTCTCTCCGCGACCTCCCCCTCCTCCCCCGTCCACCCACGTGCCCTCTCCCCCCCATCTCCCCTCTCTAACCCACCCTCCGTCTCCCCCCCCAGGACGCCCCTCCACTGCGCTGCGTCCTGTAACAACGTGCAGGTGTGTAAGTTCCTGGTGGAGTCGGGCGCGGCGGTGTTCGCCATGACCTACAGCGACATGCAGACGGCCGCCGACAAGTGTGAGGAGATGGAGGAGGGCTACACCCAGTGCTCCCAGTTCCTCTATGGTAAGAGTGTGTGTGTGTGTGTGTGTGTGTGTGTGTGTGTGTGTGTGTGTGTGTGTGTGTGTGTGTGTGTGTGTGTGTGTGTGTGTGTGTGTGTGTGTGTGTGTGTGTGTGTGTGTGTGTGTGTGTGTGTGTGTGTGTGTTCGGGGTTTTGCAAGCATACATTTTATACACGTACCATTTGAAGAGAAAGGAAATAAATTTTGTGCAGTGTCGTTTTTTGGAGGACACAATGTTGTCAGTAAGTTACTTAAAGGGGACATAGTATACCACCAGGTGTGAGTGTGATTAGCCTCACAAGCCGTTTTGAAAATCTGCCCCATATGACATCACTAGTGGGCGTGTCCTCCTAGATCTGTGCAGGATAGATCAGTCTACCAGCCTACCCACTGAAGTAAACGTTGCTCATCTATCCAGCACAGATCTAGGTGGACACGCCCACTAGTGATGTCATATGGGCCAGATTTTCAAAACGGCTTGTAAGGCTAGTCACACTCACACCTGGTGGTATCCTATATCCCTTTTAAGCTACTAACTTAACCAGCAAGTTACTAGTTAAGCATTTGCAATAACCAGTGATTGAATATGGCCAAACCAAAAAAAGGAATGGTTTGAGAGTTTCAGGTGAGGGGTTTTGATGAACCCCCCCCCCCCCCCCCCCCCCAGGTGTGCAGGAGAAGATGGGCATCATGAACCGCGGCGTGGTGTACGGCCTGTGGGACTACGCGGGCGAGAGCGAGGACGAGCTGGCCATCTTGGAGAGCGAGAGCATGACGGTGGTCCGGCGGGAGGACGAGGACGAGGTGGAGTGGTGGTGGGCGCGCATGGGCGACGCCACCGGCTACGTGCCCCGCAACCTGCTGGGGGTGAGGAAGCCCCCCCCCCCCCCACACACACGCACACACACAGCGCCCCCGGAGGAGCTGTGGCACAGGGCTCAGAGATGACATGGAGGGAAACCATTTGAAATTAATCACGAGTTTCAATTCAGAACTCTAACTTCCTCACTGTATTTGAAGGAATATTTGAATACCGTTTTTTTCTTATTTAACCCATCAAGGCGCCCAGCGTGAATATTTCTACTCTAATAGACTAACTTTCCTTACGCACACCCAGACTAAACGGGCGAGAATGAATTGTGTCTGACCTGTGTTTCCTCTTCTGTCCTCCGCAGCTCTACCCCAGGATAAAACAACGGCAGAGAACGCTCGCGTAGACACAACAACAACTACCTGGACATTATTCATCTGTCAAATTTGGAAGAAGTATCTTTTAAACGGCGCACAGCTTGCCATGTGTCCTAGAGACAAACGTGCACTAAAACCATGCACATGCGTGGGCACGTGTACTAAAGACATGCACAGGCGTGGTTGTTTGAACCACCGGCGTACAAATGGGGCCAAGAAGCAAATGAAGAATGGAGGAACGAGAAGAAATGAAGGATATTTTCTAAAGACTATGAACACTAGTATACACTACGTCTGGGCCCCGTATCTTTCTACAAGGACAGGGCTCCCCTGGCACTTTCCTACACCTCCAACAGAGGATTTCCACACTTTTTCCACAATATTTTCCAGGCTAGTCTGTGTAATGTGTTGAGGGGACGAGACGAATGGCATTATATATATTATATTATAATTAGTTTTATATTTTTATGTTTTTGATTTATTTTTTTCCTAATCTTGTCATGATCACATTTATAGCATCTGGGACAGTATAGACAGAAAAGTGACTGTGATTCAACTGTTGGTGTGTAAATTGAACAAGCAGTATTTGTAACGCTTTGAGCTATGCTTTTGATAACTCCCCCTCCGCCCCGTCTTAACTACACGGTGATGATGGAACTCCCGCTCATTGTATTCTTTATAAGGATATATTTCGGTTACCATGACAATCCTCTTGGGGCTTTGACTCCAACTCTGTTGAGTAACCATGATTTCATGGGCGTGTTGTATGTCTAAAAATGTATGTCTTATCCCTTGTAATGGAAGAAGAACTAAAATGCAGTCATTGATACGTTTTCTAGGAATAATGGCAGCGCTGTTGTTGCATAAACATGGCTTTTCCTTGTTTTATAACAACATTGCTTCTTTCACTCACTCCACTCACTTCCCTGGTGTATGACGCCTGGAAACCAAACTGACGCATCTTCCTTTGCACAGACTTGGCGATACGGTTGAGATACCAGAGGACACATTGTTTTTCCTTTCTTTTAATTGTTGTCACGGCAAACATTAAGCTAATGCTACAGAATGCAACACTTGTACAGACAGCTTTGTGGAAATACATCCATTGGCAACTAAAATGGAAATGTATGAACTAATTTTATGTTTTGCGTTTTTTTTATCCCAGCTGGTCACAGATGTAGAAAAAGTAACAAGAACCACATTTTTTTTTGTCAAAACAGTAATATCACCCACTTCATTCGGGCTGACAAGTCCAAGCATATTTGAAGAGATTTTGATGAATCCTCTATTGAAGTCACCGCTTACGTTACTGAAAGCCCACCAAAAGCATATCACTGTCAAAGCAGATGTATTTATTTTTGTTACCTTTTACTATTGTCTTTTTTTTTCTTCTTGTCAAGACTATATTGTAACCACACATGTAGGATTTTCAGATATTTACAATAAAATACTTTGTACTAAGAAGTGTCGGCTACACGTGTTCTCATTGCTAGCAAAAACATCAACTCTCTAAAAGGTTTTTAAGGATGCTGCCAAAGATAAAGTATATATTTAGCTATTGTTAAAACTGATCATTGAAAGGCCTATTTTCAAACGCTCAAATAATTTATAATAAGCCTCCGATTTATTCAATTTTAATATCTGCTCAATCGTCTACTCTGTACTAGGACACACTGGTCCATTTGAATGTATATTTGAACCAAATCAAGTAAGACCATGCTACTCTCTCAATCTTTTTCATATAGGCTACAGACTGCAGTCAAAGATTATAACAGGAGTTACATTACAGTTACTGCATTACTGTTACAGTCTTGAAGAGGAATTCAACATTACCATAACGTGAGTCTTGTGCACGATGAGAGGAATTAAAGCCAAGCACAACGTCTGTGTGCCCCCTAACCATTATAATGGCTGAGAGAAGATTCTGCGGCTGGGCTGAAACCGTCAATAACACCAAATGGGCTGTTATTAAACATTTAGACGATTCACTTTCTTCTTACCCTGGGGAGCCAGACACTTTAATAAGTAAAATAATTTTAAAACTGCGCCGTGCAGTTAGAGTAGCCCGGGCCTACCTTACACAAAGCGATGCAACATAGATAAAAGTGATTTGAACTGCAGCAAAAGAATGAACAACTGTCTGCTTGCTCTATAAATAATAAATGAATACAACCGCTGGTCCATTCTTCTGAAGGACCAGCAGTTATCACCATTTATTATTTAAGTGGTTCTGAGTGTTAGGTCCTATAACTGACCTATGTAGGTCAAAACATCAAACAAAGTTATTTTTTATATGTTAAGTATCTTTTGTTTTTGTAGTCTTATGTAACTAGTCTTGATTAATGTGTTCCTTCATAAGGACAATAAAGCCTAATTAGAATATGTAGATGCACTTTCTGTCCAGCAGGTGGCAGTGGAACGCCGCCTTCCCGCTTTACCGGGCAGGTTGCGTTACCTTTCTCACACCAACACTCTGCGTAGGTTATCGCTCAATATTGCGTCGCGGACACTACAAGCGAGCGAGCGAGAGAGGGAGAGAGAGAAGAGCAGTTTTTTTTGTTTCCCAGTGCTATCAATGAAACAAATGAACGACCCGTGCCATTGTGACAGTCTCGTCTCCAATAAGTGAAGAGGGCGTGCCACCTGTGACAAAAAGACGAAACTACAGCGATCATATTCAAGAGTCCGGCGTCTCAGTTACAGGGTGAAAAGTCCACTTTTTTTTACTACCCTCAGTGACTTTCGCAACTGGTTGGCTATTCCCGATCTTCTATAAAGGAATCCACACCCGATATAGGTAAGTCAAGCTCTACATGGTGTTTTATTAATAAGTTATATTTTTAATGTAGCAATATAGGCCTACCTGATGCGCTATAGGAAAGTATAGCGCATCCGGATGAACATGGATCGAGTCCCCGGCATATGACAGAGAGGGACCAGACCACCACTGCCGATCTTGCACGTCGTAGCCTATACGAAGAGTCCGTGTCTTATACATCCTATTTATTGTACAACCTATATATAATAGGCGATATCCCAAATGATAGAGAATATAATGGCATATCGCTGTACGTTATTTGGTCTCACTTATCATGATCGGAAATTGTACGAAAAGTGTTAAAATACTGACAATACTTGTAGCTGCTGGTGCTTTCGATATGCGCTTGTGTTCTGACGTGGATCATATTTGCCTACTAATCATATCCCGTGGTGTTAGTTTATGACGTGCCAGCGATGAGGATTAAGCAGCTGAGCATACATTGGACGGTGCGACGCATGATATGTAGCAAAATGACTCATACTGAAGCACCAAAGCCACCAAGTCATCCATCAACGCGTAATACTGTCCTACTACGAAGGTGTTTGACGCGACGATTGGTTCTCCCGGTCCCCATCAGGGTTGCTCGTCGTGGCTTTTGGGTTGAGTGCTTGTCTCATAAGAGGCCACAAGTTATTTGATTGACATACTTCAGACATGTGATTACACATATTTTTATTTATACATTTTCCAAAAAAGTAGGATTTTTTCTTTTTACCATGAATATAACATATATACCATGAATATTACCTTTGCATTATGCTTAACAACCAAAGTTATTCTATTATGAGTTTTTGAAAGAGAGAGTCCAGTGTTACAGACGTGTCCTTGTTTTCAGTAAATGCAGTGACAACATAATAAAGGGCGTATTGCTATTCGAAGAGGAACACTGGTGTCCCAAAGTTGTTTACTTTTTGTTTATCAGGAAGGGTTTCACAATAGCAGCAAATCGCTCTATTGATGCACATATCAATGGCTTCGATTGTCATAGATCCATGACTGACTGACAAACACACACCCATACACACACACACATTCAAACACACTCACACGCACACATCCGCACGCACATGGATGCATGCACACATGTACACGTATCCATACACATGCACTCGCACAAACACATACACTTCACAAGCACACACACACACGCACACACACACACACACACACACACACACACACACACACACACACACACACACACACACACACACACACACACACACACACACACACACACACACACACACATGGTATATCATAAGGAGTAGTGAGGAGGATGTATATTCACACAGAAGGATTAGAAGGTTTGATCCGGAACAGGATAAGACAGGCCTTTACGTTGACTTGTGTAGGAGGAACACGCTAATTAACCCCAAGAAGACAGCGAGAGAGACTAGTTGACTGGCTTCTGAGAGGATCATGGTGCTGTCATGGTGGATCTCCATTCTCTCGCCCTGCAGTCCAAGTTCCTAGAATCGTTATCAATAGCTGAATGAAGAAATCCCATTCTGGGGAGGAATGCCAGGAGATTTGTGAGCTGGCAGATTAAAGCGGGCTGAGGTCAGAACATTATCAGCGCTTTTCCTGTCGTTTTAATTCCCCTCTCTGCTGCTGCTGCTGCTGCTGCTGATGCTGATGCTCTTGTTGGTGCTTGAGGAGGTCTCTGTTCTTCTGGAGGTTATGAGCTATACGATGAGCCGCTGAAGCCCGGTGTTGCAGTCCTACACACAACCCCGACCCCACTGCAACGGGACCCATCATGGTGTGTTCATTTATTCATCATTTGCTCATTCTCACGTCACTCTTTCCCCCTTTTACATTGCTTCTCTCTCTCTCTCTCTCTCTCTCTCTCTCTCTCTCTCTCTCTCTCTCTCTCTCTCTCTCGTGACTAGTCCTAGCTTTCTCATCAACAGTTAGTGTAGGATGGTTGGTTAGGTCCCTGGCCAGACTGGAGGACCACCGAGGTGTCTTGGCTGACTGATTGTGGTGGGCTTCACCCTGACAGCTTGTCTAGAGTCATTGCGGAGCGATCCATGGCGATGAATTCATCACTTAAGAAAGCGATGCACCTTATCTCCCCCCTTGCAGGCCTCCCCTCTCCTCGCTGGGTGAGGGGAGGGGCTCTTTTGCTTCGTGTCGGGCCCAGCGATGGCACCTGTCACACCCATTGAGTCCACTGGACTTATCGAGAGATGACGACTTCTTTAGAAGGCTGCACTGCCTGGACAATGGAGTTACACTGGGGTTCAACTTCATTACCCATCTCCCATTGTCTTTGCTATTACTATTAAGCCCTGTTGCCTTTTAGCTTTCAACCAAAGTTACCCACAGGCAATTGTGAACAGATACCCGTCAATCAAGGGCTGGAGGGGGGGACCTGGTGGTGGGGGGGGGGGGTTATTAAGCGTTCGTCTGACAGTCAAACACATCTTACCGCCACTAGAGCCGTCCGCTCCTCTTTCGTTGTGGAGAACGTTGTCAGCACGCTGCAGTGGCAAGGGGAAGTGACTCAGGAGATGGATGCGCTCTTGGAAGAACCCCTCGTTATCCACTTGCGTGAGTGTCACCATGTGACAGAAGAGAGAGAATAACAGAACGAGGCGTAACCGCAGGTGCCCCGTAACGATGTGGGGAAACGTGGGGGGATTCTTTTGGAAGCCCTGTATCCATGGCAGCCGTTGATTTTTTTCTCATTTCAGAATCCCTCTCGCTTTACCCGCTTTCTCGCTAACTCTATCTCGCTCGCTCTCGCTCTTGCTCTTGCTCTCTCTCCCCGTCTTTCTGTATGTCTGCATCTGTCTTTGGCTCTCTCTCTCCTTTTCTCTCACTCTCTCTCTTTCTATCTATATATCTCCCTCCTCTATATTTCTCTCTTTCTCCTTTTTCACTTAATCTTGCTCTCTCGCTCTCTTTTACTCTCGGTCTCTGACTCTCTCTGTCTTTCCATCTCTCTTAGTATTAATCTTGCTTGCTCTCTCTCTTTTTCATCCTCTGTCTCTTAATCCTGCTTTCTCTCTCTCTCTAAAAATCTATTTATCTATCACAATCTTCTTTCTCTTTGTCTTAATGTTCTCTCTCACACACTCTATCTATAAATCTATCTATATCTCTCTCTCTTTCTCTTTCTCCTAATCTTGCTCTCTCTTCTTCCCTCTCTTTCTCTTTCTCTCTCTCTCTCTCTCTCTCTCTCTCTTTCTCTTTCTCTTTCTCTCTCTCTCTCGGTCGGTCTCTCTTTCTCGCTCTCAGTCTCTCTGTCTCTTGGTCTCTGTCTCTCTCTCTCGCTCTCAGTCTCTGTGTCTCTCTCTCTCTCTCTCTCTCTCTCTCTCTCTCTCTCTCTCTCTCTCTCTCTCTCTCTCTGTCTTACTGCCATGTCTGAGGGTCCTGGAAGTAGTCTTTTACTCCGGAGGCTACTGGTTGCCATGGTGCCGAGCATCCGATGGGACAGCTGTGTTTTGCTGTAAAGAGTCACTCGCCCTTACACTAATTGTTTCGATCCTCTTGCGCACATGTGTGTGTGTGTGTGTATGTGCCTGTTTGTCTTAGTTTTTGTGCGTTTGTGTGTGCGTATGTATATGTGTGGCTGAGGGTGTGTGCCTGTATAAAGAAGGATCACTGGATTTCCTTCAGGCCAAGTGAAAGGCGTCTACATATCCGTCTTCATAATGGCTATTCAATTAGCTACTGAGTACTGAACACATCTGGAGCTTGTGCGTGTGTGGTGATGGTAGGCAACAATGAGACAAAGAACATAAAAAAGAGACTTTAATGGAGCAAGAAAGAGAAATGAGAGGGATGGTACCATTTCACTGGAGACAAGGTTGTAAGAAATGTTTCTGTCTCACTCCAAAGTATTGTTGTGTGTGTGTGCGTGTGTGTGCATGGGATGGTGACCGCCACAACACTATCGCTCTTAATCTCTTTTTCTTTCTCACTTGCTCTTTCTCTCTATATATATCTATATCGACATATTTATCTCTGTCCTTGTCTCTCTCTCTCTCTCTCTCTCTCTCTCTCTCTCTCTCTCTCTCTCTCTCTCTCTCTCTCTCTCTCTCTCTCTCTCTCTCTCTCTCTCTCTCTCTCTCTCTCTCTCTCTTGGCTGGAATATTTTTCACATTGATATATTCATATATGCGTTATATACTATTGTATAATATTCACTGCAGAGGAGTCACCATTTTCTGGCAGTGCTACTTTTATTTTGCTGCGGGTTATCAAATTCCAACCAATGTCACACTATGTTTATATAATTCTGTCATTTTTCTCATGACACATTGGACTTGTAGATCATGTAGGAGCAATATGCATCTTGCAGTAGGAGACCCAACAGGTCCACTGCGTAGATCGGGGATTGAACCCAGTACTTTTCCACTGGGAGTCAAACCTTGGGAACCACATCAGCGATACCCTTTGCCTACATCACTTTCACTTTTGATATTGTGTATATTCATCTGAATTGTTTGCTTGTGGTATTCATCCACACAAAGCTCAACTCTCCTCATTTCACTAAAGATGTGTTTGTTCAGGGCCGTTGTGCTGTTGCTTCATTAGAGAAGGTCGTAGCCGTTGGGGTGCGATTAAAAAGTGTTTTGCTTCCTGAGAGAGCCTGACTCCTATCTCTGTGAAGTAGGTGCGCTGCCCATATTTAATTCACAACCTACAGTTCAGGTCTCTTTCTGTCTCTTTCATCATCCTGGTGAGGAAATACTTTGACGTTGGCTCATCTCTGGCTCTTGATCTCTGGGCCCTCGAATAGATGGGAGACTTCCCAACCCCCTGTAGAGTTTATCTTAACCCCCCCCTTGTTGGACAAATACTTCTGCTATCTTTTTGATATATTACACATTGAACTGAATGATTGTATTTGTTTAACCTTGTGTGCAATATGCATGCATTGTCCATCACAGATATGTCTAACGCTCTTATCTCCTGTGTGTGTGTTTGTGTGTGCCCTTTCCGCAGACATCACCAAAATCAAGTCTTCAACCCCCGTATCTAAGCCCTTCCATTCCTCAAAGGCAACAATACCAGCGTGTGTGTGTGTGTGTGTGTGTGTGTGTGTGTGTGTGTGTGTGTGTGTGTGTCTCTTGAGGTCTATGTGTTTTCACGCATCATAAAGAGTGGTTGATTCCATCTGTGTGTGTGTGTGTGTGTGTGTGTGAGTGCGTTTGCAAATATGCTGTAGTGAATACCAGTGCAGGACAGCATCACCTCTGAGCGAGAGAGAGCATGAGACACATTGGACGGTCCACGTCGATCATGCGGGCTCCGTCCTCCACGTGCGCGTGGCCGTTGCCCTGGCTCCTGCTGCTGCTGCTCTCCTGCCGGGCCGGCGCGGCGACGGGCCAACTCTTCAGGACCCCCCTCGAGGGGGACATCACCCCCCGCCTCACCATCACCACCAGCGGTGAGTCGGAAACGCATACATCTATATATTTTTTTATGATTTTCATGCTTTATTATAGAGTGAGATAGTTAGGAAGGTATAGGAGATGGAGGGGAGGACATTCAGCCAAGGACCACGGGTAGGAAATAGGATTCGAACCCGGGTCGCTGTGATCAGGACGTAGCCTTAATGGTACGCGCTCTACCAGGTGAGCCACCGGGGCCCTATGAAACACATTCTGCTGCTCTTCACCGCCACTCATGAGAAGATATGGTGAGATTGTAGATTGTCATTGCGTTGTAAAACACAATCTGGACAAGCTGTACAGAAACTCACAATCGTTAAAGCATAACTTATAGTTAAAGCGTTAGATGGTGAATGAACAACTGTCACTACTCGTACTGTCACAGGTACTAGCACTTATAGTTTATCCAAAGGTACTTCCAGTGAATTCAGAGCCATGTTCATCACCGGGGCTAAGGCACCTTGTCATGCTGTGGACATTAAAAAATCGAACCCAGTACCTTTTTGGCTCAACCTAGCAGGTGGACTATTTATACCCGTCTACAAACTTAGTGTATGTGTCTATATGTATGTGTGTGTGTGTGTGTGTGTTATTTAAACTGTTTTGGTTTGTTTGAGGAATGCCCTCATGTAAACACGTCAGTGTTTTGTGTCTTAAGGTAGGAGAGAACTTTCGTTTGCTTTTCAAAATACAGTTTACAAAGGAGCAGCGAAACGATGACAAATATCATGCTTCTCTGTGTACGGAATAAGCAAGGGTATGCGTGTGTATGTGTGTGTATTTATGTATACATGCGTGTGTGTGTGTGTGTGTGTGTGTGTGTGTGCGTGTGTGTTTGTGTGTGTGTGTGTGTGTGTGTGTGTGTGAATGTTTGCCTTTTATATTGTTGTTGGGATGCAGGCATCAGAAATGGCAAATCTTTATTTAATGACTTTAGCGCCAATCTACCGATCCTGTTCCCTCCACGCTGCCTCCTCTCTCCCCTGTGAACTGGCCTTTATGAAACGCACTCTTCCTCTTGGGCTCTTCAGAGATCCATTTCATTTTGGTTGTTTTCAGCCCATTTTTCTATTACTTCCCCCAACGTGCTTGCCTCTTCACAGCCTCCACAATCGACATTTAGACGACCCTAAATCTCCCTTCCACTCCTCTCTTGTTGCCTAATACGCCTTTGTTCTGGTCTGTCTCTCGCTGCTACTTTCTATCCTCTCCCTCTCTCTCGATCTCTCTCTCTCCTCGCTCTGCACCTGAGACTGTTCTCAGAACCCTGATTTCATTCACCCATGCTCATTATTTTATTTTAGCTCAAGGTGCCATTCCTGTTTTGGTCAATGGCTCCCCCGGTGTCCTTAACAGAGCTGTAGATAAGATTTAACAGCTATTATTCGGCTGCACTTGAGCCAATTCAGATTTTAGCCCGCACCTGGCTTATTTCTGACCAATCAGGGCATCTTTTCCCTGATTAGTTTGGTAAGTCCATCTTGCCTGTCAATCACAGGTGTGTGAACAACACTTCTCAATGGAAAACAGGGAGAGGGGAGGAAGGGGACATTTTTTGGGTGGTTTAGTTTCAAACTCCTCCTGTTATTTTTTTGGAGATAGTGAAGACGTACAGTCACGCACACAAATGCGCAGGCACGCACAAAAACCTGCACAAATAAAAGTCAAAGTATACTTTATTATCCCAGAGTTGGGAAATGTATGTGGTCAAAGTGTAGCACATTTAAGACACATAGGCATACAACTGGGTGCGCCGTACACACAACAACATTTAAGAAATACTGTAAGTCAGCTTCCTGACTGAAGGAAACAATATGTTACAGTTGATGGAGTCATGTCATCTATCATCAACGTCGTCAGCGGAGTTCCTCATGGTACGGTACTTGGACCCATACTGTTCCTCATCTACATCAATGATTACTTTGGTGTTGTTAAACACAGTAAAATCAAAGTGTTTGCAGAGGACCACAAAGATATATCCTCCCATATCAACAGACTTTTACTCCAAGAGGATCTCCTGTCAGTTGTCAAGTGGGCCGATACCAACAACATGGAACTAAATCAGGAAAAGTTCCAGCTCCTCCAACATGGTAAAATCTATGATCTGAAGCAGCCATATACCCTACCATCAGGCCAACTGCTTCAGGGTTCTGACCCCGTCAATGACTTGGGGGTCGACATCGACAACGACCTCACTTAGCGAACTCATATTGCCATGAAAGCAGCCAAGGCCAACAGCCTGGCAGGCTGGATCCTGCAGACCTTTATCACCAGGGATGTTGACACGATGATGCTCCTCTACAAATCCTTTGTCCGCTCGCATCTCGAATACTGCTGTCCGCTCTGGTCACCTCAGCTCGACATCACACAAATCGAAGCAGTCCAGAGATCCTTCGCTGCTAAGATGCAGGGAACCAGTGACCTTAACTACTGGGACCGCCTCCAACATCTCCCAATGTATTCTCTGCAGCGA
>NC_082396.1:8275422-8282922 GCF_031168955.1 Gadus macrocephalus | reverse complement strand
TGTGTGTGTGTGTGTGTTTGTGTGTGCAAGCGCGTGTTTGTGCGTGTGTGTGTGTGTGTGTGTGTCTTTGTGCGTGTTTGTGTGCGTGTGTTTGTGTGTGTGAATTAAACACACACACACACACACACACACATATATGCCGCCTGGCTGTCTCTGTAAATAAAAGTGTGTGCTTACTCAACTGTCAGTATTATATAAGAGTTTGGGAGGGAAAAATACAGGTTCAGCACAAAATGCTGGTGTGCTAATGCTGACATGATTAATGTTTCAGGTGCTTCTGTTTTAAATGGGCCTAAGTCATTGTAACAGAATCTTCTCTCTTTGTGCGTGTGCGTGTGTTTTTTGTGCACTCGCTCGCGTGTGTGCATCTTGTCCATTATTAGATTCAGTGGGAGACGTCCCAAGAGAAAAAGCAGCAGTGTCTGGCCAAAGGACGAGACAATAAGGTGGAAACACGCTCCTATCTTCTATCCTCTCTGTTTCTGCTTGAGAATGCCCTTATCCTCTGCATTGATATTCACCCGCTGAACACCAATTCCATTCCTGTCCTGTTTGTCTCTCCCTTCAGACCGAGTGCTTTAATCACATCCGCTTCCTCCAGAGGTTTAATTCCACTCATCTTTACATGTGTGGAACCTACGCCTTCAGCCCCCTCTGCGTCTACGTCGTAAGACCCCTTCAAATCCCTCATGCACCCACCCACACCAACAGCCACCCACACCCACCCGAGTCACAGTTGAAGTCTGTCAGCTAATAATGAAACTGAACTAGCCTGATATTTATAGATGACAGTTGCATGAGACCAACTTGCCTTATCTCTGAGAGATAAGAAAAACATTGGCGGTCACGTGACTAGTTGACGGTGCCCGAACGTAGCCATGGCCACTTTGCAGAACTAGTCGCTGTCAGCCTTTGATTAGGAACTAAACTTAAAAGCAGAGATGAACAAACTCCGGTAGCAGGTGCATAACAAGTTTGGCCTCGAACCAGCAGAAATACAGAAGTGACGCAGGCAGAGACAAAGCAAGGGGACAAATCAGCAGGACAAAAAGGAAGCTACAAACAAGGGTAGAAACACAGAACTTAAAGTGAGGTCGGACAGCAGGATCTAAAGTCGTAAGAACAACCATAACTTATCACCGAGGGGGCAACAAGTACATCACATCTCACAGTAAACTCGCGCTTGGCTAGACTCAGGGCTATCAGGGCGTGGTCTGAATCCCCACCCGCGATAACCCACTCTTTACAACGCATTTTCTATCTAATGCAAAAGTTCATTCAAATCTGCTCTGATGAAACTGACACACGTCTCTGTCCTCTCGCTAGGAGGAGGAGCCCTTTGTGATGTCCTCCCAGCCCGAGGAGGGCAAGGAGAAGTGTCCTTACGGCCCGGCCACGGGCTACACCGGCCTCATCGTAGGTAAGGGCCCCTGCTCCCGGCGTCTGGCCCTGTTGGTGGAGAGCGGCCCCAACTCCGCCATGGTTAGGGGTTCGAGTCCCACTAGGCCGCTCTGTGTGACGGATAAGATGTCGCTTTGCCTATAGCTCAATCAACAGAGCCGATGACAACACTGCCAGGGTTACCGGGTTCACGCCCCTAGCCGACGCCTCCCCTCTGCTGGCACAATAATAACCTGTATGTCGCCCTTTAGACAAAAGCATCTGCAAAATAACTTAATAGTAGCTAGAACTTCCACCGGTAGTGGATGAGGGGTGATATCCCAGACACACGCACACACACACACACACACACACACACACACACACACACACACACACAGACTAAGTAATGCGTTTGTGTGACTTGAAACAAGTATGATTGTGCAGTGCAGCGCCCCCGCTCCCCTCCTCTGGCGGAGCCTCGGGTCATTGACGAAGCGTGTGTGAATGTGTGTTCCTCCAGAGCAGCAGATGTACTCGGCCGCCCGCTACGAGTTCCGCAGCTTCCCGGACCTGCGGCTCAACGGACCCCCGCTGACGCTGAAGACGGAGGACGCCCCGATCCGCTGGCTCAACGGTGGGGCAGCGGGGGCTGGGGAACCCGGGGGGGGGGGGGGCAGAGAGTTTAAGCTAGTGTTGGGACGCACCCATGTGCTGGCTGGCGAAAAATCGGACGAAATGTGTAATATTGGTAATTGGATGGAAATTATGTATGATTCCATTTTTTAGGGGGGGAAATGTGAATCAATACGTTCTTGACAGCGTTTACGTTCTTGACAGAACGTAAACGCTATTATCGCTATCACTCTAGTCTTCTTATAAATTTCAGCATCAAAATGTCAAAGTATATGGGTTCAAAAACCTGTACACCCTGGTGAATGACTTTCCCACCATCTAAGGAGAACTCCATTATGTCCTGGTCAGCCTACCTAAACCATTACATGGGCATAATACTGGGAACTGAAGTGTTACCATCGCACCACGGGGATGGCTGCAAACCGAGTGCCGAAAGACATTCCGTGCCAGAGGATGTCGCTTGGCATCGTCGCCGTGGCGGCGACATCACCTGGCACCGATCCAGCCAATCAGAGAAAGCGCTGGAGCAATAGTGCTGCGATCATAGTGTCCACACCCCAGATGGGGCCACTTTGACATTCAGCCCGAGGTTAACCTACTTAACGGACAATCAACTCGCTGTTCGAGGCCAGCGTCGTCGCGCGAAGTGTGTGTTCAACTGTTTCATTGTTTCCTTTCCCGTGCAGACGCGGACTTCGTGGGGTCGGCGTTGGTCAGGGAGAGCGTGGACAGCTTCGAGGGCGACGACGACAAGATCTACTTCTTCTTCACGGAGGGCAGCGAGGAGCAGACCGGAGGCATCGCTCCCGGCAGGGTGGCCCGCGTGGCCCGCATCTGCAAGGTGAGGCCGGGGCGAGAGAGAGAGAAAGAGAGAGGGAGAGAGAGAGAGAGAAAGAGGGAGAGAGAGAGGGAGAGAGAGAGAGAGAGAGAGAGAGAGAGAGAGAGAGAGAGAGAGAGAGAGAGAGAGAGAGAGAGAGAGAGAGAGAGAGAGAGAGAGAGAGAGAGAGAGAGAGGGAGAGAGGGTGGGAGACAGACAGAGAGATAGAGAGAGACAGAGAGAGAGAAGGGAACGCAATAAGCCATAGAAAGAGAGTGACACACACAGCAAAAGGGGGCAGTGCAAGGTGAGGTTAGGGTGAGAGAGAGAGAGAGAGAGCGAGAGAGAGACACAAACACACATCGAGGGGGGGGCGGTGCAAGGTAAGGTCAGGGTGAGGTGAGAGAACGACCTAATGAGTACAGGAGAGAGGGAGAGCAAGAGAGAGCGCGTCAGAGAGGATGAGATTGGATGAAATGATACGGAAAGAAAAATGACTAGACGAATAAAAAGACAGCGAGAAAGAGTGAGCGGGGGGGGGGGGCGGGGGGGAAGAAAACATAACAGAAATAAAGCAATGGGATACAGACACAGAAAGAGAGATGGGAGAGAGATGCCGACCGGCCCAGTGAGATAGATGGTAGAGAGTGTCGTGGCAGTTTCTGTATCAGATATTGCGTCTAAGCAGATGAGATATTTAGATGCAAAAAAGCACACCATACTGTTGACAATTAATGATTATATATATTTGTAATAAAAGTACGAACAAAGATACATCACAACATGCATCAACAAACAACATAACAGGCATACATTACAATAATCTGAGGCCTCAGATGGGAGCTTCTCTTTGCGTGTTACTTCATACTCAAGGTACGCTGGGGAGAAGTCCACTGAGTAGCTAAAGTCAGGAGCTTTTATACACTTAGATCGGATCCTTGAGGGCAGTTGGCCCCAATAAACGAAAAACCTTTGTTAACCAGATGTTAATCTATTGATTGAAGTTTCTTCAGAGGTTAAAAGGTGGTTGAGGCTGTTCCTTATCACCCTTTGCTTCTCTACGCTCCCCAGGGGGTCAAGTAAAACAGGCCCAAACCAAACTACAGACAACATGGAAACGGAATGTGAAACCAGATTACATCACATGAAACACTAAGAATTACATTTTTAGAAGACCTTGCAGAATAGCAAGATTCCAAGAACGGGATGTGAAACCAGATTACATCACATGAAACATTAAGCAGTGGTGTAGTCTACGTGATACGCAGGTATACGCCGTATACCCACTAGGAACGCACCAGGATTTGCGTATACCCACTTAAAAATGTGCACGGATACGTATCAATCGTCTTGTGACAGATCTTTCACTTCTGTGTTTATTTTTCGCAAATACCGGTTGGGTATAACCAGTGGTGTAGTCTATTTTATTGTAGTGAGTATACTGTGATGATACCCTCCCAGCCTCGTACAAACCCGTCCCACCGGTACGTGTACGTGTGTGGCACTTATGGGGTGTCGCACCACACTCACCAACGCAGGGGTCTACAACCCGCTGATTTAAGAGTATAACGATTATCAACAATCATGGAAAGCTGGGTAGGTTTATCAGTTTTAATAACAGTATGAACAAATAGAACACATAAATGACAAGTTGTCCTTTGTATATCTATAGTAGCAATAGCACATGCTAAACAAGGACAAAATCTACTCAAAATAATTTGATGAACTGTTTACAACCATGGCTAACCAGTGCATGAGAAGGAGATGACAGGAGACTAATGTTTCACTCTTTCAATTGCTCTAATTTGAGCTCTTACTGTTGTTATCTAACATACCATACAGTCATTGAATTGTGTAAAATTGTGAAATTACTGCACCTTAAAAATGACCATGAATTAGCTATACTCTCATTTGCATAGTGATTAACATTATGAATTTCAATTGTGTATACCAACTGTATGTTGGCTGACATTTACCTAACTTTTTTTCCCTTCACTCTAAAAGAGGATGCCTGTTTTTAAATTCCCTAGCCTGACACCCAGTCTGAAAGGCTGGACAGGGGTTCTCATCTAAAAGTAACAAGGAGATATAAAGTGGGATTAAAACATTGTCTTCTGTTGACTGCTTGTTATGTGGTTTACACATTAATATGGGAGGACTAGACACACACATGCGCACGCACACACACGCGAGAAGGAGGGGCTCGGCCCGCAACTAACGTGCGGAGATGCAGCTTCGCGCTTCGTAACAGAGACAGGGCAGAGCGCGAGCGCGCAGGGGGAATTTTATGAATGGTGAATGTAGGAGATAACTTCCCCTGCTTAAAGTATTTTATTGCAGTTATAAGAATTACATTTTATAAGACCCTGAACATAACATGTAGATTTTCCATCACAAGAGACACAGTGAAAGAGGTTAGAGAGAGAGAGAGAGAGAGAGAGAGGGGGGGAGCTATGTTTGTAGTGGTGAATAGACGGAGAGGAACAGCGTAAACAGACGCAGTGCAAGGGAAATGTGGTGGGCAGCAGGTCCTTGAGGGGAGCGGTGGAAAATGAATGCGTCAGGAGATGCAAGAGAAGCGGAGGTGGAGAAGACAGAAATACGTTATTGGCCTATGCTACTAGCACAAAGCAAAGTCTTTTCCACCTGTGTATTCAATGACTAGTTTACATCAGTAGTATGTGGCGCTAGTTTGTGCTAGCAGTTTGCGCAAGTGGTTTTGGTACTGGTTTGCGCTGGTCGTGTACACTAGTGCACACACACTATCATAAATGTGTAAGGGCTTGAAAAGCACAAAGGAAAGTAAGCTTGGTTTCACGATCGGAGGGTAAGGTGGAAATAACTGGTTACGCTCGTAGCATAACCGAGCCTTTTCAGAATGGCTCTGACCTCGCCGGCCACAGTGAGGACGGTTTCTCTTCAACCTTCAAACAGCAAATTGCATCCGCTGCTGAAATCCTGAAGCACAGCAGAGGACTTTTTATTTTTGTTCAAGCTTCCAGAGAGGGTAGGCTACATCAGGACTGAGTTCACCTGGTTTACCCTGTTGCTGCCTCTGAGCCTAGCCAGATCTCCTGCTGTTGACGGGGGCGGTAATACAGCTCCAAAAGAGGTGTACAAACAGACATTTGCGATGGACTGCTCCTAAATTAGGCTCAGGTCTTATAGAGCATTTGTCACTGGTTACTTAATGAGTCATGGCTTTTATCCACGCTTTTATTGTGAAAGAATTAAATCAATGCCGTGTGTGTGTGTGTGTGTGTGTGTGTGTGTGTGTGTGTGTGTGTGTGTGTGTGTGTGTGTGTGTGTGTGTGTGTGTGTGTGTGTGTGTGTGTGTGTGTGTGTGTGTGTAATATAAAGGAGATAGACAAAGAGAAAGAGGTGGTGAAGGAAGGTAAAGGAGTAGGGGTGGCAGATGGAGAAGGAGAGGTGAAAGTTGGAGGAAAGGAGAGGAAGAGGTGGTGGGAGGAGGTGGAGGTGAAAGGGGAGGGGTGGAGGAGAGGAATCAAGGGGGAGAGGTAGAGTGTGTGTTACTGTTTTTGTGTGTGTGTGTAACTTTTTTTGTGTGTATCTGCATGCATGTGTGTATATGTGAGCATGTGTGTGAGTGTTTGTGTGCTCTCAAGTTGAAATCCATACTCTATTGTAGAAGCTGTGTGATTGAGTCCCTGTCAATTATATAGGAATGCTACCATGGCCACACACACACAAGCACGTCTTTTCTCACACTCAAATGCATGCATGCACGCACACACACAGACATTCACACTTGCACGCACACACACACACACACACACACACACACACAAGCACACAAACACACACAACGGAAGCCCATAGACACAGAGCTAAACCGTAGCTTGGCTGCAGTAGACTTCCTGAAGCTGCTAATGACTGCTTTTCTTTACCATCTGTTGCATTGTGTCTGAAGCAGTTGATCCCCTGTCATACAACCTTGAGGCTGTGGCTCAGATCGTATTCCTCTGTGGTTCTCTCAGCACACTTAACCCTGTCTCTCTCTCTCTCTCTCCCTCTCCACCCTCTTATCTCCCCCACTCATCTCCCTCTCTCATCTTCCTCCCTCTCTCCTTCCACGCAACACCTCCCATCCTTCCTCCCTTCCCTCCTCATTTACCTCCTCCTCCTCCTCCTCCTCCTCCTTGCCTTCTCTCCCATCCTTGGATTCCCCCTCCCCCCTCCTCCTCTCTCCTCCTCTCTCCTCCTCCAACTCCCACCACCTCTTTCGCTCTACTTTCCTCTTCACCTCTCCTCCTCCATATACCGCTCCTACTCCTTTACCTCCCTCCCCCACCTCTATTTTTCTCTTTTTCTGTCCTTTTTAACCTCCACCTCCAACTTCCCGTTTCCTCCTGCTCTCTCTCTCTCTCTCTCTCTCTCTCTCTCTCTCTCCCTCTCCCTCTCCCTCTCCCTCTCCCTCCCTCTCTCTCTCTCCCTCTCCATCCCTCTCCCCTCTCCCTCTCTCTCTCAGGGGGACAGGGGGGGACTTCTGACGCTGCAGAAGCGCTGGACCACCTTCCTGAAGGCGCGGCTGGTGTGCTCACAGCCCGAGTACGACTTCCACTTCAACGTGCTGCGCAGCGTCTTCGTGCTGCGGGGAGCCCGGCCCAGGGACACCGTCTTCTACGGCATCTTCGGCCTGGACTGGT
>NC_082396.1:8265422-8270422 GCF_031168955.1 Gadus macrocephalus | reverse complement strand
CAGCACAGTGGGTGAGAGACTTTCTATCTTTCTATCTATCAACTGCAGAGTCCTGGAAAAATAAAATAAAATCCAATTTCTCCTTCGCTTCCATTTTCTCTCATTTTCCAATTCTCACACTGCTAGATATTCTTTCCACATAACAACGATGGATTCTAGCAATTACAACTGTTGTCTGCCTCCCTTTTCTCTCATTCACCCGAGCATAACTCTCTGTTTTCCACTTCTTCTTCTTCTTCTTCTTCTTCTTCTTCTTCTTCTTCTTCTTCTTCTTCTCCTTCTCCTTCTTCTTCTCCTACTTCTTCTCCTTCTCCTTCTCCTTCTCCTTCTCCTTCTTCTTCTTCTTCTTCTTCTTCTTCTTCTTCTTCTTCTTCTTCTTCTTCTCCTACTTCTTTTTCTCCTTCTTCTTCTTCCTCTCCTTCTTCTTCTTCCTCTCCTTCTTCTTCTCTTCTTCCAGTGTATCACAGACGAACTGAGGGCCAGGGACATTGCCCTGTCCACCTCCCTGCCCGACGACGTGCTGGACTTTGTCAGGAGACACCCTCTGATGGCCAGACAGGTGCAGCCCCTGGACAGACACCCCCTGGTGTACGGGAGGACCACGGACTACACCCACATGGCTGTGGATGCCGTCCCGGGCCTGGACGGACAAACCTATCACGTGTTATTCATGGGGACAGGTGTGTGTGTGTGTGTGTGTGTGTGTGTGTATGTGTGTGTGTGTGTTTCAGGGTTTTTGTGTGTGTGTGGGGTGGTACGGGGGTTGTTTTTGTACCTGTGTGGGTGTCTGAGGGTGTGTTTTGGGTGTGGGGTGTGCTTTCATGTGTGGGCTTTTATGCGTGCATCACTGCGGCTTTCGTGCGTGCATTTCACATGCTACTGTTGGTGCGTGTACGTGCTCGTGTTTGTTTGCGCATGATCTACACATAATTCCCCGGTGACTACTACTATGCATGTCACCGGATGCCCCCGCCCAGGTGGGCCGGGCCCAGGTGAGCTGACCTGCTGTGTGTTCCCCCAGACGACGGGCGGCTGCACCGGGCGGTGAGCGTGGACGACCACCTCCACATCATCGAGGAGCTGCAGCTGTTTGAGGCTCCGCAGCCCATCAGCAGCCTGGTCATCTCACCTGCACAGGTGGGTTAGCCGTCAGCGCTCCCTAGCAGACACCCCAGGTACACCGGGGGGGGGGGGGGTGTTGTGTTGAGTCCTGTGCTGTGTCAGGCAGTCACACAGACTCACTCAGTGAATTTGCATTGGAAGATATACAGTCCAGTGTAGTCTGCGCTTGTTGTTCAAAGAGCATACGGCGCCTCCTGGGACAGGCTGTCCTCACTGCACGCGCACCCGTGGTCGTGCACACACACCTGGAGACATACTCATGTGCATAGAACACACACACGCACACACAGCCTCAGACACACACACACTCACACGCACACACAGAACGACATTCACCCACCCCTTTAACACTCTCATCTCCCCTCCTCCTTCCCCTCTCCCAGATGAGTGTGTACGTGGGCTCTCCGTCGGGCGTGGTGCAGCTGCCCCTCTCCACCTGCCACCGCTACGCCTCCTGCTACGACTGTGTGTTCGCGCGGGACCCTTACTGTGGCTGGAACTCCTCCCAGTGTGTCCCCATACTGTCACAGGCTGACAGGTCAGACTGAGATGGAGCTGTGCGTGTGTGTGTGTGTGTGTGTGTGTGTGTGTGTGTGTGTGTGTGTGTGTGTGTGTGTGTGTGTGTGTGTGTGTGTGTGTGTGTGTGTGTGTGTGTGTGTGTGTGTGTGTGTGTGTGTGTGTGTGTTTGTGGGAGATCTCTTCATCTTATATGCGTTATTTGCCTTTGCACGGACGTGTGTGTGTGTTTTGCGAGGGGGGGCGGGGGACTAGATCAGCTGATCCATGTGTATTACCCCTCTGTGTCTGTTTGCATTGAGTGTGAGCTTGAGTGTGTTTTGGTTTCGACGTCCCCGGAACAATCTAAACAGGGCCCCACCCGGGAGCCAGACATCCCGGTAACATCATCTGATCCGACGAGGGCCTCTGACAGCACACATACCTCCATGCTGTGTACTTCTTTAAATGTGCTGATTCACCCCGAGAAAATGTGCTGTGCGACTGGGAAAACGGTTGGAAGTAGAGTAGAACAGTTTATGATGCTTTCTGTCAAAGACTTAAATATTTACAAGCGAGATTTGTTTGTTGTGTGTCAAAGGATTTTTTGTTGTCTTCACAGGTCGGCGTTAATTCAGGACATCCAGAAGGGAAACAGAGGATGTGAGAACACTTCCAGAGAAGGTACAAGGACAATTATTTAATCTCCTCCGCTCTCTTTGTCAGAGGAAAGGATGAAAGAGAGTTTAGAAATAGTCAGCGACATAAATAACTTCCAGGAAAAATTATACAGCAGCTTTCAGAAATATATCTTTGACAGTTCCTTTAATTCAGTGCATTAGTATCTCTCTCTAGAGATATCGGATATTCGAGGCATGCAAACTTATTATACATAATTCAAATTCTCATAACGATTTTTTACTCACGATGCAATAAACACAGTTTTCTGTTCACACTATTTTTCTTATGGAAGATGATTTAGGATTAACTGAAATACAGAACTGAGCCCACAGCGTGAATCAGACATGAATGAGACTTCTCAGCATCAGTCCTGGTTCTCATTCCCCGTGTTTAATCTTCTGTTGTCGGCTTGTCGAGTCGTAGTTTCCGCCTGCACTTACTAGTTCCTAAAACTCTCTCCCCGACCCCTACACACAAACGCACACACACACACAATCACACACACACTCACACAATCACACTCACACACTCACACAATCACACTCACACACACACACACTCACCCACGCTTTAAACGTCAAACGCACGTCACCGTTTCGCTCCTCGTCACCGTTGTCCTTGGACGTCTCGGGGCGCTTTCAGATCTGCCGTTGCCGCGGCGCCGCGCGTTCACCGCCGGCGACGACGTGCTGCTGCAGTGCGAGCTGACCTCCAACCTGGCCACGCCCCTGTGGACGCGGGACGGCGCCCGGCTCGCCGGCTATGGCCTGGACTCGGGCATCCGCATCGGCACCGACGGCCTGCTCATCATCAAGGCGCAGCCCGACCAGCGCGGCCTCTACACCTGCCACGGCCGGGAGAACGGCGTCGTGGTCGCCATGGTGTCCTACAACGTCACCGTCCGCCTGGACGCCACGCCCCCGCCGCCGCCGCCGCCGCGGCCGAAACTCCGCGCTCGGCTGCCATTCGACGTCGCCGACGACCCACCGGAGGAGGAGGAGAAGGAACGCAAAGCGGCGGCGGCCGCGGCCCCCGAGGAGAACCACGTCCCTCGTAGCTTCGACCGGGGGGTGCTGGGGGCGGAGCCGCCCCTGCCCGCCGCCGCCGAGGGCCCCCTCCTCCCCCACTCGGAGCTGCTCTCGCCCCGCAACATGAAGGCCATGTACCTGTCTCTGATCACCATCCTGGGGGGGCTGTGCGTGGTGCTCAGCGTGGTGCTGCTCTACGTGGGCTTCTGCCTGCGCGCGGGCAGCCGGGGCCACTACTCGCTGCGGGCCGCCGCCTCGGTGCACGGCTACGGCAAGAGGAAGGGCGGCAAGGGCGGCGGCCGGCAGCAACGCAACTCCTCGTCCTCCCAGCTGGAGCTGAAGACCGTCTCCAGCCACTGCAACGGGCACGGCGGCGGCGGCCTGCACGGCGGCGGCGGCGGCGAGGCCGGGAAGACGCACGAGGGCTACGACGGCCGCGAGGTTGGGCTCCTGCAGATCGTGCCCGGCGAGGGCCACTCTCTGGCCAACCACGTCGGGGGCCGGGGGGGCCGCCCGCCAGCCGCTCCCCCGCTGCCCTCGCCGTCTTCCTCGCTGTCGTCGCAGCATCAGCAGCAGCGGCGGCAGCAGACGCCGCCGTCGCCCGAGCACGAGTTGAGCAGCGGGCTGTCGGCCACGCTGCCCAGCGTGCTGCGGCGGATGAACGGGAACAGCTACGTGCTGCTGCGGCAGAGCGACGCCGAGGCGCCGGTCGCCAACGGCTACGCCTTCAACGACGAGCTCAGCAAGAGGCTGGAGAAGAGGAAACACACGCAGCTGCTGCAGCCGCGGCCCGACGAGAGCTCGGTGTAGCCCGCGGGGGGCCCCCCCCTCTCTGGTGGGAGGACCCCCCCTCTCTGGTGGGAGGACCCGAGTTTTTTTTACCTCGCGTTTCGTCCGTTACCGGCTGCTCTGTTACCATGTCGTGTGATTTTTGTCCTTTTTTTTTGGGGGCCGAATGTTGTTTTTTTTACGAAAAGATGGACGGTTTCACGTCCACCTTCCTGATATTGACGTTTGCGAGGATCGTGTCTTAATTCCGAGATACCCGATCGAAGGAGCAGAAGGAAAGTGAAACTCATGGTGGAGTAAAGGAGGAGCACCACCTTCAGCATGGGGAGGGGGGCGGGGGGCTGGCAGGGTCGTTGTCTACCTCAACTCGGTCCTCCGGTGAAGGCCCTCTGAGCCCGGTTAACAGCCTCTTCCATGGGGGAGTCACCCAGGGGTCACTCACAGCCCTATCTGCTGGAGGAGGAGCCCCGCTGGTGGGTAGAATATGAGGACCTCTACCGAGGGCCTGGGATAAGATAATAGACCCATGATACCGATGGAGGTAAAAACGAGATGGGCAGCTAGCCAGTGTTTGTTGGCATGTGCAATGGATAGTGCACGACAAACAGATGGCTTATCCATGATTAAAAGCCTATATTATGTAAACATGAATAAATCAGCATTTTTGGTGAAATGGACAGGACAGGCGAGGGAATGGTGAATCAGAGACCGTTTCTCAATTTTTTTGTACTAACCACAATAACCAACAAAGAAAGTGCATTGTGTGTACCAGGGCCATCCTGGAGGGAATATGACAGTATTATCGACTTTGGTGCACTATAAAAAACTGTTGGCGTGCTTCGGACGAAAAAAGAAGAAGAAAAGAAACGGATGAGTAACGGTGTG
>NC_082396.1:8247840-8265322 GCF_031168955.1 Gadus macrocephalus | reverse complement strand
TGTGTGTGTGTGTGTGTGTGTGTGTGTGTGTGTGTGTGTGTGTGTGTGTGTGTGTGTGTGTGTGTGTGTGTGTGTGTGTGTGTGTGTGGATTGTGTCTGTATTAGTCCACTTCTGGCTTTTGGGTGAGTCACAGCGACACAAGTGACATTTATGAACCCTCCAGCGGCGAAAGGTCAAGCCCCTTGATCTGAATGGAGTCTCTTGTGTGCTAAATTAGATCGGTTGGCTGAATACCCAACCCGCTTCACAAACACCATTCCCAGTACATGAGTATAGATGAACACACATTCCCTGTACTCCATAATGTATGCTCACTGTGCTTTGAATTCAATGATAGTGCTTTATTAACAAAACTTTAATGAAGAGCGGTGGACTAGAGAGAGTGAGACAGAGAGAGAGTACATTCCTTTCTGTGGCCTCCAGCATCCAACTGTAGAGGTACAGTACAGTGACTTGCACGCACCTGGGATTTAACCGGGATTTAAAAGTGTGATAAATGTTTAAATTTAGGCTTCAAGAGCTACAACATCATGGATGGCTTCAAAGTAAAGCTGACTCAAACGTAGAGCTTGTTTTTATGTTTAAACATTCCAAGAGACCACAGGCAGTGTTAAGAAAAACGGCAGTTACTTTCTCAACCGCAATCATGTGACCTCACAAGGTTTTTTCCTTCCCTTTATATCAATAAAGCGGGATTAAAATAATTCTCCTTTGAAGTTTCTGTTGATATAATCCAGGGAGGATTGCTCTTGGCATCTCATTTCACAGCTCCGGCGGACGAAAAATGAGCTTGCTGCTGTACTGAAAAGAGATTCCAACATCTAGGTAGTGGATTAAACCGTACTGTAGCCGCTCAGTATGATGATACGTAACAGTAAGCTCAAGAACATAATGTGTAATATGACATAGTTAGTAATCAAATGCTACAACTACTACTATCAATACTAATACTTGTAGTACTACTACTACTACTACTACTACCACTAATATCAATAATTATACTTTTACTAATACTAATACTAACAATATTAATCATCATAATGATAACTGCGACAAAGAAAAAAGCAAAATTTTAATTTTTCAAAGAAAATGTCATTGCTTGCTTGGGGATAAATACGTTGCCAGTAAAAGATTTAAAGTGTATTTAAGTCAATTGGAGTACTATGGGAGCCTCCCCAAATGACAACCCTGATTAACTGTCATCTTTTATATAGTGTATCAAGCAGAGCTACGGCACCAGTAGACCGTTAATCAGAGAACAGACGGCATTATGGGATGCAGCTTGAATCACTTCTTGCCCCAGTTCTCTGCTGCCACCCCGACGAATCAGAATCTATTTTGCGGACAAAGAGTTCAATATTGTATGAGCTGGCGGCCTCACATCAGTAATGGCGATCTGAGAGAACGCGACTCATAACGCTTTGCTGCCTCGCTTTTGATTTAACTTGCACAGAATATGCAAATGACAATCGGCTTCCCCCCCACCCCAGAGTAAAGGCAAGCCCATAGGTCTACTATGAGCTCTGTAATTGGGAACACAACAATGCTGTTAGATCGCCTGATGGACTGTCAACAGCCGAACCAAGAATAAAGCTGTTGTTCAGGAGAGCCTCGTTGCTTTGGATGGTTATTTCCCTCTGGATGCACCTTGTGTCTCATTGTTTATTGAGTGCTACTGTGAAGCTGATTGGTAAATTAGTCACAATATATATTTATATATATACATATGCATAAATTATGAAAAGACATTAAGACAAGTCATTAAAACACACTCTGGAATAAAACATGAATGAGTTTTTTAAATAGTTCATGCAATGGTTTTTTTCGCACGTCTCACAGCCAAAATTGGAGCTGAGCTCAGCCTTTTGATTCCCACCGATGATGCTGACGATGGTCAGAGTTCGGTCGGTCTCGCCCTCATCCAGCCGTGGAGTCGACCACACTTCGACCCCCTGGGGGGGGGGAAGGAGCATCTGAGGTCATATGATCCAGGGTTTAGCCTCCGCAGACAAACTATACTATCAAAGGGGTCGGAGAACAATGAGGCCCCTGCGTCCGCGCCTGCTCAGATATATGTCGGGCCGCGGTATTCCTCGCCAAGCTGGCTCAAATGTACGTCATCATGACGTCTAAGAGCGTCGTTGGATAAGGGCTTTGAGGGGAACCCCCCTAGTCGGGGCCCCTTTCCCCTCGCCGTTCTCACGGTATCAGAGTGACCGGGGGTATGCATACATGCACATGGGTTTCTGGCTGAGGTTGTTATGTGTACATGCTGTGCTGTCATAGTAAAAGCAGGCCAAGAGAAACACATTGTATGTGTGTGTTGGACGACAGACGGTTTGGTTAACATGGCTAACTGGTGGATCAGCACCATAAAGTTGGATTCTCCACATGGCCTTTCTGCCCGTCCTCCCCTATAGTAAGTATAATAACATTGTTGGGTTGTGTTTCAGAATGTGTGATTGGACTCAAGTGTATTCCAAGATAAATAGGATTGTTTTCACAGTGAAATGAGAGGGTCCTTTTGACACAGGTACATACGCTTTATATATTATGACGTGCTTAGCAGTTCACATAGCTCTAGCTGTCTGTCACAGCTCAGTGAAAGCCCCATGATGTGCGAAAACGCACATTCGAACACCCAAGCTATTATTCCCGATCTAACTGTTGTGACACACACCACTCGTTTTGACCGTTATCACTTGAGTGGATAAACATTTTCCGTGGTTGTAAGCCCCATATCTATGGGTTAGTATGAGCAAACTCTACCTAACAGAGGGCCGTTTTCATTGATTCTTCCTGATGATGTCAATACTAGTAAGGCATTGTGCAAACCACAAAGAATTGGCGAATTGCACACACGCCTACATTTACAATTCACTGATGTTTTCATCCACAGCGACTTCCACCTGAGGCCAAAAAACAATTGGAACCAGCAATGAATATTTGAGTTAATACATAAAATGCAGACACTGTTAATGTAGTTGACATTTAGAAGCCAAATTTTGTGCCCCACTGCAAAGATGAACAACGGAAAGAGCACGGAGCATCCACTGTAAAGAGTTTAAGGCCCAATCCCATTTCTACCCCTTACCCCTTCCCCTTACCCCTCCACCTTGTTTTGAAGGGGTAAGGGGAAGGGGGAAGGGGAAGGGGTAAGGGGTAGAAATGGGATTGGGCCTAATGCCCAATCGCATTTCTACCCCTTACCCCTTACCCCTTCCCCTTACCCCTCTCCCTTACCCCTTCAAAACAAGGGAGAAGGGTAAGGGGAAGGGGTAAGGGGTAGAAATGGGATTGGGCCTAAATAGTCTGAGACGAAGGGGGAAGGAGAATGAGAATACTTTTCAGGTCTTCCAAAACATGGGTACTCGTCTCTGGCCCTGCTGGTTGCAGGACTGTTATCCTTTGGAACTTCAATTCCGAGGGGAGGAGATAGATGCTGCAGCTAAGTCCCACAATGCATTGCAGCTAGCTATAGGGTCCTATTAGCATTACAGGCTGATGAAGCTTAGCACTGAAATTAACCAGAGAAAGAGAGTCATAGACCGAGAGAGAGAGAGAGAGAGAGAGAGAGAGAGAGAGAGAGAGAGAGAGAGAGAGAGAGAGAGAGAGAGAGAGAGAGAGAGAGAGAGAGAGATAGAGAGAGCGAGAGAGAGAGATTGACAGGGAGAAAACTAAAGTAAGACAGATGGAGACAGTGGGAGAGTGAGAGAGAGAGAGAGAGAGAGAGAGAGAGAGAGAGAGAGAGAGAGAGAGAGAGAGAGAGAGAGAGAGAGAGAGAGAGAGAGAGAGAGAGAGACTTGATAACCATGATAATTGAGGTTACACAGAAGGAGAAGATCCTGGCTTCAAACTTAGCAAGGCAAGATGGCATACAAAGAGCTTAGTTAGAAATGGCGGGAGGAGAGGGATGGTGTTTTAATGAGAGTTCAGAAATAGAGAGATCAAAGGGAAGATGCAGAGCGGGGGAGAGAGAGCGAGAGACTGAGATGGGGAATTGTTTTGAGAGAGAGAGCGAGAGACTGAGATGGAGAATTGAGAGAGAGAGCGAGAGACTGAGATGGGGAATTGAGAGAGAGAGAGAGAGAGCGAGAGACTGAGATGTCGAATTGTTTTGAAAGAGAGAGCAAGTCTAGGGAGAGATGAGGAAAACGGGGTGAAGAGAGAGAGAGGACGAGGTGTGAGGGTTTAAGTCATTCTTGAACGATGTGGATGTCAAGACTTCAGCCAGATGTCATCGATGACAGGGTAGAATTCTTCTGTAGCACCATGTGGCTTCAGAGGCAGAAGAAGAATGGCGGCTAGCATAGCACAAGTTCTCTGAAGTTTACAGAAAGATATTTACAATGCATAAATGTTTCAACCAATCAAACCAGTTCAACTGTAGAACGCGTTTAAACTAGGCATTGAACTTCTGAAAACCTTTGTGTTGCCTCCAAACAATACGAAAGGATGACATTGCATGCAACACACACCAAATCACCTCTAGGCAGATGTTCAGTTTGACTGGCAGGCTTTTCGACCTCTCTCTTTGGTGGTAATCAATCTGTACCCTCCTCTAACAAATTAGGTCATTCAAATATTCCTCCAGCTCCACTTTCGTGGATGAGTAAGCCGTCGCGGGCAGGTGGTGTCTATTGTGAGCTGGGGAGAAACACAACCAGATTGTGTTTCCTAACGTTGTGAGTGGTCGGGCTGCTGGTCATGTTTGAAGATCAATGGCAGTAGGGCTCGGTCGGTTGACGTTTCCGGGATTTGATTGTCTCACATGATTTAGCTGTTGGTAAAAAACAAATACTGCTTCTCATAGTAGTAATAATTTGAAGCATTGTATTGAAGGTTTGTCTGCTAATAATATATCTTGAACATAAACCATAACAATAATATTGAAATAATGCAGCAGCCAGTTGCCTACATTTAAATAATAGGGTTATTTATTATAAACACATTTTATGAAAGATGATCGTGGTGATTTAAAGCTAAAATAACAGTTTTGTCAGTTTGTCACCCTAAATCAGAAAATATGCCTGATACTTAACCGCTTAAGACCCTACCAAGCTCTGTTGCACTGGGGTCCCATTTGCCTGTCACACGTTCCTCGCCTCAAGTCTTAACCCGTCTAAACTGTATGTTAATTCGAGCTCGTATTAATTTATAAAGCGATTGAGGCAATCATAGGGACTAGGGGCTGGCGGCCGTTAAAGTACCCCTTTCAGAGCCCCCCCCCCCCCCCCCCCCCCCTTCCCACACTCCTCTTAGCCCTGCCTTGCTCGGGTCCTAAACCTTGTCGTTCTGGATCAGCACTCGAGCCCTCCCCACCCACGCCCCCCACCCCGACGAGAGAGCGCAGAGAGCATGAGCCGCTTCACATCCACACATACAAGCTGCTCGTGGTGGCGCACGCAGACCGGGTCTGAGACGAGACATAAGTCATCTTGTTGTAGTGATTGAGGAGATGCCAGCTTGGGGGTTTTAAAGTTTTATTTTAGAGGGTGTTTAGACATGAAGCTACCAGCTCCAAACTTTGAGGTGGCACGCGTCGCAAACGTGGTGAGATTTTATTTTATTGGTTGACTAAAAAAAAAAGTTATAAAAGCGAAGCGACTGGATTAACTGCAGCCGTTTACACTCGTCGGAGGAAAAGTGTTGCGTGTTTGTCTGAAAAGAACGGCGTTTTAAAGGTAAGTCTTATTGCGCGATGTTATAGGGCACAACATAACGGGGCATAATCTTCGAGTTTAATAGCCTACTTCTTGAGTTACTATGTATGTTGGTAGAGTAGGTGTAGGTCTATGGAAAATACGCAAAGTGCTTCCACGTATTTGACCTGCCTTATTGTGATGATATTTCCGTTTTATAAAAGCTCCAAATGATGCTTTTCCCCATCTTGTAAAAACGTATAGTAGCCCTCTGTTTTATATAGTGGTTGATGTGTCCTTTTGAGAATGTAAGGGGAATGTATTCTTTCTCAACCTCAACTATAGAAGCATGTCACTCTGTGTGTGTGTGTGTGTGTGTGTGTGTGTGTGTGTGTGTGTGTGTGTGTGTGTGTGTGTGTGTGTGTGTGTGTGTGTGTGTCATCAACGGAGACTAACGCCAAAATGCATACTCATCTTCCACGTTTGGCAGGACGTTCGGAGCGCTAGTGTGTCTTCCAGCCCGTTTTGTGTGTGTGTGTGTGTGTGTGTGTGTGTGTGTGTGTGTGTGTGTGTGTGTGTGTGTGTGTGTGTGTGTGTGTGTGTGTGTGTGTGTGTGTGTGTGTGTGTACGTTTTGAAAAGGGAAAAGGAGCTCTTGCCACAGTAACGTCACGTGCCGTCTTTGTTTTATGGGATGAAGGCCTACTGTAATATATGGATTTGTTCAGACTGGAGACTGTCGATCTGATTGGGCCGTATATAATCCTAGATGGTAAAGATAAACTGTTGGAGGGAGCGACACACACATGCACACAAGACACTCTCACGTGTGTGCGCACACACACACACACACACACACACACACACACACACACACACACACACACACACACACACACACACACACACACACACACACACACACACACACACACACACACACACACACAGAGACATACATGATATGCATCATGTATATATGTTCTTCAAATTGTTCATGATAAATAATAGAATAGTATAAATGAAATAAGAATATATATAGAACATTGTACAGAACTGCTGCATGCACAGAAAAATCATCAAGGTTAAGTGGGCACATTCTGCTCGTCAAGGTTCATCTGATTGACAGGCTGTCTGTCAGCCGGCTGCTGTGATGCAGCATCCAGGACAGGACAGCTGGAGCAGGTGCGGTGGGTCTGAGAATGACTGGAAGCTGTTAGGATGGGTCCAGAGAGAGACAGGGAGGCTGTTTGATCCAAGCTGCTCTGTCTGGTCTCTGCTGTTATTATACTCTCCCCTATAGATATTAGACCGAGAACGAGACCTCATAAATCCTGAGGCTGCTTTTGGATTGGCTGCAAGGGTTCTAAAAAGAAAACTGTTTCCACTGATGGGAGCAATCAATTCTTAATAATTATAGTAATATATTATAATTATTATATAATTATATTAATGTGGAAACTTAAATATTGCACAGTCTCTCTTGCTTGTTCATTCCTCCCTCATTCCTTGTGTGATGTCATTGTTTGTAGTGGTATGAAGACTTTGTGAACATTCGTAGCTTCACTTTGGTGCTGGGAGGTTCGCCAGCGCTTTGTGATTCTGCCAGGGTCGGTGCCAAAGTATTGCCATTATAAATACTACAGGGGAACAAAAAGGTGAGGAATGCTGCTTCCAACCACAGCGAAGGAGCCCCGCATGTCTCGGGTGATGGGGGTTAGGGGAGCTTTTGTTGGGATGGCTGGAACTGAAGGGGTAGAGAGATGAGGAAGGTGGGGGGGGGGGGATTCAGCCAAGCGAGTACACACATCAAATATCATGGTCAATGCGCTTTTAATAGAACACATGCAGTCACACTGCCTATTTCCTTCGCACACAATAGTAAACGTCAACACGGTTTCCTTTCAGTCGCCGGCAACTATGTATGTGCTTGGAAAGAGCTCTGACCAATCTTCTGCATTTATATCCTTTCAGCTGATTAAATTGTGTGTGTGTTTGTTTGTGTGTGTGTGTGTGTGTGTGTGTGTGTGTGTTTGCTTAAGATAGACTCCCCACTGGCAAGCATTGTGCCAGCGAACTGGAGAGAAGGTGGCAGGATGAGGAAACATCCCTAGAGTCACATGTATATTACATGCACCTGGCCACGTTGGCATGGGTCGGGTCCCTCAAAGCCACAGTCCGTCTTACAAGTGTTGTGTGACCTGAGGCACTTCCCTATCCACACCTTGAGTTTAGGTTCAGCCTTTAGATTTATGTCAAAAGTTGGTTGGCAAACCACCTCAAATCTGGGTGAACGGGACGTCTCACTGTCTTTTGCTTCATCATTGTTTAAACCGATCACATTGCTGGAGGCGGGTATCTTGGAGTGTGTTGTTTGGGAATACAAATGGCCAGCAGCAGTAATCTGTACAAAAAGTGTCGATAAAAGTTTCACATGAACACAGTGTGAGCTGGCCGATGTAGAAATACATTTCCCATCGGAAGGCTTCATTCTCTCTGGCTAATGAGTTTTCTATAGAAGATCGTCTCCGCAACAAAACAGGAAACAGGGCAGTACTCCGCCCCTTGCAGTTTGTGGTTTCCAGCCCAGACTCGGGGCTGCCGCCACCCAGAGAATCTGTTTTAACATACTAGGACTGCTGGGTCTGAGGTAGCATCCAGCCCAATGCTTATGGCATTTACACGATGACCAAGTGGTTGCATCATCGCATCAGTGAGTTGCTGAGTTAAGTATTGTGTGTGTGTGTGTGTGTGCGTGTGTGTGTGTGTGTGTGTGTGTGTGTGTGTGTGTGTGTGTGTGTGTGTGTGTGTGTGTGTGTGTGTGTGTGTGTGTGTGTGTGTGTGAAGCAAATGTGATCACAGTAATAGTTATAGTGTTCATTAGGAGGTTATGTATAGTGTGTGTGTGTGTGTGGGTACGTGCGAATATGAAAGGCATTAATGGACATTTAATCCAATTGATGCACTGAAAGGAGTTGAGTGGATATATTTCCATGGTGCCATGTTCCTGCCCTTATTAACTCAAAGTCATGCGTTATGTTTCAAGATAACGACAACAACATTGCAATCTTTCTTGGTCAAATAATCAAATGCACAAGCTTGCATTTGTATACGGTAAATATAGGAATTGTGTGTGTGCCGGTATGTGTAGCCTTGGTGGGATGTAAGATTCCCCCCGGAGGTGCTTGCTGTCAAACTAGTGAACAAACAGACAAGCCAAACCCAGACACACACACACACACACACACACACACACACACACACACACACACACACACACACACACACACACACACACACACACACACACACACACACACACACACACACACACAGTGTTAAATTAAGTCTCCCTGGTCTGGAGCGACTCTATTCGTCTTCATTTAAAGTCTCCTTTTGAGGAAGGAGAGCGCTACAACGGGAGGTGTTATAGCGATTCTACAACAACGTAACTCATCAAACATTTACATATCCTACGCCCTATTGCCACATATAACATCAGTGATTGTCTAGAAAGTATGAAGGTTGGGATGGGTCGGCTCATTAACCATCAAGATGGCCCTTTAATTACCCTGAAGCTGCTAATTTGTCCCATTCGGGCCCGATTCTACATTGCTCCTTTATCGTTGTACTGCTGGTGCCCGGCGCTTAAGGGATCGAGGAAAAAGTGTTGGTATCCATCCAGCCAGAGAGAGAGAGAGAGAGTGAATAGATTTAACGGAAGACAGACCCCTGCAGGTTACAGTTCCACCTTAGTGCGCTCCAGAGATGTGGCCTCCATCACAGACCAACTGGCCAGCAATCCTCTGTCTCTCTCTGTCTCTGTCTCTCTCTGTCTCTCTCTCTCTCCCTCTCTCTCTCTCTCTCTCTCTCTCTCTCTCTCTCTCTCTCTCTCTCTCTCTCTCTCTCCCTCTCCCTCTCCCTCTCCCTCCCTCTCCCTCTCCCTCTCCCTCTCTCTCTCTCTCCTCGCTGGCAGCACTGATGCAGCCCCACTGCCCATCTCCCGTCTGCTATCGACGACCTCTAATGAGAAATAGTTTAAGTATTAAACCTTTACGATGCCCTCAAACCAGCGTCGCCCGGATATTGTCTATTCGCAATCGAGCTGAGCTGAATACAGACCAATTTATTTCCCTTTGTTGGAATAAAAAGAGTGCTGTAAAGAGTTCTTGCTGTAGTCTTTCACAGTATTTATTTTGGAAATGGAAGGATTGACTGGGTTAATTATATCCCTAAATTATATAAGCATGTTGACCAAGTTGCATACTGCTGTGTCATGAGAGGAGACCCATTAGTGGTCAACTAAGTGACAACACAACTAAAAACATATCGAATAGTGATGTTAGGATGCAAAAATCAGCTGAGATGATTCCTAAGTAAGAAAAACACACTTAAAATACGATAAAGTTGGTAATGTTTGGCATCCCAGCTATGCTGGGATGCCAAACATTATGAGGCCTGGTGATTATCAGTCAGACAGCATCCTTTTGATTAGTAGCGGCTGACTGGCAGATGTGCTACAGTAAATGGATCATGCACAGTAGATGCGATTTGAAATCCTGGCCTATTTATATTCCTACGTCCCCATATCTCTCCAACGGGATTCATCTCCTGTTGAACGTATTATGTGCTCTCTAAACCCACTGCTGAATTGAGGCTGGCATTAAGTCACTGGAGCTGGGTTTTGGGATTCACTTGTTTGGATGTTCTCTGAGAGGATCCAAGTTTAATTATGCATCAGAGTTTTTTTTCACAAGGATTATTTTCAGGGCAAGGCTAAATTTAGAAAAACATCACATCACAATTTTGGTCATGGAACTGCTCTGAGGTCAGTCTTTTAACAGAGATAGAGTAGACAAGAGGGTTAACTACCGTCTCGATTATGTTTCATTTGTACAAAAAGACAGAAAACGATGTGTCATGAAACACTTACATCACTCTAACGCAGGTCAACTCTGCACTTTGGCTACCCTTTCTTGAACTAACAATTAGGTCTGGGGTGTGGGCCATAATTTTCACCATTATCGTCACAATTACTGCAGTTAGACATTCAGCCAAGGGGTGTAGCCCCTGCAGTGGTAGATGGTGGCCCAGCCCTACTATCCCCTACAACTGCTTCCCTCAAGGTGCCTCCCGCCCCTTTTTTTCATTGGACAGGACATAACATACGGAGCATTGATTTCCCATATGCATATGCATTTGGCAAAATACTACATTGTATTAAAAAGCATATTTGTGGCAAAGGAATTATTTATTAAAAAAGGGGCATAAATACACAAGAGAAAGCTAGCAATATTTTCCTCAAACTTTTGTTATTCCCAACTGCAGACTTGAAATTGATTTATTCTTTGAGGAATTTTGTGGCCAGCTGTTGTGGTCCCTTCAGTATAGATAGTGTGTGCTCATCAAAATGTTATTTTCCTGTTCTTTCAACACGATATTGATATCAAAACAGGGTATAATGCTTCAGTGCGAGAGGTCAAACATTCTGGTTAGTACTTACAATGATGAACACAAATTTTACTGCACAGAAGGAGTCTGTTGTTTACTAACTACATTTTCCCAGCATTCGTCAAAGTCAAATGTAAGACTTGCCGCCCAGTGAGGCTATATATATAAAAGTAAAAAGTGAACTGGGTTCACCCATAGTTTTTGCTGTCTTGGTTCCCTGTCTGGAAACAAATCGATGTTTGTTAGACTGTGAGCTGGGCTACAGCTAGCATGTGATGAATAGACCTTCTGATGTACATCTCAGCCCCTTGTGTGTTGCCAAAGTAATCAATTACCCATGGGAAAAATGAATGACGGTGCATGATATATAATTTGTGGTTTTATAGCTTAACAGTTTTAAGTGTAAAATGTATTTATGCAAAAAAAAAAAAAATTGGAAGGCCTGCTATAATTTCTCTGATGGATACTCGTATGTAATTCCCATTTATTTACCCATAGGGATTTTAACCTTTTCAGCATGGTTTCACGTACGCGGTCTGTTAAAGTTAAACCACCTCAGGATCAAATGTTCTGCTCCCTGCACTCCAAGGTGTGACTAGAGTGCACACAACCTCTCTGAAATGACAGAGCACCACCGCGTCACTGTTAGCTTAGCCCTTAGCCTCTCATTAGCTCTCCCTGGACCACAGGGCCTACCTCGCTCCAACCACAGTCTTTACATCCTAGGTGAACTGGCAGGCCTACTCTCCTTTAAGCCTTCAAGTACCTGCAATCTATTTTTAGCAGTCAGGGATGTCAAGGAAGATAGTGTGATATTGTGAGTCCCTTAGTTTTGTCCATCCAGAAACCTATCTTTGGGGTGGGGTTGGTTAACTCAGAACTGCGTTGGGAAAAACAACCCCGTCAAGGGGCCAGAACAACAGAGGCAGTCGAGGTGAACTGGAGTGTTTCTCACTGTAAATGGACCGCGGCTGAATTGGATCATTGTTGAAAGCGGATAGCAGTGAGGGAAGGCCCAGATTGGGACATAAAAGCTTTTCACTGCAGGCTCGTAACGGGAGTCAGAATCAATGTGTTGTAAAGTGATTCAAGTGTATAATGGACATTAGCGGGCAGGGAACCGGCATGGATGCCATTACGGGTCTGGTACTACCATACTACTCCTTAAAGTGTAAGTGATGACCATTTCCTTTCCCCGCATCATCAGCATGTCAATCATGAGGATGGGTGTTTCTACCACAGATACTTTTTTTTCTCAGATTCTCATTGTAAAACACAGGGAAAAAAATGGATGACACACAAATCACAACAAAATCCTTATTATTGCTTACGGTATAACAAAAATGTTATTGGATTTTGATATGACAAACGATTATACAGACGTATGTATTTTCCATCTCTTTAATCTATAATATATTCCTTAGTTCCATGCTTTTATGATACTGTAACAACATGCAGTTTTCACCCATTTCTTTGCTGAAATGAAATAGTGTAAGCCATAAAGTTATTCTGACTGCAGTATGGTAAAACAGGGTAGTATGTGTGTGCATGTGTGTGTGTGTCTGTGCGTGTACGATTTAACGGTTCGGCCCTTTTTAATGCACCCATCCATCTTTTCGGGGTGGAAGCTGTGAGGCCCTCTCTCTCTCTCTCTCTCTCTCTCTCTCTCTCTCTCTCTCTCTCTCTCTCTCTCTCTCTCTCTCTCTCTCTCTCTCTCTCTCTCTCTCTCTCTCTCTCTCTCTCTCTCTCTCTCTCTCTCTCTCTCTCTCTCTCTCTCTCTCTCTCTCTCTCTCTCTCAGAGAAAGTGTCCTCTTGTGTCACCTGACTGTTGCTGACGTATGAGGGTCAGTGGGGAGTAAGTGCTGAGACAGCATACAACACACACATACATACACACACACTCACGCACGCACCTATGCACGCGCAAGTACGCACCCACATTCACATGCAACTGTAGCTCACACACATACCATGTGCACATGTATACACACACACACACACACGCACACACGCACGCGCGCGCGCACCCTCGCACTCACATGCATTAACTCAGACACACACACACACACACACACACACACACACACACACACACACACACACACACACACACACACACACACACACACACACACACACACACACAGGATCTCGGTGTTGATGGATGAGGGCAGCATTAGGCCCAGTCAGTAGGCTCATTGGCTGTCCGGCGGATGGATGTTATGAAGGTATTCGACGGCCCTCCACCCCAGCAGGTCTCCCAGGGGGAGGCTTCTAGCGGGCAGGGCTGACAGCGCAGAGGCTGAAAACCCCCTGGGACGCAAAGTTAGCAGTCAAATACTCGGACAACATCTTTATTATTTGTAGTTGAAAAAAATCCAATTTGTTTCAACAACTTTTTAACTCAATATTAATGGAAAGAGTGAACGCCATTCCGAAGCTCAGGGAGTTTAGTGTCGCCTCTGGCCAGCTGGTTGGAATGAAAGCAGACATGAAAACATTTATTGTTGCATTTCTATGGTAACAGAAAACACTGTCTTCAGAACGATGGAGCCGTCGAAAATAAGTTTGATTTGTGCCATCGATGGGAAAGTTCCACATTAATCCAGTGAGAACTATATTTTTTGGGGGGGATTTTTGTTTTATCATGAAAGGTTAGCTGCTTGTAGAGCTGCCCGTCAAATACACATTTTGACAGTTAGAAGCTCAATGAAAAGTATAATTTCCCACGAATATTAGCTTGCTCTGGGCATGTAACACAGAATGAGTTTGTTTCAAAACAATGAAACAGTTTGGACATGGACTGATTTATGAATTAGATTTGTCCACACCATCTTGGCTGGTTCATGTGTGTGTGTGTGTGTGTGTGTGTGTGTGTGTGTGTGTGTGTGTGTGTGTGTGTGTGTGTGTGTGTGTGTGTGTGTGTGTGTGTGTGTGTGTGTGTGTGTGTGAACCCGGTGCCGTCCGAGCCAGGCCCTAGACCTTGTGTAGGATATTGCTGCCAGATGACCCCTAGCAGAGTGCAGCCTCCGGGCCCCCCCACCCCCTCTTGTCTGGTTCGTCAGCTGACTGCCACGGCTTGGTACTGGGGGCCCTGTCTCATTAAACCACGAGGATGGGGGTGGGGATGGTGGTGGGGGGGGTGTGATGGTCAAGCTTTGACCATGAGATAGAGCTGTGTTTGGGCAGCCTGGACGGTGAGGTGACGACGTCCCAGGGTTGGACTCCCTGTGCGTGCCTCCGGCCGTGGGATCTCTGTTGACGGGGAAGTAGGAATGAAAACCAAGACAATGGAGGACCGAGCTTTTTGTTTTTGAAATGGTGGACAGATGTTGTTGTTACCCCAACACCCCATTAACTTTTTCTGTAGCCTTTCTCTCCGTATTTCTTTCTTTCTTTCTTTCTCTCCGTATTTCTTTCTTTCTTTCTTTCTTTCTTTCTTTCTTTCTTTCTTTCTTTCTTTCTTTCTTTCTTTCTTTCTTTCACTCTTTCTTTCACTCTTTCTTTCACTCTTTCTTTCAGTCTTTCTTTCTCTCTCTCTAGTTATCTGCACACATAAATAATCGACAAAATCATTCACATGTCAAACACATGTTGGGCCCTGATGTTCCCACCAAAATTCCTTGGGGGATTTTGGATTTCTGGGATTCTTTCCCAGCAATGAACTTGGTTACCCCCCCCCCCCCCCCCCCTGCTGAGGAGAAAAACATCAAGCATATTAACAAGTTTTGAAGTGCGGATGACACTGGTGTGTGTGTGTGTGTGTGTGTGTGTGTGTGTGTGTGTGTGTGTGTGTGTGTGTGTGTGTGTGTGTGTGTGTGTGTGTGTGTGTGTGTGTGTGTGTGAGTTTGTGTGCATACATGTAGGATTTAACCGTGTGTGTGTGTGTGTGTTTGTGTGACGCACACTTTTCAGTGTGTGTGCACGCTTGTCAAAGCGTGTCTGCTTTCTCTCTTCCTGTGTGAGGCCGAGATCATCTTCTTTGGAAAGCAGTCTTTCTTCCCGTGTGAAGCAGAGGTCAGCCATCTTTGGAAAGTATTTTTTTTCCTGTAACGAATTCACAGTGCCTGGTTAGAGTGGAGGCCGTGCGCAGACGTTGTTGTCTGCTCTCAGTGTCTGTCGGTTTCTCTGTGTCGGCTCGCTAACACTCAAAGCAGAATTGGTTACGGTGGATTGTAGCCCTCTGCTGAATGGGAGGATTCTGGGAGAAGAGGTGGGATTGTCGAGGGATTTATATTTAGGTGTGTGTGTGCTTGTCAAAGGTGTGTGTGTGTGTGTGTGTGTGTGTGTGTGTGTGTGTGTGTGTGTGTGTGTGTGTGTGTGTGTGTGTGTGTGTGTGTGTGTGTGTGTGTGTGTGTGTGTGTGTGTGTGTGTGTCTGAAGGGTCACAACCCATGCATGATATCATGTGTGTTTATGTATTGTATTGAATTGTAAATCACTGCATCTCATGGTGAGCCCCAGTATAACTGTCAGCCATATTTGATCACTCATTCCTTCTCAACCTTCATGTGAAGGTCAAAGGCCAAGCTGGACGAATCATAAAGCAGACATATTTCTCTTAATAAAATGCTGCTTGGTTGGCTTCTCTTCTGCTTATGGGTGGTGGTGGTGGTGGTGGTGGTGGTGGTGGTGGTGGTGGGGGTGGTGGTGGTGGTGGTGGGGGTGCGGGCCCCTTGCCCAGACTAGACGCTGGACAGAAGTAGGTCAAAGTGTATTGGAGCGAAGTGTCTGAGCGGGGGTTTAGGGGCGTAGTGGTGGTGGTGGGGTTGTGGTTGGGGGTGAAGGAGGTAGCTCTTTGAAAACAGTAACCTTGTGTTCTGTCTGAAGGATCTGCCAAGCATTCATCCAGGAATGGTTGGTTTTTTTTTTTCCATTACGTCTATTTCTTTGACTGACAAGGAAGTCCTGTTCCCTTGGGACACATTATCCTAATCCTTAGGAATCAAAATAAACACATAGTAATATTCTTCAAAAAAAAACTGTGTTCAGTAAAAGTCAGATTGACAGCTAAGGAGTGATTTAGGAGAGAAATATGATGGTTGAACGAATCCCCCATAAGGGTGTATACCGCAGAGCAAAGCAAAACAGGATGGCTCTGTGACTCGTAAGTAATCCAAGGTTTCGGAGAACAATGGGAATCAGAATCACTGTGCAGACAAGCCGCTTCTGACATCTGTTTGCTGCACAGAAAATACTTGCTAAAAGAAAGAAAATAACATTGGCATTTCTTGGTTCATTTGTGGAGGATGTTGATGATGTATTTTATTTCCCCAAAACACAGCTGAGTTTGTTGTGTTTTATTGAATAGATCATGTTCATTCAGCATTACTAAATGCAAAACAACCACAATACATTCAGAATATATCTCTCTGTATCATTCTTGGCCTTTACATGTTGGTTTTAAATTATTGGAAATCTCTTTATTGTTGATAGGTAGAAATTAGGGCTGGGCGATAATCGAATTTTGATCACGATTTCGATTTTAGCTTAAAACGATCACAAAATTAACATGATAAAGTTTTTTTTTTTAATGCTTTTTAATATTTACAGAAAGGGCAGAACAGCTGGATACCTATCTGCATATTCTTTTAGAATGGAACATTTTCGTTTTGACCATTTTGTGTATTTCTTTAAGGCGAAATTTAAAAGTTCCCATGCAGTTGCAAAGTTTTTTTTGGGAGAGATGCTGAATAAATACAACATGTTTTCAAACTCAAAAGGAATCGTTTGAATAATCGTGATTTCAATAATGACTAAAATTATCGTGATTATGATTTTTCCCATAATCGAGCAGCCCTAGTTGAATTGTCAGAGTTTGAGACCAACTCACTTTGGTTGGCTTGACTCATTTACCCATAGTTACTGTGGTGTAAATGATGGCACCTTTTCCCATCTTGGATGAAGCAATTATTTAATCTTATCGTTCTCCCCTGTCTAAAGTTAAAAGCAGGCTAACAGAATGGACTGGTGTATTTGGAGGGGCAGGCGGGCGTCTAAAAATGAAAGAGAGTGGGGGTATGTTAAGACGGGGTTCAGCCTTGAGGGGTGATGGGTCGGGTGGGGTTGAAGGGGATTTAAGGGGGTCAAGTCTGGGGAAATATAGTGCCTAGGGGGTCCTCTACCACAACTACTGACAGAGGAGGGTTGTGTGTGTGTGTGTGTGTGTGTGTGTGTGTGTGTGTGTGTGTGTGTGTGTGTGTGTGTGTGTGTGTGTGTGTGATGTGTGTGTGTGTATGTGTGTGTGTGTGTGTGTGTGTGTGTGTGTGTGTGTGTGTGTGTGTGTGTGTGTGTGTGTGTGTGTGTGTGTGTGTGTGTGTGTGTGTGTGTGTGTGTGTGATGTGTGTCTGTGTATGTGTGAATTTGACCGCATACTACATCTGTAAATTAC
>NC_082396.1:8232840-8242840 GCF_031168955.1 Gadus macrocephalus | reverse complement strand
TTAAAGGGACTCTCACCTTTGTTGCATTTTTACACTTTTTTTTGGATAAGGTTAAATTGGTATTAATAAGGTAAGAACACTCTAATATGCAAGACAGACCCACCAGGAGTAAAAACAAACAATTATTTTACTCTCATAATATTTAGTGAAAACTTCAACCAATAAAATTCTTCGGACCGAAGGACCTTATTGGCCGATAGACCTGTCTGTTTGCTGCATGGATATATAAGGTTTTCCGTCTGCTTCTTGTGGCGCATTCGGGCCCGCGTCATCAAGGCGCGTCCTCAACTAGAGGGTTTGTTTTGATTCCACGGCAGACAGTAGCGAGTAGCGACCGTAGCGACTGACGATGGCAGACCAAAGTGGTCCACGGCGTACTGAAACTGCACCATTCAGTCCGATTAGGGGACTCATCTCGGACTCAGACTCACAGAGTTACCCTCCTCTGGAGCCTCAGGAAGACCTCCAGACTGTTGGCCACCAACTGCACCATTCAGTCCGATTAGGGGACTCATCTCGGACTCAGACTCACAGAGTTACCCTCCTCTGGAGCCTCAGGAAGACCTCCAGACTGTTGGCCACCAACTGCACCATTCAGTCCGATTAGGGGACTCATCTCGGACTCGGACTCACAGAGTTACCCTCCTCTGGAGCCTCAGGAAGACCTCCAGACTGTTGGCCACCAACTGCACCATTCAGTCCGACAAGGGGACCCGATTCGGCCTCAGAAGCCAAGTGGTCCCACTCCCCTGGATGATTCTCAGGACCTCCAGACCGTTGGCAACCAACCGCACCACTCAGTCCGATTAGGGGACCCGTTTCGGACTCAGACGCGAAGTTGTCCCGCTACTCTGGAGCTCCAGGAAGACCTCCAGACCGTTGGCACCCAACCGCACCACTCAGTCCGATTACGGGACCCATTTCGGACTCAGACGCGACGTTGTCCCGCTACTCTGGAGCTCCAGGAAGACCTCCAGACCGTTGGCACCCAACCGCACCACTCAGTCAGATTACGGGACCCATTTCGGACTCAGACGCGACGTTGTCCCGCTACTCTGGAGCTCCAGGAAGACCTCCAGACAGTTGGCACCCAACCGCACCACTCAGTCCGATTACGGGACCCATTTCGGACTCAGACGCGACGTTGTCCCGCTACTCTGGAGCTCCAGGAAGACCGCCAGACCGTTGGCACCCAACCGCACAACTCAGTCCGATTACGGGAACCCGATTCGGCCTTAGAAGCCAAGTGGTCCCGCTCCCCTGGATGATTCTCAGGACCTCCAGACCGTTGGCAACCAACCGCGACAACGTCGCGTCTGAGTCCGAAATGGGTCCCGTAATCTGACTGAGTGGTGCGGTTGGGTGCCAACGGTCTGGAGGTCTTCCTGGAGCTCCAGAGTAGCGGGACAACGTCGCGTCTGAGTCTGAAATGGGTCCCGTAATCGGACTGAGTGGTGCGGTTGGGTGCCAACGGTCTGGAGGTCTTCCTGGAGCTCCAGAGTAGCGGGACAACTTCGCGTCTGAGTCCGAAACGGGTCCCCTAATCGGACTGAGTGGTGCGGTTGGTTGCCAACGGTCTGGAGGTCCTGAGAATCATCCAGGGGAGCGGGACCACTTGGCTTCTGAGGCCGAATCGGGTCCCCTTGTCGGACTGAATGGTGCAGTTGGTGGCCAACAGTCTGGAGGTCTTCCTGAGGCTCCAGAGGAGGGTAACTCTGTGAGTCTGAGTCCGAGATGTGTCCCCTAATCGGACTGAATGGTGCAGTTGGTGGCCAACAGTCTGGAGGTCTTCCTGAGGCTCCAGAGGAGGGTAACTCTGTGAGTCCGAGTCCGAGATGAGTCCCCTAATCGGACTGAATGGTGCAGTTGGTGGCCAACAGTCTGGAGGTCTTCCTGAGGCTCCAGAGGAGGGTAACTCTGTGAGTCTGAGTCCGAGATGAGTCCCCTAATCGGACTGAATGGTGCAGTTTCAGTACGCCGTGGACCACTTTGGTCTGCCATCGTCAGTCGCTACGGTCGCTACTCGCTACTGTCTGCCGTGGAATCAAAACAAACCCTCTAGTTGAGGACGCGCCTTGATGACGCGGGCCCGAATGCGCCACAAGAAGCAGACGGAAAACCTTATATATCCATGCAGCAAACAGACAGGTCTGTCGGCCAATAAGTTTTCACTAAATATTATGTAAAAAAAATTGTTTGTTTTTACTCCTGGTGGGTCTGTCTTGCATATTAGAGTGTTTTTACCTTATTAATACCAATTTAACCTTATCCAAAAAAAGTGTAAAAATGCAACAAAGGTGAGAGTCCCTTTAAGATGACCCTCGATTGATCAAATTTTCAAGTTTTAGGTCTAGAGGTCATTGATTAAGCCATGTCCTTTAGCTGTTTCCTGTGTTTCTCTCAATCTCTTTCTCTCTCTCTCTCTCTTTTTATCCTCTCCGTTGCCCTCTCCCGCAAAAATTCAGTCATTCCAAGGATCAGAGAACTCTCTCTCTCTCTCTCTCTCTCTCTCTCTCTCTCTCTCTCTCTCTTTCTCTCCCTGTATCTCTGTCTCAACGGATCAGAGAGGGAGGACATTCATTTGATCACTGCTTTAGTCTGCTTTTCTCGCCTCTGATGTCGACTGCCACCAAATCCCCTTTGCATTAAAGTCAGAAATTGAAGCATTAAATCATGTTTTATGTATCTTGTGCGAACACAATGAAGCCCCAGCTGGAATGGGGACCAGGCCTCACAGGAGGGCGGACATTACAGTGACAAAGTAGCCATCTCTTCTCGGAAGAATTATCACTGCATAGCAGTTGGGCCTTTAGCGAGGGGAGCGTGAGGCGATGGCTTTATCGTTAGCAAAAAGCAGAAAGTTGCATTTTCCAGTCGAGTGTGTGTGTGTGTGTTCCTTTGAGGTTGAGGGATGCTATAATAAACTTCCTGCGTGTGTGTGCGTGCATGGGATTTTTAATATATGAACAGAGAGTTTGCACTTGCTTGCCCCCCCCCCCTCTGTGGACTGTTTCTGTGTTTAGTGTCGGAAAAGGAAGCAACCACGCCACTGCCTTATCCCCGTCTAGTGTTGCCAGATTGGGCCAGATGCAGCCAGTGTTGCCAGATTGGGTGGTAAATATGGCCCAATCTGGCAACACTGTCCCCGTTCCCGGTCTTCACCTTAAATATGCCCACAGAATCCGTTGTGATAAAGAAGGCCGACACCTGTGGGCAGGACGGGGGGAGACGCAGCCTGTGATCATAGAAGTGAATTAATAATGCGCTGGTTCCTCAGACAGCCGGCCCCACGGGGCTGCCCGGCGGAGCCTTCTAGCGGTTGAGCGGTAAAGAGCGTGGTTGTATATCATTATTTTTTTTTTGTTATATAACCTTGAATTAGTTTGAAGTTATGTAGCACCTCACTGGGAGTTCTTGTGCAGTTCAATGGGAGTGACACCCTGAGTCAAGGTGTCAGCATTATTGTGTGTGTGTGTGTGTGTGTGTGTGCGCGTGTGTGTGTGTGTGTGTGTGTGTGTGTGTGTGTGTGTGTGTGTGTGTGTGTGTGTGTGTGTGTGTGTGTTTGTGTGTGTGTGTGTGTGTGTGTGTGTGTGTGTGTGTGTGTGTGTGTGTGTGTGTGTGTGTGTGTGTGTGTGTGTGTGTGTGTGTGTGTGTGTGTGTGTGTGTGTGTGTTTAACTTATCAGGGCTGTGTGCGACCTGTCCTGGAGGGGGGGCATATGCACCGTGAGTCATGACTGTATAATGTGTTTGGGAATAATGTAACAGACTGTGTGTGGGTGGCTACGTCTGTGTGTATGTGCATGCACTCTTGTGTGCATGTGTGCGTGTGTGTGTGTGGATTGTGTGCGTGCGTGTGCATGCATGTGTGTCTGTGTGTGTGTGTGTGTGTGTGTGTGTGTGTGTGTGTGTGTGTGTGTGTGTGTGTGTGTGTGTGTGTGTGCGGTTTTCATCAGAACTCGCCCAAGTTCCCCAGAAAAATGGTACAAATACACATTTTCCGGTCAAATATTAAATCAAATTAGGCCTGTGAAGCCAAACTGTGAAATGATTGTGATCCCTTTAAGCCCCCACTCGTACTGCACAGATGTTGTGATGTGCAGAATGTTATACACTTGTTCTCATGTGCAGGATGTCTTGCACTTGGTTATGTGAAATTTGTGTACCAATTATTTTAAATCCTCTGAAGTGTTTTTTACCAATTTATGCCGTTTTTCTCCTCTCATTATCTTTTGCTCCTTGTCTCCTCTCCTCTCTCCTCCCTCCCCCCCACCACATGCCCCCCACACACCCTCAAACCCTCCTCTCTGGTGGGTCTGGCTGATGCTCTCCTCTCAGAGGGGACCACTTAGAAGGCGGAGACGAGGCGGACAGGGCAGCTCCTTAATGAGCCTGAAGCCCACGACGTCCCCCCCCCCCCGTCCCCCCCGTCCCCCCCCAGTAACCCCTCGCCCCCCGGAGATGGGCTTTGACCATCTGTCCTCTGAGGAAATCTCTTTTCAGGGGTGGGCGGGGGGAAGGAGAGGGGGGTCTCTGACGTCATCATAACCCTGGCCACCCCCCCACCCCACCCCTTCTCTGACTCCCCATATCGCCCTCTGCTCCATTAGGAAAATAATATTAAATTATTCTCAATAATTTATTATTTGGAACAGGTGCAGTACTTGGGACAAGGTTAAGCTTATATAATGTTTTGCATTGGATGCAAAACATGTTGTTTTGATTAAACCCACTTTTAATACATGTAGAATAGGCTGATGGTGTTTGAGGCGTTGGACTCAAAACTGATAAGTTCTGGGTTCTATCCCCAGTCTATATCCACCCCACATTCTTCCTAAGCACCATGGCTCATATACCAGCTCATTCCAAAGGTTTCAAAACTTTTGAAACCTGCTGCTTCAAAAGGTCGCTGTCAATCGCTTTGGAGAAATGCAAAACAGTGAAATTAATCTTTTTTGAAACCCCATCCATCAGAGGGAATCGACCCAGACAGACGGGGTTATCTTCCAAAGGATTGCTCAAATAAGCTCTTTTTCCTCTGCCACCACCACAGGCATGTGTGTTGAGAAGGGGGCTGACGGTGTGACAGGGGGATCAGGATAACATGAGTAACAAGAGCCGGGGCTCTGGACGGACAGCTCCCTCAGCATCTCTATCACCGGCCGAATACGAGACACTTTCGAGGTCCTTCCGAAAGCAGAGTATCCCTGCATATTGAGGGATGGGGAGGGGGAGTGGGAGGGAGGGAGGGAGGGAGGGAGGGAGGGAGGGAGGGAGGGAGTGAAGGCTTGGGCGGGGGGGTCTGCAGAATCAATAGCCCCCCCAATACCACAGCGCTTACCCGGCTGTGATGAAGGCATGGATTACCTCCCCAGCTGTTAGTTTTGCACCCAGGGGAGCCGGAGGGTGGGGGGAGGAGGGGGAAAGGGAGGGGGGGGGAGGAGGAGGAGGGGGAGGGGGAGGAGGAGGAGGGGGAGAAGGAGGGGGAGTTACTGAGGGGAAGGCAGGAAAGGTGAGAAAGTGAAATAAAGTCGGGAGGGAGGAAACCGTGTGATGCAGATCTGAGAATCCTCCACCATTTTGTCTTTGTGTGTGTGTCTGTGTGTGTGTGTGTGTGTCTGTTATATATATTATGTATTCCTTCTTCAAGGGCTATGTATGTGTCCCTCCAAAAGGGGGCGGTATTGCCCCCCTAGACCCCCATTAGAGCGACCCCTCGGGTTCAATTTAACTTCCCAATGACTGCAACAGAAATGAATGTCTGATCTCATCTGCAGTGAGTCAATGTGTTCCACCTGTGTCTCCGTGTCTCCAGGCCAGGGCCACTCGGGGTACCACGACGACGACGACCCCCAGCCCCCCGGGAGGAGTGAGGTCCCTGGGATGAGAGCCGCGCGTCTCCCCCTTATCTTCCCCAGACCTCCAGGAGGTGAGTGCGGCCCGTCGTTGCGGAGCAAGGGCTAGGGGGAGGGCGGAGGGAGGATTCTCCGTCAGACAAAAGGCTTTCTCTTGATGCCGTTGACCTTCAATATTTGCTGACTCACGCCCTCCACCCTCCATCCCCCCCCCTTCTTTTTTTTCCTACTTCTGTTGTTGATCTCTATCTCCCCCTCGCACTCTCCCCCCTCGCTTTCTCTCTCTCCCCCCTCACTGGCTATCTCTGTCATTCCACCGCTTTGTCTCCGTCTCTCTGTCTCTCTCTTCTCCTTGATCTCTCTCCCTCTCTCCCTCTCTCTCTCTCTCTCTCTCTCTCTCTCTCTCTCTCTCTCTCTCTCTCTCTCTCTCTCTCTCTCTCTCTCTCTTTGTCTCTCCGTCTCTGTTTATCTAACTATCTCTCTTTCTTTCCGAATGTCTGAATGTTCCCGTAACTCACCCCCCCCCCCTCTCCCTTCCTCTCTCCCTCTCTCTCTCTCTCTCTCTCTCTCTCTCTCTCTCTCTAGGTTTCTCTGTCTCCGCTCTCTCTCTCTCTCTGCTTTGTTCCCTCTGCTTTGTAGGATGCTATGAATTGGACTACGCAGAAAGAAACTTGTCCCGGTCACTTTGATACACACACATACACACACACACACACACACACACACACACACACACACACACACACACACACACACACACACACACACACACACACACACACACACATGACAGTAGCAGAAGAGGAGGAAAAGGGCAGCGGAAGAGAAGGGGGGGGGCAGGGTTCAATGCTTGCAATAGCAATATATAGAATCAAATCTTATTTTACTGTACACACAGTTTAATTGTATACAGTATTCTTCTATCAAGCTCAACTCTGAAAGTGTCCCTTCTTTCCAAAGCAACCGTCGACTCAATAGCTTAAGGATTTATTTATAATTTTGTTTATTTACTATTTGATTATAGCTGTATTGAACTTGGTCTGTGTGTGTGTGTGTGTGTGTGTGTGTGTGTGTGTGTGTGTGTGTGTGTGTGTGTGTGTGTGTGTTTTGGTGTGTGTGCGCTTGCATCCATTTGCGTGCATATGTTTTAACACCCCCATGTCCACCACTAATACAACACAACACACATACTTCCATCTCTCATGCCACAGCTCCCGATGCTGAGTGCTAAATGAGTGCATGTATGTTAGAAATGTGTTCAGATAGGAGGACTTGGTCCCAACCGCGCCAGCTGCTGTCCTTCTCTTCCTCTCTGCCTCTCTCTTAAATCCAATCCAGCAGTCCAACTTCTCAGGTCAGCTGTCCTTGTCTGTCATTGGCTGGCCCCTAACGAGATCTAAGAAGATCCCACTGTTAATGGTCCCATTCAACTCTTTATTGTGTGTATGGTCATTAATTCATGCTGATAATTGTCTGGGTGTTAACCTGGAGAACAATAGTTAAGATGAGGTAATGTCAAGCAATTTGAACTGCAAACCTTGATCTTGCATTCAGTGTATTGTTTGTGTTTCTCCAAACTTCAAAGTTTAGAAATGTAATTGCTAATTATATGGCAGGAGCATTGGCATCAGCCTTGGAAAGAGTTGCATTTCATGCATTATGCATTTCTTTGTGTGTGTGTGTGTGTGTGTGTGTGTGTGTGTGTGTGTGTGTGTGTGTGTGTGTGTGTGTGTGTGTGTGTGTGTGTGTGTGTGTGTGTGTGTGCATTCGTCTGTGTGTGTGCGTGGGTGTGTGAATTTGAAGTTGCGTCCATGCACACACCTGTGTGTCAGTGTTTGCTTTACACACGAGTGTGTTTTTTTGACCGGCTTCATGTGTTTCTAACAAGTCCTGCAGTAATACAGTACTAGTCTTGAAATACAGTCCATAACCTCAAGTCCAAGCCATGTCTCAAACTCCAGCTCATGTCTTGTGGCCCATTCCCGTGTAGTTATTGACATTATTTATACTGATAATTTCTGCGCCTTCTGTTTGGCTTCTTCCATCCTTAATCCAATCTTTAAACTTCATCCAAAGTACTTCAATATGTCTCCTTATTCGTTTCAGTAGTTTAAGTGCATCTTATTTCATTTTCCAGCGTGTGAGATGATGTCACTTTGTTTTATCTTGTTTTATTCGCCTGTGTGTTTGTGTTTTTGTGTTTGTATGTGTGTGTTTGTGTGTTTGTATGTGTGTGTTTATGTGTTTGTTTTTGTGCGTGTCATACATCGAGAACGTAACTTCGAGGTGTTTATTAGGCAGGCTGCAGTGGAAATTCCCCCTTTCCATGCACGTTATTTTTAGCAGCATGCCATCGTTAGCCGTATTAATGACAGGGAGGTGTTGATGCTCAGGGTTGCACTGAGCTCACTTTGATGACGGTCAGCCTCTGCCAACTACTGGAGAAGGTGGAGAGACATTAAGGTAGAGAGAGAGACTCAGATTACAAATTAATTGTGAGTATACTGTTGGCATAATAGAGATGTGTGCGTGTGTGTGTGTGTGTGTGTGTGTGTGTGTGTGTGTGTGTGTGTGTGTGTGTGTGTGTGTGTGTGTGTGTGTGTGTGTGTGCTACCTGCCCCCACAGTCTTTCTATCTCACTCTTTTCTTCTGTTTTCCTTCCAGAATCACTCAGTTAGTGTTACTGCTTTTCCATGGCAGCGCCGGGCAATAAAACCACAACGGCTTTGGGTTGCAGCAGGGCTAAAAATGGTGTGTGCGCATAGATTCAAGTTGTGTGTGTGTGTGTGTGTGTGTGTGTGTGTGTGTGTGTGTGTGTGTGTGTGTGTGTGTGTGTGTGTGTGTGTGTGTGTGTGTGTGTGTGTGTGTGTGTGTGTGTGTGTGTGTGTGTGTCTGTCCGGCAGAGTCTTCAAATGTCAGCTATACTGTATCTGACAACTCTATACCCCCACCCCCCCCCCCCCCCCCTCCCGTTTGATTCGTCGAAAGACACACACACACCCGTGTGTTGGCATTGATGTCCACTGAGCACCAGGGCTGGTTTATGCTGCGTTAACTAATTGATCTATTTCCCCAGCAGATGCGGGTGGGTTACGCAACAGCCAGCATAGCAGGGACAGAGCAGCAGAATGTATAGTACAGATGTGCAGAAAAAAATCGCTCACGTAATTCTACCCCGTCGACCTTAATTGACCATCCCCCACTTTCTGCCTCCCCCCCCCCTCTCGCCCTCTCTCCCTCCCTCTCGACTCTCGATTCCTTCCTCATTCTCTCCACTCTCCCTCTGTCTCTCTGTCTCTCTCCCATCCCTCTCTCTCTCCCCTCTTTCTCCCTCCCTTCCTCCCTCTCGCTCCCTCGCTCATCTCAGATTTCTTTTGATAATCGCAGAAAGGACAGAGCTACACTGCGGGACAGATGTTGCTCGGATGGTGGGGGGGGGGGGGGGGGGGGCTGGGGGGGAGGGGGATGTTCCTTATGCACCCCCCCGGCCAACATCCCGCCCCCTGTCTCAACATCTCAGCTGCCCTTGCATAAACCCCAATAGGACCCCTTATGTATTATTGTACAGAGACAGGAAGCAATGAAGCAATGACCAGGGAGAGTAAAGGAGACTGGATAGAGGGAAAAGGCAGATAAACAGTGTGTGTATGTCTGGTGTGTGTGTGTGTGTGTGTGTGTGTGTGTGTGTGTGTGTATGTGTGTGTGTGTGTGTGTGTGTGTGTGTGTGTGTGTGTGTGAGAGTGGGGGGAGGAAGAAAGACATAATGTGTGTTAGCCTATGACTGTGTTTATCTATGAGTGAGTTTGCTATGTGTTTGAAAGTGCATGTGGGAGTGAGTCTTGAGTTTGTGCGGGGGAGAGTTTGTGTGTGTGTGTGTGTGTGTGTGTGTGTGTGTGTGTGTCGGTGGGAGCGGGGAATAAGGAGGTGAACTGGGGGGGGGAGGAGGGAGGGAGGGAGGTGGAGCTAAGGCAGGCAGCAGGGAAGGAAAGCTGAGAGGCACAGTGGGAGAGAGAGAGAGAGAGAGAGAAGGAGCAGGGGAAGAGAAGAGAGGGCTTCCATTGTAAAAAAAAAAAAAAGTCCTTGTGTCGTGCTATGTGAGAGAGACAAAGAGAGGAAGTTGGACCGTTGAAGAGTGACGACGGACGGA
>NC_082396.1:8225340-8227840 GCF_031168955.1 Gadus macrocephalus | reverse complement strand
AGAGACATCATTGATGCTGACAAACGGTAGTCAATCAGGCCAGTATAATCCAAGTGTCTCTACCGCCGGTATGCACGGTATTCTCTGTGTCTGCCTGTCTGACCACTGACCAGCACTGGATAACTATTAGTGGTTGGAAGTCCTTCTGGAAATCTCCAGATCGGAAATGGCAGACAACTTTGCTCGATTTGAAATACCTCTGACGGCCTTTCCTGTGTTTCCGGACCGAAGTTTTTAAACCAGCTCCAACTCAGGAACTAAGTTAAAACTTGACATGACTTTGTCTTCAATATGTATTTCGGTTTAATGGGGGCATATACTTCAGTCTTGTCGAAAAACTCATCGGAAACTCTGACCTGGTGCTGTTTTGAATTAAACTCATGAGTTACCAAAAGCCATACGTTTAATGAGCAACACTCAAACACACACACACCTTCAAATGCACTCAATATGCAGTTGTTGGGCCAGCTGTCTGTGATGTAATCGATAGTGCCCGCCTAAGCCACAGCTAATCGAGTTGATTGACAGCTTGTGTCCCCAGGTGACCATTTTGTTTTCCGAAGGCTCATTCTGAGTTCCTACTCGGCTGTTATTGACGTCTGCTGCGGGGTCTCTCTTTAGTTAGATTACGGCCGCCCTCTTCTCTGCCACATCCCCCACTCGGAGTGTGTGTGTGTGTGTGTGTGTGTGTGTGTGTGTGTGTGTGTGTGTGTGTGTGTGTGTGTGTGTGTGTGTGTGTGTGTGTGTGTGTGTGTGTGTGTGTGTGTGTGTGTGTGTGTGTGTGTTTGTATTAAAGTGTATTAGAGAGGGGAGAGAGAGGGGGGAGGGGTTTCGCCCCCTCACTAAACAGCTCTCTCCTGTCATAATAGAGGCCAGATGCTTTGAAAGGCTAAAACGCCAACCTGCACCCTGTCATGCTTGTCAGGCACGCAAGCACACACACACACACACACACACACACACACACACACACACACACACACACACACACACACACACACACACACACACACACACACACACACACACACACACACACACACACACACACACACACACACACACACACACACGACTTGCATGCGTGCATACATGTGCTTCTCACACAGTTCACTCACTCGTCGACCAACTATATTCCTTTTTTTATTCATTTATTTTTATTTTAGAATCGTTGTTTCTCCTTTTTACTTGCCTTCTTTTCTACTGTTGTACTTTCTTCTTCTTTCTCCATCTTTCTTTCATTCGTACTTTCACTGTTTCACTCTTTCTTTCTCTCTTTCTCTTTTCCTTTCTTTCATCCAGCCCATTCAGTCATTTCCCACCCTTCCCCTCTCTCTCTGTCTATCTTGTTTCAAGTTAAGGCATGAAAACTGTGTGCCTCCGCTGCCATGGAAACGGCAGCAAACAGAGAAAAGCTAGTCTGCTACTTAGAGCCACAACTTGGTTGTAAAAGAATAGAGAGGAGAGGAGGGAAGGAGGGAGGCAGGGGGTCCAATTACTATTGTATTACAAGCAAGACAAGACCTCTGTAGAAGAACTCTCCACTAGAAACTGTGGCGGCATTAAGAAAATACCCAGGGCACCGAAGTTTGTTTCTCTTTCTTTGTCTTCAGAATGTCATTCATAGAAACCGATTATTACATTGCACTGTCAGGTTCAGGGTGATTATGTATGCGTGAGTGTACCTTGTAATATGAAACCAAACTATTATCCAACAACACTTCATGATCTTGATAATTATCATGTTTTCCTATTAAAAAATGTCGACTCTCTTTAGTCAACGTGTCCTGAAACTTTGCTGCTTCACAAACTGTACTCTCCACCTGTATATCAAAACATAACTGTTGCTGAGCAGCCACCCATTGAATTCTAGTAAGCCATTGATCGTTCGTTGACACACGCACACACACACACACACAAACACACACACCCTCAGACTGTTTAGTGACAGATCTTAAATCCGAGCTCGGTCAGGCTTAGTGACAGCGGGGAAGGAGGCAGACAGACATGTCATTGTGTTGGAATGGAGGAGTGGAGAGACCTTGAGGCGTTTTGGCAACACATTAAAGAAGCTCTCATATTTTTTACAATGGAGTGGCTCGAGTTAGCTACACTCTGCCACTCTCCCTTACCTGTCTGAGGTTTTTATTGTGCTACCTCAGTGAATAGATATGTAAGGGGAATAAACGGCATACTAGCACCAAATTAGGCATGGTCTTGATCACGGGGGGGAGTTCCAGTGTTATGCATGCGTCTCCATGCGCGTCGGTTGCCGCTGACCAGGTCCCTGCTTGTCGCACATTTGCATTATTTGAACACATCACACGGAAGGTTGTTGAGCCGCCTACGAGGCCCCCCTTTGAAGTTCCCCATCCGTGGGGAATGGGCCCACCCAGGGGAGGGGCGTTTGTCGGCGACGTGAGTCGACTCTAAATCACTTTCATTGCCCTCCTTCACACTTTCTCGCCGTACACCTCTTGTCATCGTCCCCGGGCCGCAT
>NC_082396.1:8205340-8220340 GCF_031168955.1 Gadus macrocephalus | reverse complement strand
TCCTCCGCCCAAACTCATCCCAGTGTCGGGGCAGCTGGAGAAGGTGAGTCGCAGACTGTCGACGCCTCTTCTTTTTTGATACCTGGAGCAGTGTCGAGCACATTTCACAACATGAAGGGCAATTCAACTCACACGCCTTTGCTTTAGACTTGAATACATAGAGACCCGGCTGTTTACTTTCATTGCGCTACTTGTAGTCCCTGCGCTGTAGTTAACCTTGATCTCACTCAGCACACGTTGTTTGTTCCCCCACCGGGGATCACGACAAAGCACCTGCCCGTCCTTGTGGTTCTATTGTGAAGTATCAACAGTGCCTTTGCCTTGGCTTCAGAAATGACATGAAAAGCGCAAGAAGCAAAAAAAAGAAAAGGCAATTTGTTTGAAATAGATGCATTTGGCTGAATGAATGCCATGTCAGCCTGCTGGCTAATCACGTCCACATTACCAACTAATGTTTCTCAACGTTTTCCCGTGAAGTCAATAGAGAAATGTTCCTCATCAACCCCACATGTGTTTTAAATCGAATGTTTACAATGGGGCCCAACCCTTTCTGCCGTCGCGAGGAGATGAGAAGAGATGATGTCTTCTACACACAGCGGTGTGAGCTCAACACTCTCTAGCTAAAAGAGGCGCTGCGCTATAACTGACCGTGACCTTTGACCTCCTGGCGGTGAGGGCGGCAGAACCTTTGTCCCCTAGAATCAATCACGCTTTTTTATTATCACATTACCATCTAAATGTGAACAGTACAGAAAGGTCTGCTTCGGTTATTACACCCCAAGGTCATGTACCTCATTGAATGGTAATGATTGATGCCGTACCATGATTCTTCACTTTATCTACTGCTTAACCCTTAGCTGTATCCACTTCAACTCTGTTAAGGCATGCTTGTGTGTGCGTGAGTGCATGCGTGCTTGGGTGTGTGTGCGTTTCTGCCGACGGGTTTTACCCCAGATTGAGTCAGCTGTCTAATTGGCTATTTATTCCCATCGATCTACGATGGGAAGCTAAATCACCTGGCCTTACGCAGCCAAGGGAGAGAGATCATTTAGCAGTAGCTCACCTTGCCCGCTCCTCATCATCAATGTCAGAGCTCACTTGCGTCTGGTGACAAGTCCAATGAGCCATGGGGAAAGTCATTAAGAAAAAGCCCTATCTGTCTGTCTTTGTGTGTCTATCTGTCTCTCTCTTTTCCTTCTTTCTTTACTTCTCTGGCTCTCTCCTTCTCCCTCTCTTTATCGCTCATTGTTCTTGTGCTCCCTTGCTCTCTCTCTTTTTGTCTCACTCTCTCTGTCTCTCCCCTTCTGCGTCTCTGTTTCTCTATCTTTCTGTATTGTTTACTTCTTTATATGAGTATCTGGTTGTCTGTCTCGCGGTCTTTCTTTCATTCTTTATCTTCTCCCCTTGCTCTGGCCTTCTCTCTCCTTCTCTTTCTCTCGTACTCCATTGTCTTTCTTTACTACCCCGTAATTTATTTTTCCTCTACATTCTCCGCCTATGATCTCTTTCACACCATACTTTTTTTTTCCAACATTCACTTCTCAATCTCTCTTTCTCCCTCTCATTCGCTCTCTGTCACACAGATACTCTCACACACACACACACACACACACACACACACCCATCCTCTGTCCCTTCCGTGCTTGATCGCCCTTATCTCCCCAATGCTGCGTAAAATCATTAAGAAAACCGCTCAATGAGAGTCATGAATATCAATTAAACCTAATTTAAATATCCTCGCCCGTGGGTTGACCTGCCGTGTTATCGCTGATCCTCTGCTAATTACTTTCACACATGGCGTCGTTCATTAGCACTGCTTGGCTACAACGAGTCGCTGTTGACATCTGCTCTTCTCCTTTCGCTCCCCCCGTCTCTGATTCTGGCAGAACATGGAGAAGGTGCTTATCCGCCCGACGGCGTTCAAACCTGTTATCCCCAAGAACCGCCACTCGGTGCAGTACCTCTCCCCGCGGCCAGGGGGCGCCAGCCTGTCCGAGAGCCAGGGGAGCCTCAACCTCCTGCTGCCTCTCGGCGGATCCAACGTCATCAACGCTAATGCCAGCGCCGCGTCCGTGACCTCGGAGGAGAAGCGAGACTCATACGGCGGCGGCGGCGGCAGCGGGAATGGCGGCGGCGGCGGGCGCAACGCACGCAGCAGCCAGTCCTGCTCCATGTCGGACTCGGGCCGCAACTCCCTGTCCAGCCTCCCCACCCACAGCAGCACGGGCTGCAGCCTGGCCCCCAGCGAGGGCTCTAGCAGCGGGTCGGCCTCGGGGGGGCTGGGGGGCGGTCAGCTGGAGGCGGTGCCCAGCCTGGGCCGGACGGCGGCCACCGCCACCGGTACCGGCGCCGCCGGCACCAACGCCATGGGGGGCGGGAACAGCCACGGCCACAGCAACTCGGACAGCGGGCGGTCTTCGTCCGGCAAGAGCTCGGGCTCGGGGTCGCTGAGCGGGCGCGGCCAGCCCCTCTCGGACAGCGGGTCGTGCAGCCACTCGCCACCCCTGGTGGAGGGATACGAGGGCGTGGTGCGCGAGCTGGAGGACAAGCTGAGGGAGAGGGACCTGGAGCTGCTGCAGCTCCGCGAGAACCTGGACGAGAACGAGGCGGCCATATGCCAGGTAAGGGGACGCTGCTGGCGATGAAGGGATCAGTGGTTCTCCAGGCGCGAAGCGTGGAATCGTGTTGAGGTTGGATCCCAATTCACCCCTTCGCCCAAACCCTCATCCCTACCCCTCACTTTTGCGCGTTTATGCGCAGGGTAGGGTTGTCCCAATTGTCATTTTAATGAGGGGTAGGTTGAAAGGGTTAGGGTTAAGTGTTTGGGTGAATCGGGATTGGGCCTTAAGCAGATTGAGTCACCTGCTTTGAAGACCTGGAGTGTTTCATTTGTTATTAAGTGGTATTCATTTAGACTCATTATATTAACACTATTTGTTATGAAGAGCATAATGCATGCTGCCTGACCCCTGACCTCTGGACCCCACCCCCCCCCCCCCCCCCCCGGCAGGTGTACGAGGAGAAGCAGCGGCGTTGTGAGCGGGACATGGAGGAGCTGAGGCTGAGCTGCTCAGCCAAGATGAAGCAGGCCTCCCAGAAGGCCCAGAGAGCCCAGCAGGTGCTGCAGCTGCAGGTAAATCCCACGGTACTATGGAGCTGTGCCAGGATTAAACTGTTAGGCCATACTCGCCACTTAGGCCATACACCTGACAGCGCCCGGGCTCGATCAACACCCAGGATCTTGTTTAACTTGCCCTTGCCTCTCTCGTTCAACCCACTTTCCTGGCTGACTCCTCTGTCCGTAAAGGCATTTAAAGCCCGTTAAAATAATGACTTGTGTTGCTGGTGAGCGTAATGTAGGGTATGGTACGTATTGATCGGCCTACGCTTAAGGTTAGTCATTTCGCTCCTGTGGTGGAGCAATGTGAGACACAGAGGTTATTATGGTCTGTCAGGTCTATAGTGTGCACAGTTCAAAATGCATTTTCCTAATATTTTGGTGTTTCTGGCAAGTAGACATTTGCTAGATGATACAGTTGAGGCAGTTCAGTTAATGGCTCCCCTGCTGTTTTAAAATGCTGTTGTACTTTATTTACTTTCTGCTAAATATAATTTTTATATTTTTTATGCTTTAAAGATTTTTTATTTTTTTTCATAAAGTGTGTACACATCCATACACCGCAGCTTAACACTGGTCATTGCTGCTGTGTGGTCTCAGGTGTTCCAGCTGCAGCAGGAGAAGAAGAAGCTGCAGGAGGACTTCTCGGCTCTGCTGCAGGACAGAGAGAGTCTGGAGAGGAGGTGTGCCAGCATCCAGAGGGAGCAGACCCAGCTGGGCCCGCGCCTTGAGGAGACCAAGTGGGAGGTGGGTGGTGGGCATGGTAGACACTGTACATCACAGCCCCTGTTCTCTGAGGGTGTCACCATGATCCGTGGGACAATAAATATAACACTATGCGTTTGGAAATGTTGTAATTCTCGAAGAATAGGGTAATTCCTTTTTCGGTGTACTTGATAACGATGTGTATCCCCCAAATAATACACGGCTTCGCATTCAAACACAATGTGAGCGAGGATTTTAAATGAAGAGACTTTGAATTAAACTTCCAGTATGGTATCGGTATCTCCAACCTCATCACCAGAGGTCTAAACTGATCCAACCTAATCCACAGTGAAGAGTGTACGCACTAGGTGTGATCCAGTCAGTGAACCTCCCCCCTCGGCCCCTCGGCCCCGCTCTCTCCCCCCCCCCCGCAGGTGTGTCAGAAGTCCGGGGAGATCAGCCTGCTGAAGCAGCAGCTGAAGGAGCTCCAGTCGGAGCTGAGCCAGAAGGCGGGGGACATCGTGGTGCTGAAGGCCCAGCTCCGCGAGGCCCGTTCGGAGCAGCAGTCCAGCCAGATGCGCTCCCAGGAGGCCCAGGCCGCCGTGCGCACGCGCAACCTGGAGCTGGAGGTCTGCGAGAACGAGCTGCAGCGGCGCAAGAGCGAGGCCGAGCTGCTCCGCGAGAAGATGGGCCGCCTGGAGGACGAGATGGCCCGCCTCTGCGACGCCCTGACCAATCACAGCGGACCCCAAGGCATGAAGGGCCAATCGGGCGGGAGCATGTCCCTGCAGCAGTACGGCGGCGGCGGCGGCGGCGGCGGCGGCGGCGGCAGCAGGGGCGGCCCGGGGCGGGGGGGGCCCAGCCCCTCGATGTACCGCGAGGTGGACGACAGCCGCCTGGCGTGGGGCGGGGAGAGCGACGAGTCCAAGGCTCACAGGCAGAACGCCGAGACGGTGCTCGGGCTGAGGCAACAGGTACGGGACCACCGGCCTGCTCTCTGTGCGTCTACTTGTCGTCATGGTTTTGGTTCTGATCATAGTGTCTTAGTTGGCTGCGGGTGTTCGACTCCCTGGTTGAAAGGTTGTGGGTTTGATGCCCATTGTCCCCCGGCCCACCCTGTAGGCGTCCTGGAGCGTGTGACGTGTGTATGAAGTCGCTATGGATGAAAGTGACGGATTGATTATCCCTACTTACCTGACCAAGCAGATGTTCTTTGAGTGCCTGTTCTGTACTGAAAGGGGCTATAGAAATACACTGACAGTGAGGCATTTAACAGATCCATCCAGATCAAGTTATCGGTGTGTTCCTGCTTCTCCATTTCAGAGGAAGAAGTGATTGTGTTTGTGTGTGTGTGTGTGTGTGTGTGTGTGTGTGTGTGTGTGTGTGTGTGTGTGTGTGTGTGTGTGTGTGTGTGTGTGTGTGTGTGTGTGTGTGTGTGTGTGTGTGTGTCAACTTAGTACTTAACTGTGTAGCAACTGCATTAGCTGCTATCATTGCTGTGACACGGGGAATTGGTTAGCCTAGCGATTGTTGTACTTGCACTTGGTTCTATGAACATCCTTTCTGTACTGACAGCGATATATTGATGCACTTCTTATGCCAAATGTACTCATTGTAAGTCGCTTTGGATAAAAGCGTCTGCTAAATGCCCTAAATGTAAATGTAAGTGTTAACTGGTACGAGGCAGGGTGTTTAACGTGAGGTCTCTCTTGTCCAGGTGGAGAGGCTGAAGGGGGAGCTGCTGTACGAGAGGAGGACCGGGGAGGAGCAGCTGTCGGGCTTTGAGGATGAGAGGAGGGTGTGGCAGGAGGAGAAGGAGAAGGTGATCCGCTACCAGAAGCAGCTGCAGCAGAACTACATCCAGATGTACCGGAGGAACCGGGACCTGGAGCGGGCCATGAGGGAGCTGAGCCTGGAGCTGGAGGGCCGCGGCGCCGACCGCTACGAGCACCACAACGGCAGCAGCGACATCCACTTCGAGGAGATCACCGCCACCGAGATATAAACCCACCCCCCCCCCCCCCCCCCCTGTAAGACCCTCCTACTCGGGATGCCAAGCAGTCCACAGCACCAGCACTCCTATAATCAAGGACCTCCATTGTGAACCAAGGATAGGACCCAATCACAGATGTTTCCACCTCGACCCCCACCACCAACGAACCCACCGCCATAGAAGTGACATCCGTTCAGGCTGAAAGGGTGTCACTTCCTTGGGGCATCCGTTCAGGCTGGGTCCTTGCTCCCTCTTCCCCTCTGGAACCAGAACTCACTGGCTGGAGGCAGCATCCGATGGGGACCGAGAGAGTTCGACCTCCACTAACTTTGGATTACCAGATACTACGATGAAAACGTTTCTATCCCCTCCAGAGCTCACGATATGGGTCCTGGGTCCTTTAAACCCGATACCAGCAGCACAGGATCTCTTCACCAAGCCAAGAGAATAGCATGACATTTTTGTTGTTTTTGGAACATAATACAAATCAGGGTATTTAAAACAGCAGTAGCAAAAAAACTAAAAAGAAAGTGACCATAGACTTGCACACAAATGATCAGGACTTCTCGAGGTAGCACACAAGGCTAATAAACAGTTAGCCTCTAGCACATGCTTGGCTAGCTGGTAGCATCACGCGGACAGCCATGACCATGTGGTCAACATTAGCATCGTTGTCCCTGTCGTGGTTCGTCAACAAGACGGCTGTAGGCTACACCACTAGACTTATAAAAGGGAAAACCAAGACCAAATATGCAATATCTTGTTATATATTCATATTATTTTCAGTTCACCTGTTTGTGTCAAGCCTCAAGGCCCAGTGGAAACCTTTAAATATAAATCAAGGAAACAGTTCAAAGGACTGGTTCTTGAAGAAGTCTCGTCGCTGCAGTGAGTGTTTCCAATGGAATGTATTTGGGACTTCAGTCACTCCAGAGAAATGCAGTTAAACAAGTGGTCACCACCGACAACAGAAAAACAAAATTCAGTTGTTTTGCACAAATGTCATTTTTTCGGCTTACTTACGTGACTTCCTTTCTTCTTTTTACGGCTAAAAGAGACGTCTAGAAGCCTGCCGTGACCACATTTGACTTTGGCCCTGGGTTTTGCTTACACTCAGACCTTCTGTTCTGTCATTTGTTGAACCGCCGTGAAGACAGAAACCAAATGTTCACACTACGTCCGACCCGATCCAGACCACCAACAGCTAACCACTATCGCACTCGGCCCGCATGGCAAAAACTCATACTGCAAAGTGGTCGCTTTTTTTGTATAAACATTTACATTTTTCAAATATGTGTGTGGGGGGGCTGGGGGGGGGGGGGGGGAGCATGGTTGGTATTAACCCAGTTCAACTAGAACCCCCTCTGTCTCTCAGTACCTCTCTCTCTCTTTTTAACTCTCCATCCTCCTCTCTGTCTAACTCCCACCCCCCCCCCCCCCTCTTGTTCCCACATTCTCCTCTCTTCCGGTCTGCTTATCTCTCCTCCCTACTAAACACTCATAAGGAGTGGAGGTCATTGCACAGGAGTTTAGTTCCATCTTCAAGTTCAGTGCAACTCAAACCTTCCTTTTGCAGCAGAGAAAAAAAAAACAGGATGTAAACATTGGCCACATGACATCATGGGCATGTCTGTGACCCCCCCACCCGCATGCCTGTGAGCCCCCCACCCCCTTCCATCCTTCTCAGTGCTGTTTATTTTGCACTTGTTAGGGACAAACACCAAATAGCACTCTCCTCAGACCTCGACCATGACTATGACCGTAGCGTTGACTGACTGATGTACAGCGGTAGAAACAGTGGCATGACTGCATGCTCTATGTGCGTTTCTTTCCACAACTAGGAGAAAGCTGTTTGGTCTCTCTTGAAATGACACGCTAGGACTTGGCTTAGTAGTAGCTGTTATGATTGCTACTCTTGTTATTATCTATTGGACAAGGTTTCATCCGGGCAACAGCTTAACCAATGGGAAACACGTTAGTGGTTAGAATCTGTAGACTTGGGAGAACGAGAGCATATGCAGGGCTGTGTCCAACACTGAGAACGGCACGTATTGATATAAAAGAAAAATATTGATTGATATATATATATATATATATATATATATATATATATATATAAAACACAACTGTTATCTTTTATTTTACAAATGCAGAGTCTATATCAACAAAATAATAGAGAAATATAAAATCTATATAATAAAGATGATGATGTATATATTTTCTTATAATAAGCACCTAAAGATATTTTGTCAGTGGGTTTAATACGCAGAATATAAAGACTTCTATATCGATATCACATGGTCTGATTTATCAATGGATCAGGGTGAAATGGAAGAGGACATCTTAGCAGAATGTTTACATTATACTGAGAGTGACATGATTACACCAAGTCTCGTCAAATCAGGGAAGACTTTTTTGGTGATCATAACCTTGATCTTGACCCTATGATTGATCAGTAAACTGTCTTCCCTCCATTTCGACCAATCTTTGTTTGATTTTCACGCATCACTCAATCTCCACCTCCTCCCTGGTTATTGTCGATATTCGTTATCTTAGCAATGCATTGCAATGATGGGTTTCAAAAGGGTTTCCTGCTGAAGTAAGGCCAGAAGCACTCCAATCGCAGGTATTTACTCAGCTTCTATTTCGTAAATTGGTCCAAACTATTTGGCCAAATTGTATCAACATTTTTCATGAACTGAATGCATTTTCAAGTTCTTTCATAACAACCCTCCTCCACAATCATAACCATAACAGGTTATGGAATGTCCTAACCTAAAAATGTCATCGTATTAGCAAAGGCATTAGCTTGTCATTGGTGTACTATTCTCTGTGGCCCACTGGGTTTGTCAGAATTGACATTTCACGGGACGTCCCCCTTTTGGCTGGAACAGGTTCCATTGTTGGCTACGGTATTCTGCTGCACACAAACAAACAAACAAACAAACAAACAAACAAACAAACCAAGATGTGCCACAAAAGGCCGCTTATCAACAAGCACATATTCAACAACATCCGATGAACTGTCACCGCTGTGTGCATCAATCTCATATCTTTTCTCTACTCATACTCACATTACCGTTATCCTCGGTGTAAATATACGAGGCACTAAACCGTATAACAGAGTGACATTGTCTTCTATTAAGACATGTATCTATTGCTTATTTAGCCACTGTGACTAGACCAAAGCAAGTTTAACACTATTTTTTACTTGTGTTGTTGTCCGTTTCTTATTTGTCTGTGTCTTCTTTTTGTGTTTGGGTCTGTCATGTCGTCATTAATCCATAGAGTGTGTAGTCGCCTGTGTATATTTTTATGTGTAAATTTCTTGTACAAATGACTGTGTTTTTAATTAAAGAACAAATTGTATCACCTTAAAGTGGCTGCTGATGTCATCCTTGTCATCCATAAATATATATTTCTATAACATGAATCATGAAACACCCAAAATACAATCTCTTTAAGCCTTATCGGCACTCTATCACTTTACCAAAATTAAGCATTGTAACCTATGGCGATTGTAAGGCACTGGGCATTATAATAATGTTATCTAATGTACTAATGTCATGTACTCACAATGTGCCTAACTCTGCCGAGATTTGTTGTCCATGTGCAGTTTCCCAGCCCCGTGTCAACACAAGATCAGTCACCAGGAAGCTGTCACCATTCCTCAAAAGAGGAGGATAGCTGCAGAAGCCAAGCTCACTCGCAAAAATCCGCAAAAAATAAATACAGACAGCATTTTGTTATACTTCATAATTCTCTCGCCAAGGCATTTTGACATCACTCAGGAGGGGTTAATCGGATATGAATCTGTAAATCTCATAAAGCAGTCAGGAAGCGGGGGGGGGTATAGGGGTAATCTGTGTCAGACTGAATCTGATGGCCATGCTGAGACGTGCACACTGCGCACGTGTCCTGAATTAAACCGCCGGTCACCTTAAAAACCCTGGGAAAAGCAGAGATAAGAATGCATTGATTCTCATGGCTTTTCTTTTACTGTATTTTTGCTATTGAAGAAATTCAATATAAAAAAGCATTTCCTTCATTTTGTCCAAAAAAATTATGTCCTTTTTTATACTGGGTACAAAATAAACAAATCGTACAAAAGGGAAATACATACAATTTGTATAGCACAACAACATGATAGTATATAATGATATTGTCTCATACCAGATATGATCTGAGGGCCACATGTTCTCTGCCAAACGTCTTCTGCTCCTCACTATCTTACAGGTCCACTCCCTTATAGAGACACACATCATATCCTTGCATCCATGACGACCGTTCCGCTTTCCTCCGCTGTGATTGGATCTCCTCTCTTGCCGCCACCTCTCGACCGGAGGGGGATCAGACGGTTCCGCTCCGATGGGTAGCAGGGTATTTAAAGTATGAGATCATGGTTCTGCTTCAGGCGTGAGGCACCGGGCTGTCCTTCACACCCGACCTGCGGTTCTGCTTTGAGGCTGGCAGGGCCGGCCCTCTCCCCGTGGAGGGGTCAGTCTGCAGGGCCCCGGGCCCCCCCGCCGGGCGGAGTCTTGTTCCTGGGGACCTTGACGACAAACACCATGGCGTTCCTTCCGCGGTGGCCGAAGGCGCGGCGGATGGCGTCCACGGCGTGCTGGTGAGTGACGCGCTGCAACGACTCGCCGTCTACCGACACCAGCTCGTACCCAGCCTTCAGATAGAGGGACGCACACACACACACACACACACACACACACACACACACACACACACACACACACACACACACACACACACACACAAAATAATGTGATGAATAGAAACCTTGACCACTGTATCACATCCATCAAAACACGTTCAACTGTTGTAGTGCCAGTACATGACACACACCATGCACACACACACACACACACACACACACACACACACACACACACACACACACACACACACACACACACACACACAAACACACACACAGTTATGCACAGATACACAGTCGTAGAGAGAGACACCCACATGCACAAACATTTAGACATACACAGAGACAAACTCATAGAGAGAGACACATACAGACACATACACACAGATAGACCTACACAGAGAGAGACACACTTGTAGAGAGAGACCCACGCACACACAGACATACACACATAGACATATACAGAGACACACTCATAGAGAGAGACACATACAGACACATGCAGAGAAAAAAAAGTTATAAATAAAGTAATAAAAGTAATACTTTCACCTAAATATGGACTCTCTATGCCCATACTGCTTCTTGTCCCTGTGTCGCTCATTATTCAAGCCATGCGTCCCTCTTTCCAGAATTCCTCAAGAATCAGACCGGCTCTTGTAAGTCTGTCGGGACTGCAGCCCAGCAGGAATCAGACATATGCTCGGGAGACTCGGGCTTCTCTGATCCCATGAATACCCCTACACCGAAGGCCACCACTAAAGCTCTGTACAACCCTCCTCATTCAGCACAAGGCAAGGTGGATGGAGGAAAATATACTCATGCACTGACACACATGCGCACTCGGGCATTCAGGCAAACTTTGTTCTTTGACTGCTTTCCAATTTGTGCATGTTGGACAGAATAATAACCCGGGGAAAAGTGGAAGAAAGGCTCTTTTGCTTAGGCTCTTATGCTCTAAGCCTTTGGCTTTTTGCTGCGACTATTGGATACAGGACGGCAACAGAACCTTTTAGAAAGCCAGTCACGTTAACCCAGGTCGACGATGGGACTCCTGATCTCTCACAAAGTTGACGAGAGCAGAGAGCTGGCGGTCCCCTTGGGACTCTAAAAACTACAGATTTAATCTTCAGATACTGGGTTTGAACCCATCTTTACATCCCCCCGGCCTGAGAGGTTCCTAAGCTGATTGTTTGGTACGTATGTGTCCCCAGGCGTATCCAGGAAGCCTCCTGGATACGCGCTAGGTGGGTTAGTATCCTGGGGGAAGGACCAGCTGCAACCTGTCGTTTTGTCAGGGCCTAAAACGTACACACACGGACACATACAAGGACACACACACAGAACACACACACACACAAACTCACGGAACACACACGAACACCCATTGTCCTCCAAGATGAGGACAGAGTAATCGGCGTGATTGGAACCCTGAGGAGAGTAACTTCCTGTGATGTCATCAGGGCACAGAGAGGATGCACCTGCCTAACGGATACACCCTCAGTGAAGGTTAGCAACACCCTCAAAACACAGCCGCTGTCCATTGTTATGCACACTCCTTTGAATCCAAACCTCTCCCTTTCTATCATTGTTCATGCAAACTCCTTCTTTCTTCCTGTGAACTGTATTTACCGTTCTCCATATGAAATCTATCAATCCCTCTCTGACCATCATGTGTCAGCGAATCAACAATACTTTATTGTTCCTTGCTAAAACACAGATCCAACCCACAACTTAACCCGACCTGACCTTATCCTTATCCAACCTCATTTTATAATCTAATATTTTCATAAGCATGGTTAAAGCAGGATACATGCGCATATGTAACATGCACATTTGAACTTACTGAACTTAAAAGTTAAAATGTGCATAGAAATAAATATCATGGGAGACAGAAAACGACCACATCCCTTTGTGAGAACGCCATCAAAAGATTTACATCCTTTTAACTAAAGTGGGGATTACACAGGGCTTTAGTTGTTTTTAAAAAGTAATTTTTGGTGAATTAAATAAATCAGGTCCTAATCTGTCACATCCTCTTTACAGCCCAGAGTGCTTCATTCATAACGCTTCCTGCTCTGTGGCCAATGGACGTCCTCGTCCAAAAATAATGTGATGAATAGAAACCTTGGCCACTGTATCACATCCATCAAAACACGTTCAACTGTTGTAGTGCCAGTACATGACACACACCATACACACACACACACACACACACACACACACACACACACACACACACACACACACACACACACACACACACACACACACACACACACACACACATTTAAACACACACACACACACACACACACACACACACACACACACACACACACACACACACACACACACTTAGAGACAGACACACACACACACACACACCCCCACACACACACACACACACACACACACACACACACACACACACACACACACACACACACACACACATTTAAACACACACACACACACTTAGAGACAGACACACACACACATACACACACACACACACAGACGCACACACACACAGACGCACACAACAGACACACACACACTCACACAGACACACACACACACACACACACACACACAGACGCACACAACAGACACACACACTCACACAACAGACACACACACTCACACACACACACACACACACACACACACACAGACGCACACAACAGACACACACACACTCACACAGACGCACACAACAGACACACACACACTCACACAGACACACACACAGACACACACACACCGGTATCTGACTGATAGTGTGCTGCTGCTACTGCTACTGCATGCCTGTGCGGAGACAGGATGTATGTTAACACTGGGGGTCTAGTGGCCTCACATCCTCCTGCACTCAAGGTGTGGGAGATAGCCCAGAGCCTGGCAGAACACAGACACCAGCTGGACCGCGGGACCAGACGGGGAGGCCCTAGGTTAGACCGGGCAGCTAGCATGGCTCAGCCAACACACAGTGTCCTTGTTCCATGAGGGAGCTTCTTTGCTGTATTTTCTTTTGTTGCTTTTCAGTTACTCACTTACTTTCACTTACACTTATTTCACCTGAAGGAACATCTCTTGAACACAATCCTTGGAAGCCACTTCCCTGACTCGATAGTACAATGCTAGACTATAGTATAGTATACCTTATGCTAATCTACTCCACAAAAAGAATGTGATTAATCTTGAGTTAAAATGAGTCATTTTAACTCAACCCTAGCCTAATGAGCCTAAGCCAAACATAATTGAACTTAACTGAACCTAATCCCCTAAGTACGGTTAAAGCAGTACAAATGGGTGCGTGTCCCATGCACACATGTGAACCTGAACCAATATCACCCGACCCACCGTCAAATTACAGCAGAAGGAGACATATTACCAATACATTAGCTCCTCCAGAAACCATGTACCTCATCCAAAATGTACGAGTCCGTGGACACGCAAGGGTGCGCTCCCTCCCTCTCTCTTCCTCTCTTCCTCTCCCCCCCCCGCCCCCTCTCCTGTCCTCCAACTCTCCCCTCACACAACGCCTTCCAGGAGCAGGCAACCGTCCACGGGGCTGACACGGTGCAGTCAAAACACTCTCTCTGCCCCGGTGTACCATCTGTCCTCCCGACTGTCTGGCGCTACTAAGAATACTCTTTTGTTCTGTTCCAGGATTGGACAGAACTAAAGTGTACTCTTGGAAAAGCTTCAGTCAGCCAGAGAGAGTCTCTGTGGCGGACTGGGTATCACTCGTCGAAGGGTTCCCTTCCTGCGGGCGTCTTACCTTCAGGAACTCGCTGGTGGAGGCCGCGCCCCCGGGGAAGATCTTCTCGATCTTCACCGCGGGCTGCACTCTGGACTCGATGCCTCCAGAGATGCTGATGCCTATAAAACATGAAGAGTTAGATGAACCTCTAGGGAGACCGACGCACACACACACACACACACACACAGATACACAGATAGGTAGGGAGGTAGGCAGGTGTGTAGATTGGTTGTTTGGTAAGTGGTACGTATATACACGGTTGTTTGATGTACTTGATTTTTTTTTTACTCCTTTTTTTAATGATTTACTGACCTCTATTGGTGAGATATCAAACACATGAAATACAACATTGAAATTCCTCTTATGATATCAAAGGAGAGATCTTTGTGGGAGTGTATGATGAACGATGGTCATTTCCATGCCGAACTAAATAAATAAAACTCCTCCATGCTTCCATGCAATAACCCACAAATTATTCTTTGATATTACTAATCTCTCTGGGAGCTGGGAACATATTGCGAAAGATAACACTTTCCAAGCAGTCACTTTGTGGTGAAGATTACGTATTTATCCGCCAAGGGATAGAAACGCAAGTTTATAGCTGGCTGGTCTCTCACCCAAAGACGGTCTTATCTTAGAGATGGTCACCGTGGTAACGTCGTACTCCTCCGACAACCGCTTCGGGCTCCTCCTGCCCGTGTGTCCGTTCTGCGTCTCCCCGGCGACCCGCTGCCCGTTCTCCAGTCCGACCG
>NC_082396.1:8192840-8202840 GCF_031168955.1 Gadus macrocephalus | reverse complement strand
CGGGAGCCAGCAGCCTGTGGGCCATGGCCTGCACCTGGCCCAGGGTGTCGGCCTGAACCTGGGGGCTGCTGCCCTCCTTCACCCCCGCACGGCTCTCCCTGGGGGAGGTCAGCAGCTGGAAGGGCCGGCCCCTGCTTTTCTCTATAGAATTAAGAAGTGTTGCGTAAGTATTGGAGGGCCACACCTAATTGGCCATATATTGAAGTGTGTGGGTTGCAGGGTTAGGGCGTTACACTAGTTTTTCTCTAAAGAGTTTAGAGTTAAAAGTCAAGGTTTGGTTTTCTTTGGGTGCCACTCTGAATACCAGACACTTTTGTTCATTCATTTTAATTATTCTGGTAGAGCATAGGTTAGAAGTTTAACTCCTATTGGTTTCATAACATAACCAAATTGTGGGGTTTTGCAAAGCTCAGTTATTAGTGCTAGGGTTGGCATTTTTTTTTCCAGAAGCACTTTTTGTCATCTTTGTTGAGATGCTGGTTGGATAGTTTCAAATCTTAGCTTTCTCAAGAGGGATTCTCCAGATCCCCTACCCCAGCTTCAACCCTGTTACCCCAGCTTCACCCATGCTTACGATGTATGCCCTTAGGGTATTGTTAGACTCTTGTGAGCGCTGTGGGTCCTCACCTCTGTCGGCGGGGCGCGAGGGCGACTTAGAGCGGTTCTTCTCCTTGCGGTCTCGTTTGAACAGCAGGTTGACGAAGGTCTTGGAGCGCTGCAGTGTGGACCCGCCTCCTGGGGTGCTCTTGTCCTTCTGCCGAGACTTCTTCTTCTGCTTGTCCTCTGATTTAAATAAAATAGTTGTTTCAGTTTAGTGTTATAAAGTTGAACCATTGGAAAAAACTGATAAAGTTTTCTCTTTGGATGAGAGAACCAAAGAGGAAAACTTGTTGAAGGCCTTGATGAAGAAGTATGGCCGCAAATACGGAAACGTGTCTGATCAAAAACACCATCAATCCCCAGTCCTCATCCTCCAACCGGTTGTAGCTTTCTCCGGTTGTTCAAGCAACCGGCACGACGCAACAGGGCCGCTCATATGCATCTGTGTTTACTGCTTGATGCGTGCTTTATGGATCGTGACGCCCCCCTCTCATCACCATCACCGCGGTGACACCCTGTATGAGAACAGACCGTCCATTTCTCTTCCCGTCTGCTCCTCTTATTCACGGCGCTATATCTTGGGCGGCGGATGGTGGCGGGCTAATGCTGATGAATTGCTGCTTACAACGCCGCTGCCTGAACACACTGTGATGTATTAAAGGGCACAGCAGTTGTTGGGAGTGGAAGTGCCCCGGGGCCTATATAACAAACAGCCAATCAACCTTGGGGCCACACGCCTGGGGCTCTGCCACTTTCTGGGGCCCGGAGAGACGATAAATCGCATGAGCAACAGCTCATAACTTAGAGGACTTGATAGGGGACGGGATGGAATCCTGTCCGTTCCGGTTTAAATCGTCCCCACAGTGGTTACGGGGGAATGGAGTTTGGAAGGGAAACCATCCATCACTGCGCTTTGTGAACTCTGGTGTTCTTTGATGAATATGGAGCGGAGCTTAATTCAGTTAACTGAATGTAGTGTTGTCGTTAACTTTTCCGGAGAGAGTGAGGGCAGAGAGAGAGAGGGGGTGAGGGTGAGGGAGAGGGAGAGGTTACAGGGGACAGGGAAAGAGATAGATAGGGAGAGTGAGGCAACAGGGGAGAGGGTGAGGGAGAGAGAGAGAGAGAGAGAGAGAGAGAGAGAGAGAGAGAGAGAGAGAGAGAGAGAGAGAGAGAGAGAGAGGTAACTCTAAGGTCACTTGCTGGTCAATAGACGACCGTTAATTCTAAGCAGGTTCTTTTGAGGTTATGAAGGCATATCGTATTACCGAGAGAATGCACCGACTGGCGAGACTGAATCAGCTCCAGACAGGAGAGGCTCACTAACCATCATACTGTGATTCTGGATTAGATGGGATTTGATTCTCATCTTCGACCTCTGCCAGGGGTCTCAAAGGAAATGCTAGGATTCAAATTGATTGCTATATGCTATCTGACTTATCCATCTATTTGAATTCTTGCTTGCATCCAAGGTTTAACTGAAACCTTTTCTTACCTAAACCGTGTAGAACCTAATTACCTAATACTTAAAACCAAAACTTAGAAATAACGGCAACTTTTGGGAATGACCATCAGAAAAGTTCTCGTGATTTTCCTAATGTCAAAATGGCGTCCGGACCCACCCTTCTCCGTGACGTGACTCTGCGAGCGGCTGATTGGCTTCCGCGGCCGGCTCAGCGCCATCAGCACCGCCGTCCTGGCCGAACTCGTACTTTCCATCCCCCCTTCCTGCTCCCCTGAAGACAGCGTCCTGGACCTCGCCCGGCCGCCCCCGTCCCCTCGCCCCGGCGGGGGGCCCGCGCTCCCATCCCGGGGCCTCTCCCCCTTCCCGTGGACGAGCGTGTCCCTCAGCAGCACCGTGGCCCCCACCGTGCGGCTGGTCTCCGTGGCGACCCACCCGCCCCCCGGCTGCGAGCCGTAGGGGGAGGGCGGCCGGCTGTGGGGGGGCGGGGCCTGCGGGTCGGTCTGCATGGAGGACTCTGCGGTGCGGGGGGTCCGGGGGGTCCGGGGGCGGTCCTCCGTGGAGATGGCCACGTCCACCATGTCGGAGCCGAACGGCGGCGGGAAGAGGACCTGGGAGAGGCCGCTGAGGGAGCTGACCGGGGTGCCCGACGACAGGGAGGAGGCCGAGGAGAAGGAGTCGGACCCCTGGGAGGAGGGCGCCGGGACCCCGTTGGACACTGGGGGGGGGGGGAGCGGGAACACAGAGGGAAGGAAGGAGATAAGTGTTAGAGTAAAAATTAAGGTCGAACCAAAAGGGGTTCCTGATGCAAAAATTTACTTTCTTCCAATCTCGATTTATTCTTATCTAGATCCGTGAAGACTCAATCTTCATCCAACTCCAACTTCATTCAAAAACAGACATGGCACTTGAAAACCTATTGGCAAAATGTAATGTCAAGACTGGAGCTTTTCTTTTTAATATGTGGTTCAGACTACATCAGCTATATATTTGTATATATATATATGTATGTTTAATGTTAATCAGACATAGACCATACATTTGTTCAGCCAACTGTATTCGGCCACCATCTCTTTGTAGGCTGGGTACCTTCCAGCTTCCTGTTGAAACAATATAAATATCATTTTGTTAAAATATTGAAATATTTCTTAATCATTTTGACATAGTTCTGTCCTGAATATCCTATAAAGGGAGCTTTGCTTAGACCCTGAATAAGAAGGTGGTATGGTTTCAGTACCAAATATGAATTGACATTTTCAAAGGCTACTCCAACTGTAACAGCATTTGGCACAGAAGAAGAGTGATGTTGGCTGGATGACCTTGGCTGACCCTCGCACAAAGACACTTAATGTAGCATCAAAGAGCTGATACTCCAGACTCCCTCCAAGTCTCCTTCCAATGCTTCAGCACAGCAGGTATGGGAGGTGTTGGGTGACCAAACCCCTTAAGGTCCTGAATGTGATTTTTAAACACAATGGCTTCATATGTAAGAATAAGGGGGGCATAAAATATGCTTTCTACTGAATAAAACCTGATCCCTGGCTGCCGCTGAATAATGAACGCTGTCCCTGGATGTTTTTCACACATGGAACCTGAGATCAGAGGAGTAAAATGAGCACGCAGGAATGCCAGACCTAAGACTTTGTGCATGCACGCACTCACCCACACAAACACACATATGCAGACACACACACACACACACACACACAGAAACACACACACACACACACACACACACACACACACACATACACACATACACACACACACACACACACACACACAGAGAAACACACACACACACACACACACACACACACACACACACACACACACACACACACACACACACACACACACACACAAATACACACACAAACAGACACAATTGCTATGTCTCAAGGGGATATGTGGTGTAACACTGCATACATATGCATACACACACACACACACACACACACACACACACACACACACACACACACACACACACACACACACACACACACACACACACACACACACACACACATTAGAAATTCATGGGATGGTAGCCAACTGTCTGTTTTTTTCTGGGCACCCTCAATTCAAAGAGCCTCTGTGTTGTTTAACATGCCGGGGCATTCATTATGTGTCAGGGCACTTAAAGAGACTCGGCAATGAAGTCATTATCGTTCATTATACCTATGGAAAGGTCTGAGGTGTACTTACCCTGATGGTCAGCATCACATGGGTATGGCTCTTCAACACCTCCACCGCATTGCTATGGGTGATGTCTTCAAAGCTCACCCCATTGGCTGCGAGGATCTGGTCACCCATCTTGATGCCATGCAGCTCGGCCAGGCCCCCGGGGTCCAGTCTTGATGAAACATGCAGTCAGTAAGGAAGTCAGTAAGAGGTTCATTTGAATATCCACAGCTTTGGCAAAACTTCTTTAGAACAATCCTACTACTACGCCACCTCATGGACTAGAGTGGACAGCTGGCAATGATCAAGCATTGAAGAAAATGTGATAACTCTCTTAATGTAATCAACAGACTAGCCTGCAGTTACATTCTTAACGCCCTACTAATCTACCATTACATAATCGTTGTTTCCGCTTCACTTTGCTACCACTGTCTGCTCATTAAGCCCCTGTGGCACTCCTTCATCCCTGTAAGGAGGGAACCCGCTTCTGTCTTCCTGGGGAGTATCCCGTGCCCTTCAGAGGGGTTTAGGGTCTGGGGATGTCGTATAATGTGGCCTATAAAGCGTTCATAGACTGTACTGATTCAGGGCTATGGAAATGAAACAGTCTGGAGTCATACTTAAGACCAACGCGTCTGCACATTCAGCATGTTTCGCCAACATTTTCATTCTGCTGCATGGAACCACCGCCGTGACAACGAACGTAAGATGACATGAATCAGACAGGCTCTGGTTCCTACTTTGACACGTAGATGCCCAGGCCGAACTCCTTGCCCCCTCTGATGTTGAAGCCCAGGCAGTAGTCGTCAGAGGTGGTGTACAGGTGGATGATCCTGCGCAGCGCAGAGCAGTTGGAGCTGGTGTCGGAGGGCGTGCGCCCACTCTCCTCCACCACCATTCTCCTGTGGATCAGGTCCACCCTGCGCACGCGCACGCACACATACACACATACACCACACACACAAACACACACACACACACACATAAACACGTTAAAGGACCACATGTACTACAACCTCGTCGACAGGCCATTCGTATGCCACACTTTGACATGATTTATAGTGCAAAACGTATATAGAAACGTCATTAATGCGCCAGTAGGCGTCTTCATATAGAATGGCAGATTGCAGAAAAGGGGGTTCAAACCAAGAACCTTTCGGCTGGAAGTCGAACCCCCCTAATACGCTATCAATGGCCATGAATATGCATCGAGGTTTCCTCCCTTCCTCAGGTCTCACCAGGTGGTCTTCTCCTTGGAGTAGCGGATGCCGGGCACCTTGCCCACCCTGCGGACCACCGTCCTCAGCCTGTGGTTCCCGGTCAGCACCTTCACAGCACTGCTCATGGTGATGCTCTCCAGGCTCACCCCGTTCACCTCCACCAGCTTGTCCCCCACACACAGCCCAGCCTGCTCTGCACACCGCACAACACCACAAGCTTCACTGTCTAACATTTCGTTTTCATATTAAGGTGTATTTACCATCATGCCATTTATCTCTTCGTCGCCATATAACCGTGAACTATGTACATCTTTTCTGATTTTTCTTTTGCACACCGTCATTTTTAGCAGCAGGTATTGGAGTGAGCCATATTTCTCAATAAGTCAGGCTGGGAGTGGGAGAACCTAACCACAACTAGGCTGTCCTGCACCCCCAGCCTCAGCCCTGAAGCAGACGTATCGATACAGAGGGGTTGGTTTAACTTTGGCATTGATTCGACACTTTAGAAGACAGGATAGTTGAATATGATAATAAAATCTGATCAAATTTAGGGAGGGAGGGAAGGACGGACAGGCAGAGGGAAATACAGACAGGGTCAGAGATACAGAGAGACAGACAGACAGACAGACAGGCAGACTGACAAAGAGACAAATACAGAGGGGACAAGTGAGACAGAGGGACACACAGAGTGGCAGAGGATAACTAAAGGAAGACAGATGGAGACAGTGGGAGAGCGAGAGAGAGCGAGAGAGAAAGAGAGAGAGAGAGAGAGAGAGAGAGAGAGAGAGAGAGAGAGAGAGAGAGAGAGAGAGAGAGAGAGAGAGAGAGAGAGAGAGAGAGGGAGGGAAACAGAGTGACAGGGAGATAACTCAAGGAAGACAGTTGGAGACAGAGGGTGCGAGAGAGAGAGAGAGAGAGAGTGAGAGAGAGAGAGAGAGAGAGAGAGAGAGAGAGAGAGAGAGAGAGAGAGAGAGGGAGAGAGAGAGAGAGAGAGAGAGAGGAGAGAGAGAGAGAGAGAGAGAGAGAGAGAGAGAGAGAGAGAGAGAGAGAGAGAGACAGACGGAGAGACAGACGGAGAGAGAGAGAGAAAGAGAGAGAAAGGGACAGAGAGAGAAAGGGACAGAGAGAAAGGGAGAAAGAGAATATGAGAGGCAGACACAGAGGGGGAGAAGTCTGCACACCTGCAGAGCTGTCGTCCTCCACTTTGCTGACGAATATCCCCAGCCCGTGTTCGGACCCCCCGCGGACGCTGAAGCCCAGACGGCCATCTGGACTCTTATCCACCGTCACTGTGTGGATGTCCTCACTGTCTTCCCCACCTACACACAAACACACACACCCAAACACACACACATTGCATACAAAGCCATGATACACAAATATCACAAAAGTATAAAGCCAGGCCTTTGCTCTTTGTTTGTCCATAAAATGCTTTGGTTTTTATCAAGGTGCTAGAAAGTCCAAACCGTTCTTATTAGTGTTCTTATTATTCTCCATGGTGGTATGATTTATGGGGTCAGTATTCCCGTTGATATTGATATGGTTGATGCATTATAATGGATGTAAACAGCGTGCTGAGGCTCGGTGCGTCCCCTACCGTCCACCGGGGTGTGGATGAGTATGACCCGTCCCATGGGCGAGGAGGACCCGTGCCGCCGCCGCCGCCGCCGCTGCTTCTTCTTCTGCATGTAGCGCGTGGCGGTGTGGGACCCCCCTGGCTGGCCGCCTCCCCACCCGTTGAGGGGGTGGGGCTGGTCCCCTCCAGCCGCCATCCCACTCCGGCCGTAGGGGGGAGCCGAGTGAGCCATGACGAGAGCCTGCCTCCCCGTCCCTTACTCATCCAGGCGCTGGGGCTTCGGTAAGGGGCTACGCTCGCTGGGTCTGGGAGCTGGCGCCTCGGGGGGTGCGCGTGGGCGGTGGCGGTGGTGGTATCGGTGCTGGAGTCCTGTTATTGGTGGTGGTGATGATGATGATGGCGGTGGTGGTCTTGGTCTTTTGACAGCGGTGGTGGATTAGCTGAAGATGGGGATGGGTGGTGGTGATGGAAACGGTGATGGTTACGGCGGTGATGGTGGTATTGCTGTGGCGACCGGTAGCGGAGGTGGTGGTGGTGTTCCGATGGGAGAAAGATGAAACCTCCAGTAATTGGTTGCTTGCGGTGAGGTACAGTATGTTATAGGTATAGCCTCCCCACACGCACACGACACTGGACTGGGGCAACGAGTATAGTGTAATTGTATCATCCCCTGTGCAAGAAGTAGACCTCAACAGAGTTCTTCTTTAAAAGATAAACAAACCAAAAAGAAAAGTAGTCCATGGCTGAAGATTTGACTTTCGATATCACCAGGATAAGGATTCCAGGATGAACAATGCCAAGGAAAAAAATATAGTCATTAAAAAATATATATACAATCCCTATAATTCTTCTAGAGGCTTCCAAAGCCATACAAAGCGGTATGGCTGAGTGAGGCATACGCGTATCTGTTCCTGTGATCCATCTGTAGGACTACATCCATGGTGTCTGATTCTCACTTATCTACATGCTGGCTTGGTTGACGGTATGAAGGGCGACCAAGAGTGCACGGTGCTTCCCCAAGGGACACATGCGTCGTCATGTGTAATGTAACTGATAGCCGTTGGGAGGCTACAGTATAGTGATACGAGGCTACAGCGTCAGTAGTTCGAGTCAAGGGCAATCACCTGGTAACCGGTAAATATACCACTATCCGTTTTACAACACTGGAATAACACAGAGCAGGCCAATACTTTGTTTGTGATTGTTTACAAAAAAAAATAGGCCTGTGTATTAGGCTTACCCTGTTTCTTGGAATTTAACGGCACCTGTAATCAGCACCTCGGACAGCGCCCAATGAAACGCTAACGTTTGTTATGTCCTTATTTCGACGCTTAACGGAAATAATTTACGTGACAATAATGGAACGAGGTGAATCATGTCTGATGATGAAACCGAAAGGGGAAACCCCCAAAACGTAACGAATGTTTTCACTCACTCGGCTCACCTTGATGTTTGTCAAGTTGGGTGTCAGAGTTCCAGAGTTATCTGACTGGAGTAGAATCAGCGGTCAGATAACTTTCCATATGTGTTGACTATATTCACATATCAAACGTGTAGGATCATAGCCTTATCCGAGATCATTAAGTGGCGAAGTAGGCTACCTTGCTCTCGATAGAACTGCACACCCGCCTTACTGCCCTATGATTGGATAGCGAGAATGGATGCAGGCCAACTCATGTGTTATCTGGAAGGGTCGACGCTTGGCTTAGAGGCAAGCGATCTAATTAAGAAATAAAAACAAGAACGTTGTTTAACTTTAATAAGCTATGGCTCTACTAACCCAGAGAACATTCAGTTTAGATATTCAAAACTATATGCGCTAGGGGGGTATGAAGTGTAAGTAGGAAATTAGGTTAAGATATTAGTTGATGCGTGTGATAAAGGGTCACTACGACCATTTCTGCTACTTCTCTTCTATTTCGCCCTGTCACTTCCTCTTAGCCTTTCACAGACTAGGCCTACACAATGTATAGTTCTCAATAACTTAAGTTGTATTGTTGCATCATATTTCTTACTCAATTTTTCTTATTGAATATATTCTCAATACTTTTGCGTGTATCATATTGCTTTGTCTTTTATGCATCAACCTCAAGGAGTCTTTAATTTTTTTGTGCAAATACACTTGGCAAAATAAAATGATGAATATTCTGATACTGATTCTGTTCTACTGCTGTTTAAGTCGGTGTTTTGTCGCTCTCTGGTGGATGTAATCTAAACTGGAGATGTTACCGAATATGATTCATCTACACACCCTGCTTATTTTTAGTGCAATTAATACTAACTTATTTACTCGAATGAATACGAGTCCGAAATAAACAGATAACGTCTATATATTTCCCAAAAATATCTAATATTGTATTTATTGCTGACATTTCGTTTTGAAGAGCAATGCACCAATAAGGTGCTGTTTATCGTCCTCGCCCAGCCATGGTCGACCAATCAGACACTTTTTATTGACCTCACCCAGCAACGATCGACCAATCAGGCACTGTTTATCTTCTTCGCGCATCCCACATCGTAACGAATGGAACATATGACAACCACAGACGACGTTGCCCAGCGTGTATACAGGGAGGATTTACACCGGCAGAGCCGTGATATTGAGAGGTCATACATTGTCCATTGTAAAGGAGGTACGTGTTAATGAACAAAGCCAGGCAAATGGTTACAAACTGACTCACGTTATCCGTTCCCTAGGCTCTTAGAGGTCGCATCAGTGCTTTCCAACTAAAACTATTACTACTTAGCGTGCTAACGAGCTAGCTGTCAGGCTGGTAAGCAAACAGTGAGTATAGGAGTTGTGTGTTATCTTGGTAATAACGGTCGAACTACTGTTATATGAAAACACCGTCTTTCAAACGAATTGACGCGTCTGTTTAGTGACGGTTTGCATTGCTTGTTCTAGGTAACAAATAGTTGAAGTCATACATATATTGCTAGCTTGTGGTTAGCTCACAG
>NC_082396.1:8141091-8192740 GCF_031168955.1 Gadus macrocephalus | reverse complement strand
CCTACACACAAACACACACACCCAAACACACACACATTGCATACAAAGCCATGATACACAAATATCACAAAAGTATAAAGCCAGGCCTTTGCTCTTTGTTTGTCCATAAAATGCTTTGGTTTTTATCAAGGTGCTAGAAAGTCCAAACCGTTCTTATTAGTGTTCTTATTATTCTCCATGGTGGTATGATTTATGGGGTCAGTATTCCCGTTGATATTGATATGGTTGATGCATTATAATGGATGTAAACAGCGTGCTGAGGCTCGGTGCGTCCCCTACCGTCCACCGGGGTGTGGATGAGTATGACCCGTCCCATGGGCGAGGAGGACCCGTGCCGCCGCCGCCGCCGCCGCTGCTTCTTCTTCTGCATGTAGCGCGTGGCGGTGTGGGACCCCCCTGGCTGGCCGCCTCCCCACCCGTTGAGGGGGTGGGGCTGGTCCCCTCCAGCCGCCATCCCACTCCGGCCGTAGGGGGGAGCCGAGTGAGCCATGACGAGAGCCTGCCTCCCCGTCCCTTACTCATCCAGGCGCTGGGGCTTCGGTAAGGGGCTACGCTCGCTGGGTCTGGGAGCTGGCGCCTCGGGGGGTGCGCGTGGGCGGTGGCGGTGGTGGTATCGGTGCTGGAGTCCTGTTATTGGTGGTGGTGATGATGATGATGGCGGTGGTGGTCTTGGTCTTTTGACAGCGGTGGTGGATTAGCTGAAGATGGGGATGGGTGGTGGTGATGGAAACGGTGATGGTTACGGCGGTGATGGTGGTATTGCTGTGGCGACCGGTAGCGGAGGTGGTGGTGGTGTTCCGATGGGAGAAAGATGAAACCTCCAGTAATTGGTTGCTTGCGGTGAGGTACAGTATGTTATAGGTATAGCCTCCCCACACGCACACGACACTGGACTGGGGCAACGAGTATAGTGTAATTGTATCATCCCCTGTGCAAGAAGTAGACCTCAACAGAGTTCTTCTTTAAAAGATAAACAAACCAAAAAGAAAAGTAGTCCATGGCTGAAGATTTGACTTTCGATATCACCAGGATAAGGATTCCAGGATGAACAATGCCAAGGAAAAAAATATAGTCATTAAAAAATATATATACAATCCCTATAATTCTTCTAGAGGCTTCCAAAGCCATACAAAGCGGTATGGCTGAGTGAGGCATACGCGTATCTGTTCCTGTGATCCATCTGTAGGACTACATCCATGGTGTCTGATTCTCACTTATCTACATGCTGGCTTGGTTGACGGTATGAAGGGCGACCAAGAGTGCACGGTGCTTCCCCAAGGGACACATGCGTCGTCATGTGTAATGTAACTGATAGCCGTTGGGAGGCTACAGTATAGTGATACGAGGCTACAGCGTCAGTAGTTCGAGTCAAGGGCAATCACCTGGTAACCGGTAAATATACCACTATCCGTTTTACAACACTGGAATAACACAGAGCAGGCCAATACTTTGTTTGTGATTGTTTACAAAAAAAAATAGGCCTGTGTATTAGGCTTACCCTGTTTCTTGGAATTTAACGGCACCTGTAATCAGCACCTCGGACAGCGCCCAATGAAACGCTAACGTTTGTTATGTCCTTATTTCGACGCTTAACGGAAATAATTTACGTGACAATAATGGAACGAGGTGAATCATGTCTGATGATGAAACCGAAAGGGGAAACCCCCAAAACGTAACGAATGTTTTCACTCACTCGGCTCACCTTGATGTTTGTCAAGTTGGGTGTCAGAGTTCCAGAGTTATCTGACTGGAGTAGAATCAGCGGTCAGATAACTTTCCATATGTGTTGACTATATTCACATATCAAACGTGTAGGATCATAGCCTTATCCGAGATCATTAAGTGGCGAAGTAGGCTACCTTGCTCTCGATAGAACTGCACACCCGCCTTACTGCCCTATGATTGGATAGCGAGAATGGATGCAGGCCAACTCATGTGTTATCTGGAAGGGTCGACGCTTGGCTTAGAGGCAAGCGATCTAATTAAGAAATAAAAACAAGAACGTTGTTTAACTTTAATAAGCTATGGCTCTACTAACCCAGAGAACATTCAGTTTAGATATTCAAAACTATATGCGCTAGGGGGGTATGAAGTGTAAGTAGGAAATTAGGTTAAGATATTAGTTGATGCGTGTGATAAAGGGTCACTACGACCATTTCTGCTACTTCTCTTCTATTTCGCCCTGTCACTTCCTCTTAGCCTTTCACAGACTAGGCCTACACAATTTATAGTTCTCAATAACTTAAGTTGTATTGTTGCATCATATTTCTTACTCAATTTTTCTTATTGAATATATTCTCAATACTTTTGCGTGTATCATATTGCTTTGTCTTTTATGCATCAACCTCAAGGAGTCTTTAATTTTTTTGTGCAAATACACTTGGCAAAATAAAATGATGAATATTCTGATACTGATTCTGTTCTACTGCTGTTTAAGTCGGTGTTCTGTCGCTCTCTGGTGGATGTAATCTAAACTGGAGATGTTACCGAATATGATTCATCTACACACCCTGCTTATTTTTAGTGCAATTAATACTAACTTATTTACTCGAATGAATACGAGTCCGAAATAAACAGATAACGTCTATATATTTCCCAAAAATATCTAATATTGTATTTATTGCTGACATTTCGTTTTGAAGAGCAATGCACCAATAAGGTGCTGTTTATCGTCCTCGCCCAGCCATGGTCGACCAATCAGACACTTTTTATTGACCTCACCCAGCAACGATCGACCAATCAGGCACTGTTTATCTTCTTCGCGCATCCCACATCGTAACGAATGGAACATATGACAACCACAGACGACGTTGCCCAGCGTGTATACAGGGAGGATTTACACCGGCAGAGCCGTGATATTGAGAGGTCATACATTGTCCATTGTAAAGGAGGTACGTGTTAATGAACAAAGCCAGGCAAATGGTTACAAACTGACTCACGTTATCCGTTCCCTAGGCTCTTAGAGGTCGCATCAGTGCTTTCCAACTAAAACTATTACTACTTAGCGTGCTAACGAGCTAGCTGTCAGGCTGGTAAGCAAACAGTGAGTATAGGAGTTGTGTGTTATCTTGGTAATAACGGTCGAACTACTGTTATATGAAAACACCGTCTTTCAAACGAATTGACGCGTCTGTTTAGTGACGGTTTGCATTGCTTGTTCTAGGTAACAAATAGTTGAAGTCATACATATATTGCTAGCTTGTGGTTAGCTCACAGCTACTAGGCGTGTTGTTTCCTGAGACCGTAACGTTAAATGTGTCATTGGCCGCTGGTGTCGTGCAAGGACTTTTCTCCTGCAGCTCTTCGTGATTTAACGTGTCCATCTGTTACCTCGTGTAATGGTATGCGTGTTTCGTCTCTTTTTTTTTTTTTTTTACAATTATAACATCACGAAGAGCAAACCTCGAGAATCTGACGCAGTTAAATTGTAGCGCTATTGACTAAAGTTTGAGTAGCATTACGTTAGCTTTTGAAATGTGTTTTAGGACTAGCCGCCATTAAAAAAAATATTTATTTAAACCGATTATTTGCCATAATGTGGCAACTTATGTTGAGTAGAAGGAGAGAAGCTTGGAGTCTTTCTTACAAAAAACGTAGTCATTTTTGCCAAAAGAAACAAGGATTAAAAAATGATCCATTGACCTGTTACTCACAGCATGTTCACATTTTGCAACTCGGAGTCGTTATAACCTGTTCACAGCTAGGAGGCTTGCAATGTGATCAGGGTTTAACAGGAGTGGGATTATTATTTCACCCCCTCCATAATTTCACCTTCTTTAGTGTGTATCAATCCCTGTGCCCAGATGGATTTGCGTGTTTTGGTGTTTTGTTCAAAATGGATTTTTAGAGCTTCTGTAGTTATTTTAAGTCACGGCAGAGTAATATAGTAGTGTGTTTGTGAAGGAATAAATGCAAACATGTACTTGTGTAAACTTTTGTGGTATGAAAGTGATGGGCGTGTTTCTCTGTCCTCCAAAGATAAACCAATATGTCTGGAGAGCTGCCTCTAAACATAAACATCAAGGAGCCGAGATGGGACCAGGGCACGTTCATGGGCCGCGCCCAGCACTTCTTCATGGTCACAGATCCCAGGAACGTCCTGCTCTCGTCTGAGACCCTGGAAGATGCCAGGGTCACTGTGGAGAACTACAGGTACTGTGTGTGTGTGTGTGTGTGTGTGTGTGTGTGTGTGTGTGTGTGTGTGTGTGTGTGTGTGTGTGTGTGTGTGTGTGTGTGTGTGTGTGTGTGTGTGTGTGTGTGTGTGTGTGTGTTAATGCTGTAAGGATTAATGCTGTAAGGATTTTTTTTGTGGAGTTCATATAGGGTAACGTACAGGGAATGTGTTTTGGATGCATCTGCATCAGAAAGTCAAGTTTGTAAAACAAACTCCCCTCTTGATAACCAACTGCTGTAGGCAAATTATTTAGAAAATAAAACAAACAATACTTTTATTGTGTTTTTCGGATAACCTTGCTTTTGCTAATGACTCGAGCAAAAAATGCACTGCAAGGTCCGTATTCAAAAAGGATGGAGGAGTTAATGTTTAGATGTACTTAACGAGCACTTAAGTTAATTATGGCTGCAGGTTGTAGCATCTGTTTACCGCACCTTACGTTCAATCTGTAGGGAAAACCAATGCAGACAGAATTAGAAGCTATCGCTCCAAAAGCCCTGCCTCATTCTGAATAGTATCTTTGGGACATTTAGTAAAAACAGTGATGTGGCTAAAGTTGGGTGCCTTACCTCTGATAATGAACCAGATCCTGGACTAGATTGTGTGTTTTAACCAGAGGTTTTGTCGTCCTCCCAGAGCTGGGATCGTGAAGCCGGGCCTGACGGAGGACTCTCTCTGGAAGGCCAAGTATGTCTACGACTCTGCCTTCCACCCTGACACCGGGGAGAAGATGGTTGTGATTGGCCGGATGTCGGCTCAGGTGCCAATGAACATGTCCATCACAGGATCCATGCTCACTTTCTACAGGTAACTGGGAACTCATCTGCTGTCTGTGATTCATATTTCTGAATACTGCCAATCTTTATGAGACTGATCAGTATTTCATGAATTCTGCTAACTATAATTATCTGGTATGCTTTTTATCTTGCTCTTGTAAATTAAAAAAGGATGTGTAGGATTTTTATTGTTTTTAAACCCTATCTGCTGATTTTGTTTTTGGCATAAGGACACCGTTCCTCTTCAGGGACTGTATAACCATCAATCACTGAATTCTAATAAGATGGTGGTAATGAAATGTAGCTTGCATGCTAACCATGAACTTCTGAAACACCTGCTGGTATCCATGTTTGGAGCGGGAGGTCAAAGACAACCCAGTTGCTATTGCTGGCGTCAATGAAAGTCACATACTTTAAAGTTGATTGACAGCCGCTAACCTCTGCAAGGCCAAAATCCGGTCCTGTGGTGCCCTTGGCATTCGAAGCACACACACCAACAGATTTGAAAGCACACGACATGGTGCAAACCGTGTTCCTGAATGTGTTCCTTGCTCTTATTGGTCAGGACTACGCCAGCGGTGGTGTTCTGGCAGTGGGTCAACCAGTCCTTCAACGCAGTGGTCAACTACACCAACCGCAGTGGAGACGCCCCCCTGACCGTGAAGTAATCCCTCTACCAAATCATTCATCTATTAGTGTGTTAGTCTGTATGAACTACAGCAACGCCACCCAACAACCGTCTCATTATCCTTGCCACCTGGCCAACCCCCCTCTTATCAAGATTATTGTGAAATAATTTACTACTTTATTCTATTATTAATAACCACAACCCTAGTTAAGATTCACAAATCGTCAAGCCAAATGGCCATAAATTGATCCATCAAAAACAGGCCAGCCTTTGACTCCCACTGGGGCCCACCATGCCTAGAGATGTATTCATTCACATTATTATTTATTTTCACCAACTGACGCATATAAAACATAATAAGATAATGTAAAATAAGACTGAATAATGACGGGGCCTCTGGAAGTTGTTGTTGTTGTGGCCAACGTGTGTCCGTCCTCCTCTCTCTCAGTCAGCTGGGCACCGCCTACGTCTGCGCCACGACGGGAGCCGTGGTCACCGCCCTGGGCTTCAAGTCTCTGGCCGCGGTAATGCATGAGGTCCTCCGCCTCGCACCATGAACAACCACGCTAAACTGAGGCGGCTCCTCCGCAGACGACGTGAGGCGTTATGTTAATCATGTGTCTCCCCCCAGCGCCTGCCGCCCATCATGAGCCGCTTCGTTCCCTTCGTCGCCGTCGCCGCCGCCAACTGCATCAACATCCCTTTCATGAGGCAGAGGTGAGTCCCGTGCAGGTACCGGTGCACACAACTTTGTCAGTGGTGACAGTTGACACAGCATGAATCAATAGTCAATTGTGTAGCCATAAAAGTCTATTCAAGTCTGGTTTGTCATGGCCGCTTTTGTTTGGAACAGTGATCTTGTTAAAGTTAAAGTTATTCTATTAGTGAATGCACAACATGCCAGCTTTGCCTGTTATGTTGTGCATTTGACTAATAAAAGAACTTGAACTTGATCAAGCTCACTTGTGTTCAAAACAAAAGCTGCCTCGACAGACCAGATGTTAACGTGATTGACACCTGGCTGACTGAAGCTGATGGTCCACCCGTCTCCTAGGGAACTGAAGTACGGCATCCCGGTGACCGACGAGAACGATAACCGGCTGGGGGAGTCCCCTCGCGCCGCCAAGCAGGCCATCCTCCAGGTCATCGTGTCCCGTATCGGCATGGCGGTGCCGGCCATGGGTAAGGACCGACTCCTCCCCTTTACGTGGTCCCCTCCTGGGATTGGTTGGGTAGTCGAACGGGATCATGGGTTAAGAGGTTAGAATTGTATTGGTGGGTAGAAAAACACAGGAGCCGTCTATCTTTGTCTGTAGTGGGGCAGGAAAGTATTAGTGTCCTGCCCCCCTGGCCCGACGGTTCGGAGTTTGATTCCGGAGGTACGCAGCTTACCTGCAATCTTTTACTTTGACTTTCATGTTTAAGGGTAAGTCTCAGTGAGATTAAGATAGACGATTAAGGCGCTTGAATGGCTAAATAGTAAGGGCAATTACTATAATATTGTTCTAGTTGTTTTGGTTCCTAACCCGTTTTTCCCACTGTTCAAGATGTGTCCTTTTTCTCTCCATTTCCCAGCTATTCCCCCCGTCATAATGAATGCGCTTGAGAAGAAGGCTTTCCTGAGGGTAAGCATGGGACCCAGGGCCTGTCATCTCTTGCCATCTCTAACAAACTCTCATTTAAGCCACATTCCACAACCGTCCATCACTTCTTAAACTGTTGTGCAGAAATGTGTGCTCAACGAGTCGGACCTGCTCTGATCCCCATGCAGAGTATGGCCGGTGTGTAGGCGAGCAGTGGATAAGATCGTTCTAATCTGATGACAGAAAGCCTTAAAGAGGGTGCCTAAAAGCTGTGTTCTCTGTGAGAGAGGAAGAGCGGGACTTCCATGCCCGTTTCATTGACCAGGGTTTAAAGGCGGGATAGAGAGAGAGGGGCCCATTTTACATTAAATGTTTTCAGATACAGCTTGGTTAAAAAAAACATATCTTGTTCTTCACACTCACACTCACGCTTCACACTCGTTCTTAACTGGCATACACAGCTCATAGGAAGTAAAGGAACATAAATTGTATTGCGGTAGACCAGGATAACGCTAAGATTCATGTCCTTCCCTCAGCCTAAACAAGGGATGCTTGGTCAAACTAATTCATTGCGCCACACATTTTTGAACATGGTTTTTCTGTCCCCTCCTGCAGCGTTACCCATTGCTCAACGCGCCGATCCAGGTGGGGCTGGTGGGTTTCTGGTAAGTAGCGGGCCGCACACCTCTGAACGAGAATGGAAGAGGGAGGGATGTACACTAGGGCTGTGCAATTAATCAAAGTTTGATCGTGATTTTGATTTTCGGGTCAAACTCTCCGAACTAATTTAATCGAGTTTAATTTTTTTTAAAACAGTTCAAAGTTCTCAGTTACAAAGTGTTTTTTGGAGAGACATGCTGAGAAAATGCATCATGTTTTCAAACTTAAAAAAATAATAAATTCAATAATCGTGATTTCAATATTGACCAAAATAACCGTGCTTATGATTTTTTCCTCAATCAATGTATACCATCCTCCTGGCTTACAGTGCGTACGACCCCTCACTTTGGGTGTTCTTTCTCTTCTCCAGCTTGGTGTTTGCCACTCCACTGTGCTGCGCCCTGTTCCCCCAGAAGAGGTATGTACCAGCCCCTCCCACAGCATGTACAGTGCAAACTAAATACCAGAAAGGTTGGAATAAAGAAGGCATATAATGGAGTGTTTGAATACAAATAGTAGTTCTTAGATAATCGAATTCTGCACTCGTGCTGCAGTTCCATTGAAATATTCTGTGCTGGAAATGCTTTAACTACTCAGGTCACATGGTGTAAGTCATGTGGCGTTGAAGTCAGATAGGGATACTGGGCTCATTCTGACCGACTGCCTCTATCACTGTCCTTGTAGCTCCATGAGTGTGAGCAGTCTGGAGCCGGAACTGCAAGAGAGGATACGAGAAATCAGCCCCCAGACCACCACTGTGTACTTCAACAAGGGCTTGTAGGACCACAGACACAAACACACTCACGCAAACAAACAAACACGCACGCAAACACATACACAAGCGAGCGAGTACGCACGCACACATCCATATTGGCTGAGCCTACTACTATCCAACACTCTGAGGGAACAATTCAAAAGGCAGGGGGAACTCTGTTCATGCTTATTGTTCCGCTTCAGTCTCCCATGTTATGTGCTTGTATTGTTTGTTATTATATTTTGTATGGGTGCTCCAAAGTGCAAAGGGTCGCAGTAGAGATAGCGGTTGAGTTTTGAAGAGGAGTGCTGGGTTTTCACCGTTAGTGAAAACGGATGGATGACCAGGAAGACCTTGAGACACGTCACTTCCCTTGGCACTTGATACGCTCAAGGCTGACCGACACTCCTATTTGGTTTTGTTATGTGCTGTGCTATCATGTGCTATCTCCTCTCTAGGGTCAGGTTAGTAATGTTTAATGTCTCCACGCCCCTTATGTTTTTAGTAAATGCTTTTTGATTTTGTGATTTGAGTGAACCATAGTAAGTCCAATTCAGAGTTGTAGTTTCTTACTGGCTTCAGTTTATTACCTTCTATAACTTTGCAACCCTTTGCCATTTATCAATGCTTTATTTAGCTTTCCAATCATATATTTTTGCACTGGCTTGACTCTTATTCACCATTTTTATCACAATTGGGGGAAAAAGATAAATACACATTTCATGAGCACAAAATGGACCACGCCTAGTAACCCCAGCAACTTATGACTCCTCTGAAGTGTACTTACTCCTTCGCCATTTTACTCCATTATGCAGGTGCTAGGCGCATATTAAACTTCAATATTATAGTAGCCCCATACGTTGGAGCAAGATGTCAGCGTTAATGTTTATGTACTGTAGCCACGACGATGCCAAACTCTCCGGCACACTTCAAGGCCTTTGGTTGATATGAGGTTCACTGAATTGTGCGACAATAGGGACGAGCTACTTGATTGTTGTTGATGACTGTAACCGATTGGGAAGAATGTACAGTGTACCATCTGAATGCTAAAGCTGTAGCTCACCCCACAGATATCACAAGGCAACCTTTGAGTAAAACACTATATGCAGATTAGAACTGAAGGCAGAAATGCCCCTTCAACCCGATGCACCATGAGTTGCATATTTGTCCCCCAGATGGCAGCAGAGTACACATGTATCAGAAATCAGTACAATCAGCTGCTACAAGAGTGTGAGTGTGAGTGTGAGTGTGAGTGTGTGTGTGTGTGTGTGTGTGTGTGTGTGTGTGTGTGTGTGTGTGTGTGTGTGTGTGTGTGTGTGTGTGTGTGTGTGTGTGTGTGTGTGTGTGTGTGTGTGTGTGTGTGTGTGTGTGTGTGTGTGTGTGTGTGCGCGTGCGTGCAACAGAACAATGAGTGAGGTGTAATTGCTTCTGCTGTAACTCAAATGTAAATTGAGTTACTTTTGTTAGCGTTACCTTGCGTTGATAAGTAAACATGGTCACAGTGGTAACATTTATTCTGATACTATAGTGATAGATTAGTTGATGTATCGTGACCCTCTAACCTCTATGTATGCACACCTGTCACTTGAAATCTATGGATGTTTGTGTATGTTTTTGAGTTTGAGTAGATGGTAGGGCGTACTACCTAACCGGACTGAAGTTGCTATCAAACAGGGTCATCTACCTGTCTTGTTAATTCTCCCATCTGTACGTTTTAATTGCTCGTGACAAACATCTTATAAATACATGAAGTTCAGGACAGTGTTAAAGGAGAACAACACTTGATAATTCAACCATTCAACTACATGCAATATGTTAGATTTCCCTTTATTCATTTGTGTGTGTGTGTGTTATGCTATGGCGTTGCTGATTTTGCTTATGCTTTGGGTTAAACTGCACTATAACCTTTGCTGTGCTGCTGTATAAGCTTTTAGGTGGCTTTTGAGAGGGGTTATATTGTTGACTGCTTTATGAAATATGTATTGGAAATTGTATTGTATGATACTGTGCTTGACAATGTTAAACAGGATATACGCTAACTAATACCAGCGCTCACAAGCAATATGTTGAGGAACGAGTAACTTTTTATTACTTTCCCCCTCGGTGCAAATGAGTGCACAGTATTTTCTGAGATTGTACATTTTCCTAGATGTCCGATGGACATAATGTATAATGAAATATTACGGACAAACTGGTTGCAGTCAAGTTGAAATACTTCCGGCCGTTCAGGAGGATACCATGGTAACCCATTGCACCCACTACCAAAGATGAGACCAGTATGAATTGGTAACAGAGTTGAGGAATTTCAGATGGAGACTTTGTTTTAGCGTGAGCTTATCATAACGGACCTTCTCTCATGTAAAGGCATGTCTTATGTTCACTAGAATGGGGTTGCCCAGTAACTATTTTGATACTAAATAGTTTGTTCCGAAGTCATATTTGAAAAATTACCAACCACAATGATAATCCTCAGGAAAAGATATGGAAGGAACTAAATCTATTTTAAGTCTGATGAAATTAATTTAGAGTTTAAACAATATCACTGAAAGTTTCCAGTCACTGCACAAGTTATCCAGCATTGCACAGAATGATTTTTCATGCATAGATATTTGTTGTACACTCCACAAATGTTTGTTTTCATGGCGTAATATGTACAAAAACTCCTGTTAGTTACGTTCTTCAGTCAGTATTAGTACAGTACTTGTTTCTTCCTCCAGACTTTGTACTGTCTGTGGATGTTTCCTTCCTTGATGTGTATTTACCAAGAGCAACAGAATAAAATATTTAACTGGAAGTTCTAACTGGGCTCATATCTTTGTGTGCCGTGTGTCTGTCTCATAAGGAGTTGTTCCTACCCTATTTTGTTGCATAACCCAAACTAGATCAATTATGAATAGATAAAGACCCTTAGGTCTTTAGAAACTAAAGATTTACTAAATCGTATGATTTAATCATTATTTTGTTATAATAGAAAATACTACAAACTTTCAAGAGTTACAATTCCGGCAATTATAGCGGCATACTTTTAACAACCGGTACTGATAAGAGTGAGATAAGAAGGCAGGGATTTCCGTTCAGGAAGTTATGTGGGCTTTGCATTTACATACAGAAACTCTGCTTAGTTTACCATTGATAAACAGCTAGGGCATCGCGGTTCATAAAAGGCCTTAGTCTTAGATCGGTTGAAGTGGATGAATATGCAAACTTTTTTTATTTGCGTATTGGATTAGAGATGTCAGGCTAGGCATGCAGTTCTTCCTGACCTTAAACAAATATGCTACAGCAATACAAAGGTCTTTGATATGTTTTTCCAAGAAGCTTCAGAATCTGCAAAAAATAAAATCAAGGGAAACATTCCTTTAGATTTAGTAGGTTGCTTTATCTTAAGAAAAACAAGTCTTGTCTCCTAGAAGCCAGCTCTACCCCAAATAAAAGGGCATATCTTGATTCAACAACAACCTACCTTCAGTCAACAGAAACAAATCTTTTAGAGATTGTTGATGGATCTGTTTTTTATATATTGTGTTGAAGGTATTTGCTCAAAGCAAAATGTCCCTTGTACTGTACATTTGTTTCAAGTGCTTGCAATGTCTTGACGCATGTAATACAAAAAATTCAGACAAATGAATTAAAAAGCAACATTGTAAGTCTAGGTGTAGAGTTTATTGCGGTTGACAGGCCATCCAAACAGGCAGACAACATCTCTCCCAGCAAATAACGCATCCCCCGTCTGCAGCACCCAGAACTCCTCGTCGGCATGGCAACGGTAGCGAGCCGGTGTGTGGAAGCATCCAACCCGCTCGTCTCCTGAAGAGTTTAGAGTCAGGTTTTCATTATCACACACAGGCTGACAAGACCGTCCGCCATGTGGACTGCAGCCTGGGTACCCAGCACAGGGCGAATGATAATTAAAATAACTCATAAGATCTGTATCAAGTGTAATCCAACATATTCTGTCATTAGAATCCCATATTGCACTGGTTTTGAGGTCACAATACATGCAATTATAGGTTGGAATTAAAACATGCATTTTTGGTTCCATGATGCATTCACAGTGTGGTAAAATGCTGTCAGGTATCAACAGCTTTACTTGCCATTGCAAAATGAAAACATCTAAATCAAAAACAGAACAAAATTCAAGAGCCATTTAGAAAAATTAATTACACAGGAATTAAATAGAGATTTTCCTTGCCCGCTGCAATTTCTCTTAATTAAATTTAACTTAAATCTATTTGGCTGGAATGATCTTCTTCACGGCTTCTAGAACCTCTGCAGTGTTAACCTTGTCCCCAAACTCTTTCTCACGGTGTTCTAGAAGAATCCCCTGTAACACACACACACACACACACACACACACACACACACACACACACACACACACACACACACACACACACACACACACACACACACACACACACACACACACACACACACACACACACACACACACACACACACGTCAGTTCACCATAACTAAATCCACAAAAAATACATGCACTTGCGTCATGCCGGAATAACTTTTAAATTCGATTGGCCAACCTGGTCTCCGGGCCCAATGACGAACACGCCTCCCAGGATGAACCCTTCGCCGATCATGTTGCCCTGGTGACCCCCTCTCCGGGCTCGCATGAAGTTCTGCCACACCCCCAGCCGGAAGAAACCCATACCACCCATCTTCCTCTGCAGCGGCCCGTAGAAATGTTTCTACAGGGAGGAGGGTGTGATTAGGTTCCCTTGATATTTGCCATTGTTTAGATTTTTGAGAAACAATATAGGAGAGGCTTTGACTGCTTGATTCATTCTCAACAGACAAGGTATCACCCACGTAAATTCCTTTCATTTTTGGAAAATACATTTGATGAACAGTATGACGTTATAGATATAATGTACCTTCTCATCTAAGTAGATAGAGTGCCCCTTCTCATCTATGTAGATATAGTGTACCTTCTCTATGTAGATACAGTGTACCTTCTCCTCTATGTAGATATAGTGTACCTTCTCCTCTATGTAGATATAGTGTACCTTCTCTATGTAGATATAGTGTACCTTCTCTATGTAGATATAGTGTACCTTCTCTATGTAGATATAGTGTACCTTCTCTATGTAGATATAGTGTACCTTCTCCTCTATGTAGATATAGTGTACCTTCTCTATGTAGATATAGTGTACCTTCTCTATGTAGATATAGTGTACCTTCTCTATGTAGATATAGTGTACCTTCTCCTCTATGTAGATATAGTGTACCTTCTCCTCTATGTAGATATATGCCGCTTTTCCACTGCATGGTACCAGCTCGACACGACTCGACACGACTCGACTCAGCTCGCATTTTTTGCGTTTCCACCGCGGTACCATGGTATCTGGTACCTGAAGTGGCTGCTTTTTCTAGTACCTACTCGCTCTAGGTTCCAAGCGAGCTGAGCCGATGCTAAAAGGTGACGTCGGCAGACGGCCGGCGACTGATTGGCCAGAGAGTGTGACGAAGTCACGAGAGCGACATGGCAACCATGCTGGTAACATCCATAGCAGCGCCGCAGCCAACATGTTCCACTTCTCCAACTTCTTCAACATGCCAGCTAATAATAGTAATGCGATCGATGTCCTCCATTGTTGTTATGTGGGTTCTGTCCATGTGTGGGTTGCGTATGTGTTGTTTGCGTCGCGTACACAAATACGTCACGGCCCTTTCGCGCAGCCGACCCCCCCCACGTCCAGGAGGTACTATTTGCGTTGGAAAAGCACCCGTGCTGCTACCGTGTCGAGTCGTGTCGTGTCGAGTCGTGTCGAGTCGAGCTACATGTGCGGTGGAAAAGCGGCAATAGTGTACCTTCTCTATGTAGATATAGTGTACCTTCTCTATGTAGATATAGTGTACCTTCTCTATGTAGATATAGTGTACCTTCTCCTCTATGTAGATATAGTGTACCTTCTCCTCTATGTAGATATAGTGTACCTTCTCTATGTAGATATAGTGTACCTTCTCTATGTAGATATAGTGTACCTTCTCTATGTAGATATAGTGTACCTTCTCTATGTAGATATAGTGTACCTTCTCTATGTAGATATAGTGTACCTTCTCCTCTATGTAGATATAGTGTACCTTCTCCTCTATGTAGATATAGTGTACCTTCTCTATGTAGATATAGTGTACCTTCTCCTCTAAGTAGATATAGTGTACCTTCTCCTCTATGTAGATATAGTGTACCTTCTCTATGTAGATATAGTGTACCTTCTCCTCTATGTAGATATAGTGTACCTTCTCTATGTAGATATAGTGTACCTTCTCTATGTAGATATAGTGTACCTTCTCCTCTATGTAGATATAGTGTACCTTCTCCTCTAAGTAGATATAGTGTACCTTCTTCTCTATGTAGATATAGTGTACCTTCTCCTCTATGTAGATATAGTGTACCTTCTCCTCTATGTAGATATAGTGTACCTTCTCCTCTATGTAGATATAGTGTACCTTCTCTATGTAGATATAGTGTACCTTCTCCTCTAAGTAGATATAGTGTACCTTCTCCTCTATGTAGATATAGTGTACCTTCTCCTCTATGTAGATATAGTGTACCTTCTCCTCTATGTAGATATAGTGTACCTTCTCCTCTATGTAGATATAGTGTACCTTCTCTATGTAGATATAGTGTACCTTCTCTATGTAGATATAGTGTACCTTCTCTATGTAGATATAGTGTACCTTCTCCTCTATGTAGATATAGTGTACCTTCTCTATGTAGATATAGTGTACCTTCTCATCTATGTAGATATAGTGTACCTTCTCTATGTAGATATAGTGTACCTTCTCTATGTAGATATAGTGTACCTTCTCCTCTATGTAGATATATTCTGCCTTCTCTATGTAGATATAGTGTACCTTCTCTATGTAGATATAGTGTACCTTCTCCTCTAAGTAGATATAGTGTACCTTCTCCTCTATGTAGATATAGTGTACCTTCTCTATGTAGATATAGTGTACCTTCTCATCTATGTAGATATAGTGTACCTTCTCCTCTATGTAGATATAGTGTACCTTCTCTATGTAGATATAGTGTACCTTCTCCTCTATGTAGATATAGTGTACCTTCTCCTCTATGTAGATATAGTGTACCTTCTCCTCTAAGTAGATATAGTGTACCTTCTCCTCTATGTAGATATAGTGTACCTTCTCTATGTAGATATAGTGTACCTTCTCCTCTATGTAGATATAGTGTACCTTCTCTATGTAGATATAGTGTACCTTCTCTATGTAGATATAGTGTACCTTCTCCTCTATGTAGATATAGTGTACCTTCTCTATGTAGATATAGTGTACCTTCTCTATGTAGATATAGTGTACCTTCTCTATGTAGATATAGTGTACCTTCTCCTCTATGTAGATATAGTGTACCTTCTCTATGTAGATATAGTGTACCTTCTCTATGTAGATATAGTGTACCTTCTCCTCTATGTAGATATAGTGTACCTTCTCCTCTATGTAGATATAGTGTACCTTCTCTATGTAGATATAGTGTACCTTCTCTATGTAGATATAGTGTACCTTCTCCTCTATGTAGATATAGTGTACCTTCTCTATGTAGATATAGTGTACCTTCTCTATGTAGATATAGTGTACCTTCTCTATGTAGATATAGTGTACCTTCTCTATGTAGATATAGTGTACCTTCTCCTCTATGTAGATATAGTGTACCTTCTCTATGTAGATATAGTGTACCTTCTCATCTATGTAGATATAGGCCCAATCCCATTTCTACCCCTTACCCCTTCCCCTTACCCCTCCCCCTTGTTTTGAAGGGTAAGGGGAAGGGGTAAGGGGTAGAAATGGGATTGGGCCATAGTGTACCTTCTCATCTATGTAGATGTCCCCCGCAAAGTGTGGTCTAAAGTCCTGCAGCTCCGTGCCGATGTCCTCCTTCACCACGGCCACCAGAGGGACCCCGAGCTTCTCCAGCTCAGGCTTCAGAGAGGACAGCTCGGAAGCCTCCTGCGAGAAGATAGACGACACAAGAGGGAGATAAGACGATAAGTCGGGGACACTGCTTGAAATGATGGTGTTATGTAAGAGTAAGCCGCCGAGGTTCAAGACGAGTTCACACAAGCCGTCAGGAGTCAGACCGCCGCATTCCATCCACTGCCTACGTGTGGCGGAGAGCGGAGAAAAATTAACCCACTGCTCCGGAAGTGGGAGTTTGATGAAAAGATACAACAGGATTAACAGGACTTGCCGCATGGGCAATTTCCGAAGAAAATGCCAGTGGTTGCACCAACTCGTCGCGCGTGCCACATTCTGTGAGCATGCTGACATGCTTAGGCCCCGAGGCTAATGTGTGAGCACTCCAAGCCTCAAGTCCCTGGGCTGCTTTGAAGCTGACTTGCGGTTGATCGAACTATTGGGCTGATCGTTTTGGTTTGGCTGTGAGTTATGGCGCCCGTGTCGAAGAGGTCACTTTTTGGAGGCCTGCTTGCGTGCGGTTTCTATATGTGTACCATGATTGACAAGGCTGAGTTGTTCGCCTTCGGAATGGTTGAAGTCAGCGGTTTTTTCCCCATTGACCGATTATAAACAGTAGCTTGGTGAGCACATGCAGCAGTGGTCATTTGAAATTGACCCTGTGGCGCCATTTTGTTAGCTATCAACGCAACTCCCGCCTCTGGGGTTCTCTGAAGCAGAATTGGCATTGGTTGAATAATGGTGGCTCATTTGCAAAATCGTAATTTTGAATAAAAATCTGCCATAACTCTGCCATTTTTAAGATAATCAAAATCATAATAATACCATAAGGTTGGGCAGTAATAAGGAGTATTTCGACAACATTTTCAAATAAGGTCCAGATACCAAGTTTCTGTCAGTTACAGAACTTCAAGAAAGTCTGGCAGAAATATTTTCAAATGTATGTGGTATTAACATCACCAAACTAAATGTGCTGCTAGTAACTACCTTATGTTCCTACTTAATAGGAGGACAGCCGTCATCGGTAACATGTTGAGATTACACATAGTGATGGTTGGTTAGCCACAGCCTGTGTGAACTCGGTGCTAAGCCTGACTAAGTAGCCTCAGTCACCTCTCTGCACAGAAATCACCCAGGCCGCCGGACGGCCATGACCACAGCTCCGCTGGCCTCCCACAGGCTCTTGGCCTTGATGACCCCGCCATCTGTTGAGGTAGAGCAGACCAAGACAACAAGGCCATGTTAAGGCTCGGTTCCACATGATATCATTATTTGGTCTACGGTTCAATGGGTACGTTTTCCAGAATGTTGTGAACTTGCAAAACATCCCGAGGGGGTTATATGTTCAACCTTTAGTAATGTGCAGGAATCTACCAAACTACAAAAAAAACGAATTCTTATGGTCAGGATGTGTTCAGGTCATGTGTTCAGGTCAGGAATGTGCAAACAGGTACAAACAGCCAAGTAAACTGTTTCTGATGTGCCTTAAAGGCCACATACAATGGACTCTTTCCAGATATTTGCACACTATGTAATCTTGCATTAGTCCGAGAAACGGGATATTGATCATCGACCAAAGTCCAATTTGGATGTGGCGCTATAAAAATGTCTCTGACCTTCTGCGGTGGATTGCAGGTCTGCATCCTCCAGGTAGTCCATCGATGCCTGTGCAACTTTAGACAAACACAGGTCAGTGTTTGCAAAGAAGATGCCCACTATCGCTGCTCCGACTGCCCCCAGACCCAGAGACCACACCCCCATCCCCAACAGCTCTCCCTCCAGACCCGAGGAGAACACTGGGAAAGGAAGGAAATAATAAGTGGAATAAATTATTTTGTTCAATAGAAAATGTACATGATAGATAACTGCCATCCCTGGCTGTGACTCATGCCTGTTATTAATTTCCTTGTCGTTTATTCCCCTGCCATGACATGGGAAGAGGCCAGGCAGGTTTCTGTGAATTGAAACTATGTCTGGCGGAGGAAAGGGTATTTGCAATCTTTTGTCTATCTTGGTGAGATGTCATGGTTAAGACACACCCTTGTTATATTTGCAAGTTCAACAATTACGAGTAAAGGTGAAGTCTACATTATTTTCTTTCATTTTTTTTAAAGAAAATAGAAAAATTGACCCAGGAAACTCTTTGCGTTAGGGGAGGCAGCTCAGGGACAAGCTTAACTTATACTACACTAGAGCGAAACAGGGTAACGTCTTGCCTGAAGTGGGTTTGTTTGGTTCAGGGATGGCTGTGGCTTTACTTAGGTGAAAGAGGGCAGTGTGGGCCCTGACAGGGCAGGGCCCCACTGTGGCTGGGGACTGGCTCATTGGAGGAGTCCCTCTCATAGTTAAGGCAGGGTAGCGCAACAATAGTTTACTTCTCAGGGTGGCGGAGCACCGAGACAAGGCCAGCGCCATAGATAGTGTCTATGGAATGCTCTGGAAAGGATGGGAAAAAAAAAAATATATGATTCTATTTCTAACAAAACTGCCAACAATTTAGTCATACAAACAAGTCAGTAAACAGGGAAAACCAGCTGGACCGGTCCAGCCATCAGGAAAGAAACCTTGACCAAAAACATAAAGTTTGCCTTCATATTTCTGGTTGATATATAACCCTAACATTCCATTAGTTGTTTTTCTGTTCCAGGTTCTTTTCGACAATAGATTGTGTTTGTGCAAGTATCAAACATCAATAATTCTATAACCCTTTGGGGATAAATACAGTGCCCTATGTATATTTATCAAAATATGTATCTATCTATCTTTACACTGGACAATAGAAGACAAATCTGCATATATAATCAAATATACAAGTTATAAAGTCAAATATTATTCACATGCATTGGCTATTGCTACACTAGAAAATATCTTTTTTTATTTTTATTTATTAATATATTTATATACTATGCCAGTGGTGATGCTCTAAACTTAATTTCGTTGATTAACTCTGTTGAACAAGGACAATAAAGAATCTAAATCTAAATCTATCACAACTAATAAAGAAGCACATTCAATGAATTAACTCAGAAACTATAAGAGACTTTCATATGAACAGCAATCTAATAAAAAAAAAAATCGAATTAATTAATTAACCAATATAAATGTGTAAGCGGGTTACTAACTTGCTGATGCCTCCGTGTTGCAAAAACAAATCGGCGTTTTTTGATGTTTGATCAAGGTCCAGATGGAGTTTAAACCCCCTTCAAGAAGAGTCCTCTATAACAACACTATGGCAAAGTTCAGTCCGTGCAGACACTTGTATGTAACTGCAATACCAGGGGCTGCAGTTTCAGGACCGCAGTTCAGGGACCTATTATTTCATGACACTGGCTTCGGGACACGAGTTTACTTTTTCCTTGGATGGCGAAGGAATCTCATAAGTATCTCAAGACTAAATCGCGAAAACGTGATGAAACACGCTTAACCATATCGATAAACACCTAAACGAACCCTTGCCCATACCTTAATTTAACTCACCTCTAACCTAACCGTAAACGTCTATCCGGCTAAAATTAGCAATTTTAATGTAGACCTTCACCTAAACGTCAACGCCATCCTATGAAAATTAACTCGCCTTCGCCAACACCTAAAGTGTTAATGATTTAAACAAAACAAAAAAAGAGGGTCCCATGAGTGCGGTTCCAGGGGTGCAATACTGAAACTGCAGCCGCAGGAGCACGCTTGCGTAAAGAATAAACAACGATAAGAATCGACCAATTGAAACGGAAACCTTTTAGTTCACAGCAACATGCTCAAGGATTTGATTGTGGCTCAAAGTGTCAAATATATTTAAGCGAATTTCCTCATTGATACATTTTACGACTAATGTTAATTAGTACCTGGACTGAACGACAGAATGTGCCTACAGTCCAACATCCTACTTCAGCTGCGACCTTGATATGTTTTTTCTTCTTAAATGTAACATTCAATGCTAATCACTTGTACACAATCACGGGCATATTATCCTGGGGGCCTTCTCGGCCATTAAACAGATTATAATGTTATGAAATAAAACCTTATGCCAGTATCTGGTAGCATCACACAGGTCAGCTTAATCTTTACAGGTGCTAAATACGATAACGTTAGCGCGGCTACATGATATGATCTTAGAGCCAGATAAATACAAATTTCTTTACATTATTGTGCAGTATTATATACGATTACAGCTGTAGATGAATGCAGCAACTCACAAAACACGAATGGGAGAAGAAATGCCGTCAGTCAAAACTATAGGCTAGCCAAAACAGAATTCTCCTGAAGGCGTACTAGTCGATCTATTCTAAGGGAAAAGTAATCGAGCTAAATGGCAGGATCAAATGACCCAAGAGACTGCATGTAAACAAATCTTTAATTATTGTTTGTATTAATTATACGTACCACGCTGCTCAATGGAAATTATTGAAAGCAGTTGTGTTCAAATTCTCTGAAAGAAAATAATCCACACAAACGACAGGTCTTGTGACGCTCCTAGTTGAATTCAATAGCTCTGCCATTTCTAATCAAAACCATTTTAAATCGTCAATAATATATACCTTTGATTCACCATTCATTTGACATTTGCCTTTTTGCCTTTTGACTCCTCAAAAATAAGTGACCATATATTTTGAGTGTAATGTATCGATAAAAAGTGTATGCCTAGTCAAAATAAGTGCCTTTCAATATGAAATTCACTTCAGGCTAATCAGATAATTTAATACGCAGATTCTAGGTAGACTTGTGAGGACACTGGGGATTGAATACCCTTGTGCTGGTAGCACACTCACAAGGCTATCAAGTGAGATCTATTTTTTTTTTGTATTGTACTTCATATATCTTGTATACAGGACATTCATTTTATGGCTAAGATGTGTCTGATATATAAAGACATTTCACTTGTGTTTTTGAACAGAAAAAATTGCATGACACTCTCGACAATTGATGATATATCTTTATGCAATAACTTTTAACTGTTTATGTTATGTATATTCGATGAAGTCTAAACTTACTGGGCTTTGTGTGTATAGCTATCAGAACAGTCCCCTCTCAGTTTGGGAAACTACTCTTCATTAAAACACAAAGGAATTAACCACAAACCAAAAGAAAGGTCAGGTACATCGACAAACAGTTAAAGTGGACATGGCATTATATTTTTATCATTAATATAATTATCATAGTTAGTATTATTACTATTATCATTTGTATTATCATGAAGTATTTATTCTAAAATATTTAATAATAGTATGTAGCATAGTCATGCAATGGCATGTAAACACGCCCATTAAGAAAAAGAATGAAACAACTTTACAAAAGGTAAACATTAAAGGCACTGATAAATATTTCAAGGTCACCCCTTGATTTTTTTTACTCACTATTTGAGGCCCTACAGAGAAAGTGAGATAAAGCCATCATCGATGCACACATGCTACTATATACATGCTCCAAACACTAACATAAAAAACAAACCAACTACAATGAAGCAAACAGTCCATTGCTCAGCGTTGGGAGCTTCATTTGCCAGGGCTCGGACCCTCTGGGATCTGACGGGCCGCTCTCAGTAACGCCAGCAGATTAACCTTATCCCCAAATTCTCTCTCGCGGTGCTCCAGTAGTACACCCTGAAACAAACAAGATGAACAAAACAACTACAGCCATCACTCCCTTTAGATCAGAAACAGATCTAAAGGCAGGATCGTCGAGTGGTTAGGGTTGAAAGGTAACCTAACCTGAATAGGGCATCCTTGAGCTACATGCATCACCTACCTACCTGCTCCTTAAGGACAAGTATCTAAATTCCCTGTAAGTCGCATTGGAAAGCGACTTAGCAAAGTTACTGCTAAATTACTTCTTTGTGTGTGCGTGCGTGTGTGTGTGTGTGTGTGTGTGTGTGTTTGAGTGTGTTTGTGCGTGTGTGTGTGTGTGTGTGTGTGTGTGTGTGTGTGTGTGTGTGTGTGTGTGTGTGTGTGTGTGTGTGTGTGTGTGTGTGTGTGTGTGTGTGTGTGTGTGTGTGTGTGCGTGCGTGTCTGTGTTTGTATGCCTTTGTAACTCTCTGTTGGTCAAAGGTATTCAAATAGTCCCAGCTGTAATTTTCATATTTCTATTTGTACCTGATCTCCAGGCCCGATGACGAACGCTCCCCCCAGGACGAGTCCTTCTCCTCTGAGGTTTCCCATGAAGCCCCTCCGGGTGGCCCTCCAGAGGTTCTGCCACACCCCCACCCGCAGGAACATGGAGAACAACATCCAGCGCTCTCGAGGGCCGTAAAAGTTCCTCTAAACCCCATGAAGACAAAACACTGGGTTATCTTTCAGTCAGTTTAGTTATTAGTTAGTTAGTAAGTTATTTCTCTGGATGATTAAGGATCGAAACCCACACAAACACACAGACACACACACACACACGATACATGTTAAGAAATGTCATTAATGTGCAGGTAGGTGTATGAAATCTTGGTTGACGATGCCTACCGGTAGAGTGGGAGGAATGGGGTTCGAAGCCAGAACCTTTCTGCTGGGACTCAAACAATATACTCGACTACCCCCCTGAAAGCTTTATCCACTCTCGCAAATTAGTTTTAGAAGGTCCTATCATATATATATATATATATATATATATATATAGAGAGAGAGAGAGAGAGAGAGAGAGAGAGAGAGAGAGAGAGAGAGAGAGAGAGAGGGTGAGAGAGAGGGAGAGGGAGAGAGAGAGAGAGAGAGAGAGAGAGAGAGAGAGAGAGAGAGAGAGAGAGAGAGAGAGAGAAAGAGAGAGAGAGAGAGAGAGAGAGAGAGAGAGAGAGCAGACCTTCTGGTCCAGGTAGACGTTCCCAGCAAAGTACTGCTTGAAGCCGTCCAATTCCCTGCCCTTGTTTTCTTTGACCACAGCAAGGAGAGGGATGTCCAGTTCCTGCAGCTGGGACCTCAGAGAGGAGATCTCAGAGGCCTCCTGGATAGTGAGACACAAAGAGAAGGAGAGAACAAGAGAGAGGGAGGGGGGCGCTGAGACAGAGATATAGATAGAGAGAGAGGGAGAGAGACCATTCATTTAAGGTTATATGTACCGTGATGTGTAGGTAATTAATTAATGAGGCTTAGTCCTAAGTAATGCACATTTATATTGAAGTAGTAATGTGGTAATAGTGTCCTCTTGTGGCTGTGCTGCTTGAATGGGTTTCGTCACGTGCCTCTCTGCACAACAGTCATCCAGGTCTCCGCACCACCATCACCACTGCCCCTCTCTTCTCCCACAGAGACTTGGCCTTGTGCTTCTCATGGACTGAACACACACACACACACATAAAAAACACACACACACACACACACACACACACACACACACACACACACACACACACACACACACACACACACACACACACACACACACACACACACAAGTGTGATTGTTTCATTATCAAGTCTAGTTAGTTTGGACACAACTCTTGTGGTTCGTCGATGCAGATGTATGAATCCGCCTTACTATTCAGTCATTTAGCTTTTAACTGTTATTTAAGTGACTTAGTAAAAAAAGAAAATGACATTGGACATTGGCCCCTGAACCTTGGGAGACCACCTCAAACCCCCTAGCTACCCCGACTACCCTGCCCCTTTAGCAATGGTGAATGTTGATGGACTCACTGCCTCCGGTGGTCTTGAGTTCTGTGTTCTCCAGTACCTCAAGCTGGGCCCAGGCTGGTTTGGTTAGGAACCAGTCGGTAAAGGAGCTGAGCAGCTCCAAGATGAACAGGCTAACTGCCCTTAGGGTGGCCGTCACGGTTACCATTCTCTCTCCTCTCTGCTCCAATGGTGTACATTCATCAGGATACAGCTATAATCACATCACAACATACATGGCTTTAACAATTTCCCATGCCTCTCCATAAACATCTTGTAATTTGGAAAACAAATAGCATTCATGTCTTGTACCCTCTATTCAGTAACCAAAGAGATTATTAAGCATTGGAAATTGATTATTTCATCTTAATTGTTAACTTTGTGAAGTTATAGAGCAATGAAACATATTTCTGCCTTACCAGTCTGTGCCTCGCAGCTACTAACATAAGCAATATAACTGATCGGTTCTGCTTTCCAAAAAGAATGTGAAAGCCTTTAATACCTCCCCAGCCCAATCACACTAAACCCTATTCTCTTATGTAACCATAATGTGAAAGGCTTTCTGCTAGCGTCACTGCAGGACCTCACTTATGTTTTTGTTGAGCACCAAGCACAGACTATCAAAGGCTTACCGACGGCCAATCAGAAATAACTAATTAGGAATGACCTGTGCCTATTACTCCAGCCATAGCATATATATTTGCAGAAATCAGACTGATATTCACATTAGGCATGGCTAAAGAAGATTTAGGCCCATTTATTAATCATTGTTGATGAAAACCCACACTTTAACACTAACAAAATACGAGAGAAGGAGAAGGTTTGAGGATAAAGACTTTATTATCAATTGCACAGAAATAATAACAAAACCTGAGTTGGTTTGAAAATAACCTCTGACCTGGCATCAGGCCGCAGATTATATTCCCAAACGGTGTGGCTTTCCCGCCCATGCACGGACCAATCACAACACTCAATGCATCGGCCCGAGAACTTTGACCCCCCATCCCAGTTCTCCATTACTGAACATGCACTTATCCTCCATCCCTGAGTTCTCAGTACATTACAGTGTAAAGGATTTACATCTGAAACATTACAGGGTAAAGAAGATACATCTTAAACATAACAGTAACTTTAATAGGCCTATCATATGTAGGTCAGTAAAATATGTGTGATTAAAATCAACTCGCCTTCTTATTAATTAACCTGATTAAAAAAATACATAATAAACCACATGTGTTTATGAGATGAGCCATGTATAATGAAAGAAAATTAATCACTTTGTTTTATCTTAAACAATACTGACACCTTCATGACAAACAATGACATTGCAGGCAGGTTGATTTTTCAAGTGAATTTATGGATTGTAGCCTACGCTTGTAAAAATGACTACGTAGGCAATTTGGAGCCTTTTGGAAGACTACGGTCATGCAAAATGAGTAGGTTGTGCAAGGATGTGTACAGATAGAACAGCTAGGAAATCCAATCACTTAATTCAGGCCGAATTTAATTATTAGATATTATTAGATATACAGTTTATTTTATATATATAGCTTTTCTTTTCTTCCAAAATAGGTTTTACAACAACAAATATTATAAAAATGTTTTTAAACTACTACTCTACCTTTACCTACATACAGAAAAAAGTTATTCAGTTCCCTTTCCAACATTCAACATTGCAACATCCAACAGTACTATTTCAGAAATAACTTAAGTAATGGATCCCCCATTGCACTGAAAGCAGAAATTGTCTAGGTCTATAGGCTACTTCTAATCAAGACTTAATTTACCCTAGCATCCATATTATTTCGAACCAATAATAACTGGGTTATGCCCAATGCAGGCCTTCTCGAAAACTATTTCCGTTGCATCATCGTAGTACTACAGTACTTCACCAGTAGTGGGACGACTACATTCATTGGATGTCAAACCTGCTGCTTCAGTTTCAACCGGCTGAGGATAGGATTTCACACCCAGCTGCTACGTTCCCTCTGGTGTCCCAGTCTGGATGCGTGAGTGTGTGTCAATAGATCGTATATTACCTTCTCGAACTAAAATACATTATAACCGAGAATTTTTTTGGTATATGGGTAGGAATCAAGTTTGTATGATTGGTTGATAGATAAAAGCATAGATAAAAAAAAGAGTTCTGTTGTAATGCAGAGAGGAATCTATTGCCACCGGCGTTCATCACATAGATGAATAGATAATTTATTATGAAGAACACAGAGAAGACAAAGTACATCAACACAAACACAACAGCCCATGAAACATAAGGTAGTGAGTTTTTTCAGGGCAGTGATGGCAGCATACAATATAAAGTATACCCTACCACCCTGGCCTGGGTAACTAATCATTTTAGCTCCAACGGATAAAGGCACATGTGTAGACATAAGTTTGTAACTCTTAGTTAGGAAACGAGGCTTATTGCTATATGCATGTTGATTTTGTTTATGCCATGGTAGTGTTTGGGACCGACATCCAATCAAAATAAAGGATTTGTACCACACCCCACTTTGTCACTTTCAGGGATTGGTCACCGCTCCAAACGCCCCTCGTACACATCCAGCCCGTCAGAGAGCCGGTTGGTTTACTCCGAGGTCGTGACCACGGTCACTCTGGCTGGCCTCATCATCGTCAACCGCATGTCTTGTTCAATAGATTTGAATGTACTATCATTATGTCCGTTATGTTTGTTAAAGAAGCACAACTCAGCAGTGCAAAACATTAGGCCATAAGCAGGCTTGTCAGGATATCGTGATTCTGAGGAACAGTATATTTCAGTCAGGCACAAAGTTTTAAAAAAAGAGTCTTGGTTGTTTTGCAGGCAACATGTTAACCTCCCCAATAACTAACCTACTTAAGCCTACACTGAGCATGATAGCCAGCTGGGACCGGTACATACAGCAATGATAGAAAAAAAAAGGAATCGGGGTTAGGTGTCCTTGGACTTGGATAAAGACAAACATGTGTGGACATTTCTCTTGAATCCCGAGAAAGGAGGCCCCTAGTTTTAAATCTGACCAGCTGCGTCTGGATACTATAAAACCAGTAGCTCCATTAGAGTGGCCACCTACATCCCACCTGATGGCTCTTTAATGATTTTCCCACTGTATTGCAGGATTAAGAGGCAAAAAAAAAACATTTTCTACACTATTACAATCGCATTCACCCTTTTTCAGTAGTATTTTCAGTATACAGTATTCAGTATTCAATATACACATTACAAATGCACCAATCTTAACGGTTTTAGGTCCATATATGGGACATAAACATATGGAAATGTCAATGACGTTTAAGTAATAATATTAAAACATATGCAAATTAATACTTGTCTATCTATCTTGGCTATCTGTCCAAATTATTAGTAGATGTGAGCTGGGTAAATGGTTTAAGTAAGTACATATTTATTTTGAATATTATGTGACCGGTCATATTAGCTGCAAAACAAAGATCACTGGTGGGCTTTATCAATCTGTTGCTTGAATGCTGTTGCCTTAGTTGAAGGTTTTGAACTTTAAACGTTATGCATTATGTTTGGGTTTTTTACAAATTAATCCGTTGATGATTACCTGTTTTGACTGATAATGGCACTTGGGACTTTGTATAGGTAAACCAGCAGGATCAGGCAAGCAGATAGTCTGTTGAGGTTCTGGCTGCTGATTACAAGATTCTGCAGCAGATGTAACCAACCAAGCAATACAGTTTAATCTAACAGTTAAACTGTAATGGATGTGAATAGCACTTTCAAAAATACCAGTAAAATATGATGGGAGGGGAAACTAAAAGATCCAAGAATGAATCGATGAATTGAAAAAAGTCTATGCTGGTTTGCTTTAATTTTATGAGGAATTCTGATCTATTTAGAATAATGTTATAGCATTATAATCCAACCCAAACCCTAATACTAACCCTATCCCTATAGCTAAACTAACCTGAATATATATCTATCAATAAATAGGATAATACATATTTCTTTAAAGTAAGCTTAGAAGGTCTCTAAGCATCGGTATTACTGGTTGCCTCAACAGTCATTGTTTTCAGTTGTTGACACGTCAAAGCTCTGATGTTATCACACACCTGACACAACCAGAATGATCTTGTTGCCGATGGATATAGTCTCCCAGTCAGTCATTAACAAGCGTGGCATCAGTCCTCTCTCTGTCTCCTAAGGTAACTTCAGTCCTCTGACTGAACCAAGAACTTCACTTTAAATATTTTAAATAAATATAAGAATGACTGACAAATTTATAAGAAAAACAAGTGTTGTTTACACTTTAGAGATTGCATTGAATGCTTCGTGCTACGTTGTATATTGTTGGTGTATGCCTAATATGTTCCCTGGTATATATGACCGGGAGGTGAAGGGAAAAGTTACGACATGACTTCTGTTGCACAATGAAGGGAACATTACTTGAACATTCCTATTTATGTGTGGATCCAACACTTTTATAATTGTGTATTTTAATACATCATCCTAAATGCTGGAGAAAATATATTGTGTCTAAATTGATATAAGTTGGTCTGTGATCTTTCAAAATAGAATAAGAACAGGTTGCATCATTTTTGTAGTCGGTCTCTCTCTCTCTCTCTCTCTCTCTCTCTCTCTCTCTCTCTCTCTCTCTCTCTCTCTCTCTCTCCATCTGTCTCTCTGTCTCTGTCGCTCTCTCTCTCTCTCTCTCTCTCTCTCTCTCTCTCTCTCTCTCTCTCTCTCTCTGTCTCTCTCCCTCTGTCTCTCTGTCTCTCTCTCTGTCTCTCTCCCTCTGTCTCTCTCTCTCTCTCTCTCTCTCTCTCTCTCTCTCTGTCTCTCTCCCTCTCTCTCTCTCTCTCTCTCTCTCTCTCTCTCTCTCTCTCTCTCTCTCTCTCTCTCTCTCTCTCTCTCTCTGTCTCTCTCCCTCTGTCTCTCTCTCTCTCTCTCTCTCTCTCTCTCTCTCTCTCTCTCTCTCTCTCTCTCTCTCTCTCTCTCTCCTCTCTCTCTCTCTCTCTCTCTCTCTCTCTCTCTCTCTCTCTCTCTCTCTCTCTCTCTCTCTCTCTCTCTCTCTCTCTCTCTCTCTCTCTCCCCCTCTCCCCACAGACCGCAGATCAGTCACAACAGGGGGCTCGTGGTTGGATGGTTTGTAAGGTGGTGGTGGAACCCAAACTAAAAGTGTTCCAGCGACCCCCCCGTGGAGTGACCCACCATCTTAAGGACAGCTGACATGTTGGGTGCTACTACCCCAGCACTACCCTATACACCCCCACATAACGTGCTCACACGCTGTGTGTTCCACTATTTAAAACCCCCTCCCCGGAATGGTCTATTCCATGGGTCCACATGAAGCTTGTGTTTGTATGAGTGTGTGTTGGGGAGGGAGTGGAGCGAGTAGAGTGTGTGTGTGTGTGTGTGTGTGTGTGTGTGTGTGTGTGTGTGTGTGTGTGTGTTTGTGTGTGTGGGTCTGTGTGTGCATGGGGGCACGTGTGTGTATGTGTTTTCTCCTGGCCATATATAGGATGATGTGCACCAGGCTCTGCATTGGTAGCAGCACTTGAGCTCTTCCCCTATGCTGTTTGTATCTCTATCACCACTCTCCCTCTCTCTAGTTCTCCTCTCTCTCTCTCTCTCTCTCTCTCTCCCTCTCTCTCTCTCTCCGGCCCCCATTCAAGATTACCTGCAGGAATACAAGGGAAGCTCTGGTCCTGCTCTGCTCCTTTCTACCGGACCTTCTTGCTGGGAGACTTTGAGTGTTTTTTTTTTTTTTAAAAAGCTGTGTGCTTTGAGAACCCGGTGAAGCTGAGACAACATGAGTGATCTTCTGGAAGATGGGTCCTTCATGTTCACGTCGGAGTCCGTAGGGGAAGGACATCCAGGTGACATACCTGAGATTTTAATCTCTGTCTCTTCAGGGTTCCTTGTTGTGTTTATGCCTGGTATTATACATAATGAATTGACATGAAACTGGTAACACTTACCCATTTGTGCAAAACAAGCAATGATTGACATAATATCTTAAAATGTTGCCCTATGCCATTGCATTGTATACAAATAGGTTTGGATTGTCCCACTGTTCCGCTCAGATTGCAGTAGCATTTATATTATATTTACAAACCAAAAAGTTAAATATAATACAGGTAAAATATTTGAATGGGTTTCTCATCATTGAATGACTTGAATGGTATTCCATTGATGGAGACGCAACTGTTTGAGACGCATGTGTGTGTTTGTGTGTGAACTATGAGTGTGTGTGTGTGTGTGTGTGTGTGTGTGTGTGTGTGTGTGTGTGTGTGTCTGTGTGTGTCTGTGTGTGTCTGTGTGTGTGTGTGTGTCTGTGTGTGTGTGTGTGTGTGTGTGTGTGTGTGTGTGTGTGTGTGTGTGTGTGTACTACGTCCAAACTTACTCGCGGGCAGCTGTGCCCTATGAGGTTGGAAGGTGGTGTGGGGTTGCACAAGTTAGCAATAAATGTGCAAGGAACTCAAAACTAGGGTCTCCCCAATACAGCTGTCCTTCTGTGTACACCCCCTTCCAACAGCTGTTGGATCCAAACAAACCTAACAGAATTAGAACAAGGGAGTTTGATAAAAGTCTTTGTTATTTTAGTGTGGGATGAACTGATGTAGTGTCAACTTACTAGCTGTTTGTAATTCTGTATTACAGCCTGCACTGGCAGTCACTGCACACTGAGGCGCTTTTTAACTAATCAGAACACTTCAAATGCAGCCTGCCCTATGCCATCTGTGTTTTGCGACATCCCCGAAAGAGTGTGTCATCGTACACAATCCCATTCACGAAAGTTGAACATTTGCTAAACTTGTATCAAATAGGCACTTAGACACAAGCTTTGGATTTCCAACTGGATATCTGACAGACTGACTGTGTACTCTTGTACTTGACTTGTTTTTAAAACACCAACACATATACTATCTTCCAAGATATGAGGCATTGGCTTGACCTGCAATAATCCCATTATAATGCATTTTTCGTATTATTATATATTTTTTCTTAAGGCCAATTTATTGCATACTTTTGTGAATACTTTATCATTTTTTCATTGTGCATTGTTCTATGAGATCATGCATCCAGATTATCCAAAATCCTCCCCCCCCCCCCCCCCCCCGCCCCCCCAACAGTGTGGAAGGTTTGAAGATAGGTAGCCCTGTGGTCAGCATGCCCTTGGTGGGAGGCCCACTAACCTACGGAGCCCGATTAAAACCGATAAAGGCCCCTGACCTCTCTCTTCCCACTATTGGGGACGGGTAAAAAAATAAATACATATTCAGTGTTTGTACTGTGAAGTACTACAGGGCAAAGGCAGGAGGGCATGTTGTTTCTGATGTAACCTGCACGCTGCCTTGCTTCAGCAGGGACAGACAGACAGAGAGAGAGACACACAAAGAGAGAGAGAGAGAGAGCGAGAGAATGAAATAGATAGAGCGATGAATGGAGGGGTTAAGCATTGACCCAGTGCCCCCCATCACACAGGCACACAAAATACAACAATAGAACCTGGAAAGAAGTCTAAAATTACCCCAGGGCTGAAATCCATCAACACGAATGCAGCGCATAAACGCGCATAAACATACCAACATCGTTTTCAGATCAAAATGGGTCCAATCCAGCATTATAGGCTGGATTTACCAGTCAAACCTGCATTCATACTTGTTGTTAAGTCCCATTGTACGATGGGCTTACTGCGTCTAAACAGCTCTCGGTCTTTACAAATGGTGGCATTTGGTTCACTTATATCAATGGATCTCTTTCATATTTCTCATGTCCACAGATAAAATCTGTGACCAAATCAGTGACGCTGTCCTGGACGCCCATCTGATGCAGGACCCTGATGCAAAAGTAGCCTGTGGTAAGAAATGAAGTACACATTTGCAAAAGTGAGGAATACTACGGAGCTGAACAAAACTCACCCACAGAGGTTGTTCATACTATTTTTTGTGTTCTGATATCAACCTTTGGATACTTGCAAGATAAAGCCTTTCTGAGCTCAAACCATTTAACATGTCGGTGTCAAACAACAATCCATACATCTCTATGTCACATAATGTCATTGCATCGCAAGGCCTGCAGATCCCGGCAACTGAGAAACTGACTCCTGACGGTCTGAGTGATGCTATAGATAGTCAATTGGTGGTGGCTGTTTGGGCTGTTTAAAGCTCAGCTGAAAGCTCCTGGATTTAAACTCCTAAAGGCCACAGTCTCCCTGTAGACATCTTGAGAAAGATGCCCCCAGCTCCCTACCTTTTATGCAAACAAATGTATTGAAAAATGTATGCACGGTAAAAAAGGTTACTGTAAATTCCTTTGGATTAAAGTGTCCACTTAATGAATAACTAAATAGCGTGATTGGATGTCGTTCGTCCGTCCCCCCCCCGACAGAGACGGTGTGTAAGACCGGCATGGTGTTGCTGTGTGGAGAGATCACTTCCCGGGCCCATGTGGACTACCAGAAGGTTGTCAGGGAGACCATCCGGCACATCGGCTACGACAACTCCGACAAGGGTGAGGAGAAAGAGACCACGAGGATGAACCACATCGGGGGTGGAGGAATGGAAAACACAGGGGGAAGGAGAGTGGGTCGGATCGGGGGGGTGTTCGCCACCAGATCATAGGGCACAGGGGTTCGATTCCCCAACGTCCACCTCCTAACCATTAGGCATCCTAAAGCAACAAGTCCCTCACTCCTAGCTTGGTTCTCAATCTGAAATGCATGCACAAATTCTATGTAAATCGCTTTAGATAAACGACTTGACAGTTCATAGAATACAAAAGGTTAATCCCATTCTGGGAAATGTAAAATACTGTAAGTAAAAGCTCTTCTCCAGTCGTAGCTCTCACGGTGATTCCCAACATACACATTACAGGATGTCCATAAGACTTAATTCTGTAAATCTTCTTCATTCTCCTGTCTCTCACATTCACTCTCTCCCTTCTCCCCCTTGGTCCTTTCGGTCCTGCGCAGGTTTCGACTACAAGACGTGCAATGTGCTGGTGGCTCTGGAGCAGCAGAGCCCCGACATCGCCCAGGGCGTCCACATCGACAGACAGGAGGAGGACATCGGCGCCGGAGACCAGGTAAGAGCTATAGTGACCACGGAGCCGTCTCGTAGCGCTGAGGCGCAGGCCCCGTGAAACAGTTGGATTGCAGTTCTCTTCAACGCGGCCTCTGGTCTTAATGCCCTACCTCCCTCATACTACCCCAGTGCCCAAACGCTTTTTAGTTACTACCTATTCTGGTTCACTTTGTTTTGGGATTGTCTTTCTTCTTGTAAAGCTCTTTGTTCCCCAGAAAAAGGTGTTACAAATAAGGTCAAATTGTTTAATATTACGAATAAATCAACATCGTGTTGGGGGTTGGGATATCTAAATAGTTGAAAGTGGGGGTGGACTCAAAGCGGAAAGGTACTGGGTGCCATCCTCAAATGTCTACCAACTGAAGCAAGATGTGTATCCCAAACCTGCTCAGGCCGTGTCTGACAAGCACATGAAATCACTCTCCCGACACCCTGATACTTAACACGGCGATCTAGAGAGTTCAACAGAAATAACCCCTCCCTCGGTCTCCGTCTCCGTCAGGGCCTGATGTTCGGCTACGCCACCGACGAGACGGAGGAGTGCATGCCGCTCACCATCGTCCTGGCCCACAAGCTCAACTCCAAGATGGCTGAGCTCAGACGCGACGGCACCCTTCCCTGGCTGCGTCCCGACTCTAAAACACAGGTGGGAATCTTAAACCAACATGAGAGTGGGTCAATTTGGCGTGCGTTGTGTTTTGTTTGCGTTTCCTTGAAAAACTGATGACAGAACTTGGATAAGATTCAGCGGCAGCCTTTGATTGTGGCCCCCGGTGACGCATGCGGGCCCTCCGGTAGTTACATAGAGGGACTCACGCCTCGTGCCCACTACCTCCGTCCGTTGACTGATCCCCATTGACTTTGAATGGGGACGGACGCGCAATGCATTGTGGATCCGTCCGTTCCGTTGGAGCCTTCGGCTCCGTCAAGAAGTTGAAAAATGTTCAACTTTTTCGGCAGCGACGGATCCGTCATCCAATCAGATCGCGTATGCAAATGTAAGCACTGTGACGCGACTCGGGCTCTGACGATACTGGAAAGCAGGAAAGCGGGTCATCTTGCATCGCAACAAGCAGGAAGAAGCGGGAAGAACCCGGCGAAGCGATTTGATTGGCTGACGGATGCCTCTGCACAGACTACTCCCCCATCAGTCAGCAACGCCTTCCCACGTCCGTTGACTGACGGTGCAGTGGGCATGTAGGGTCAGTGTATCAGTCCGTCTAGTTGGACATTGGAGCGCGTGCAGGGAGCAAATACTAAAAATGAAAACAAAGAACTGAAGGAATTTAGTTTAATCCTCAAATCCACCAGGGCGCCTTTATTTAATGGCATACAAATAATTGTAATAATCGGATCAGACTATTAATGCCTGCTTGTTAAACCAACTGTAGTCTGAGTTGGAGTAGGTTTGGGGGGGGGGGGGTACAGTGATTCATGAACCTGTTGACCCACTGACCGGCCACTAAGACACAACAAACTTGTCAATGAGTGAAAGTCTGGTGACCGCGTAAAAACAGAAATTCATACAGCAGCAATTATTTTTCAGTTGTGGTCCATCGTGTTGGTGACCCTGTGTATTGCTTCTGTCCATGGGGTGTGGATTGCAGCAGGAGTGACAGCTGCAGTCTTGTTTATCACCCCAACACCCCGCCTCTCCACACACACCTATACATACACATGCAGGCACATACACACACCCAAGCATACAGGCACACACAAATTCACACTCACACGCACACATACATATATGTGCAAGCAATTATGAATCAAGTATTTTGGTTCTACCCTCCAAGGTTGGGGTGGGGGGGGGGGGGGGTCAACTAAGTTTTTGTTTTTTGCAGTTTGGTAGTTTGGATGTAAACATTTCAATTGATGAAACTTTGCCAATCTGCACGTTACAATATTTGGCCAAAAACCGTGTTAATTTAAAACTGGCTATGTAACCATAAACAATACACATAGTCAAATAAATTCAGAGTGTAGTCAGTGCGCCTTTATCAGCCCTTATCTTTGTCCCCATCACATCACATGTCCAGATGAATGAAGCTCAGGGGAATGAGCGTATGAACAGCTGATGTTAACTCATGGCTTCTCATTGGTCCTCCCCTCCACCAGGTGACAGTGCACTACGAACAGCAGGGCGGCGCGGTCATCCCCATAAGGGTCCACACCGTGGTCATCTCCGTCCAGCACGATGACTACATCTCCCTGGAGGAGCAGAAAGCCATGCTCAAAGAGAAGGTACACGTCTGTCCATCTGTTTGTCTGTGTTATTTGTTCTCCTATACTGTCTGTCATCCTATCCATCTGAACTGTCTCTTCTGTCTGACTGATTGATTGACACTCAGTCGGTCCGGTTTGTCTCTCTGTCTCTCTGTATGTCTGTCCGGACAGTCTGTCGACCTGTCTGTCAGTCTTTCTGTTTATATTTCTGTCCGTACTGATTGACTGTCTGTGCGTCTGTCTGTCCATCTGTTAGCCTGTGGAATGTCTGGGCTTACAGTGTGGTGTGTTAAGTTAGGGTTATTCAAGTTGGTGTTAAAGTCTTCACAAGGCCAAAATGTAATCTGCAGCCATTCTGAAGGTTACACATTGATATACACATTGAATACCAGACAGAGTTGATCTATGAGCTTGTTGGTTCGACACAGGACCAAGGCTCACATTTCTATACATTTACACATAGTGTGCTTCACAACTACAATAATATGATTGGAATTAGTAATTTGGTCCAAAGAATAAAAGATTGCAAATGAATTCTAAACAGCATTTACCAAACATGAGATGAGAAACAGCACCGACTGGATAGGATATGGACGGATTGCAACTGTAGTGTAGACGGAAGGAAACATGTTTAAGTCCCCTGACGTCTCAACACACATCATCATGCGTTGTGAGTTGGGAAGTAAACCTGCGTGTCGTTTCCTGCAGGTGATCAAAGCAGTGGTCCCTGCTAAGTATCTGGATGAGCAGACCATCTACCACCTGCAGCCAAGCGGTCGCTTCGTGATCGGAGGGCCTCAGGTGAGACCAGACGCACACACGGAGACACACAAACACAGGATGCTTTGTCTTTGATCACACTCTTCCACTTTTAACTGCCACACGAGATCAAATACATTTTATTTCATAGCGCTAAAACATATTTTTTCAAACCAGAGATGAATATCGGCAATATCATGCAACTGCCGCTATGATGACGAGGACGACAGTGACAATGATGAAATAATCCATTAACAAATAATTGATATCTACCGGTAATATAACTGCCTTTTCTGCGCAGGGCGATGCCGGGGTGACGGGCAGGAAGATCATCGTGGACACGTACGGCGGGTGGGGCGCGCACGGCGGTGGAGCCTTCTCAGGGAAGGACTTCTCCAAGGTGGACCGCTCGGCGGCCTACGCCGCCCGCTGGGTGGCCAAGTCCCTGGTGAAGGCCAAGCTGTGCCGGAGAGTGCTGGTCCAGGTGAGGATCCTTCTGTACCCATCAGTTCACCGCTGTCTACTTCACTTTGACTCCACCACCACCACCACCACCACCACCACCACCACCACCACCTGTAATGGATGGAAGGAAACATGTTTCAATCCCCGTCATCTCAACACACATCATTATATGTTATGAGGAAACACATTCTTAATTGACGCATGCCATTTAGACGTGCACCTACAATCAGCATTTGTGACTTGGCAGGTGACATACTAATAATTGTAAAAATCAGATCAGACTATGCCTGCTTGTTAAACCAACTGTAGTCTGGGTTGGAGTAGGTATGGGGGGGGGGGGGGGGGGGGGGGGAATTGAGCCTATCAAGGTCTGATATGCAAATTATATGTAAATAGGACAATGGGTTGACCAAAAAATGGAGAAGGAGCGTGTGGGATGGGAGGGCAAATTAATACACTAGCTGACTAGCTGGCTACATTGTATTCCGGGGGGATCCTTTAATAAACAAATCAACCGAAAGTAACAATGTTCAAGGCAAGTTAGTTGTGGTGGTTAAACCTAGCTGTGCCTTGTCTTCCAGGTGTCCTATGCCATTGGCGTGGCCCACCCCCTCTCCATCTCCCTGTTCACATACGGCTCTTCCGAGAAGTCAGAGGGAGAACTGCTGCGCATCGTCAACAAGAACTTTGACTTGCGGCCAGGTGTCATTGTCAGGTAAATAACGTCATACGCCATATGTTATTAATAAGGAGGTACAGGTTACGTGTTTTGATACAGATAGGCCATCTGAAGGCATTGCGGTTTGAATTAACAACCTTTTTCTGAGAGCCAAACATCATAACCAGTACAACAAGGCCTTTCTGTCATGCGTCAGCAAACTCAAACTCCATTATGTGTGTGTCTGGCAGGGAGCTTAACCTGAAGAGGCCCATCTACCAGCAGACAGCCTCCTACGGCCACTTTGGCCGCCCAGAGTTCACATGGGAGATGCCGAAGGAGCTGATCCAATAAACATCCCCAACACCTGCCTGGAACACAACCACAACCACACCTTCTTACGGACTACAGCCACAAAGGACTAATCATTTAGTCTTAGTGCCCCCCCACTTCCTACAATCGATATGGTGTATCTTCACGAGAATACATGCGGCCAATGTTAGGGATATAGTTTTAGGTTTTAGATTTTCGAGCTGAGGTTCGCTCCACCAAAACAAGACCACTTTAGCAAGAGAAAGGAGTGGGGGAGATGTGTATCTGAGGAGGAGGATGAAGGCTATCCATTCAAAAGCGAGGTCTAAATATTGAGAGACAGCACCACATAAGTTACACAGAGGAGTACACAAAAGAAAGTAAATGTAATAATAACAGTCATCTTATGATCATTTTAACTCTTTTTGGGACGGTTTTTCAAACTCAGGTAACACTTGTAGATTTGTGCCTTTTGTCAAACCATTTCTCTTATGGTCACTGAAAAGCAGTAATGTATTTATATGCAGGGAAGTATCGTAAGCTGTAGCGGTGCTTTAATCTTGTGTCAGGGTTTGGATTCCATCTGCATAATATTTGACGTACTCAAAAGACAATCAGGTTAAGCCGAGACAAAGCAAATTTTCCCGACTCATGCAACTGTGTGTGCATTCATTACTCAATATTGTGCCACCACAAGCCAGAGTCCTTCTACAGTAATAACTGTTAAATATAAAAAATGCAAACATAACCCCAAAGCAGAGAATATCCCCTTTGAATTCTGAAATGTAGTGCAAACAATCCTTTTGATCTCTAAATGGTGCTTTTCAAACCACTCATCTGTGGGCTTGATGGTTGTCTTAAAATAGCTCATGTGTTATTGAATTTACTTAAGAGACTTGACTCTGTATGAAAAACGATTTTATTTAAGATACAAATAACAACAGTAGGTCACTTAGTCGAGAAGTCTGTTTGTGTTCGTTACTAAACCAAACAATGTAATAACGATTCAAACTTATGTTTCAACAGTTTCTTGCTATTCAAATGATCTCCCCCCCCCCCCCCCGACATATGAATTATGATGCATTAGTTTCCATGCCAGGGCTTCCCACATGACATTGTTAGACAAACATGGGGTCCCACTGTTACAATTCTCTGATAAGAAACACTTGTTTTATCTATGGATCGTTTGTACTTAAACTGTGACTTAATCTTCTGTGATTGCTATAATTGGTGCTGAGAAGTCTTAAGCATTGGAGACATGTACACATCTCAAATCTCCCACATGGTAAAGGTGGAGGCACAGGTTGACTTTGATTGGAGTCCTGCTGCTGCTGCTTTTTTTTCCATATCAGTCATGTGCAAAGCCAGATTGGACGATCTTCTGCTTACATTTTATACCTACAGTGTAGAACCAGACGTGCTTCTGCTATGGGCCATAGGACAGGAAAGCAAAAGATTTGCCCCGTTAGATTTAGGGACACCTGACGGCAGAGTTAATAGTCTTAAACCAAAAGCTGCAGATGTCTGTGGATGGTCAACAAACGCTGATTGTATGAACCACTCGCTCCACGTCAATGTGTGACCGTGGACCTGTTTACTTTGAACCTTTTAACTTTTCTTAAAACATTACAGCTGGTGGATCAATGAACAATGTATATAATTATCGACAATAAAGAACAATATTTTAAAGATAAATCTGTGAAAGTATTATTTTCTCTTTCTGATTATACTGTAAAATATGAAATAAAAAAGGATATGTAAAGCACAAGGTAGGATAATTTAATGTTCTTCTGAACTTTGCTTGCAGTTTTATTTGTTAAATATGAAGGCAAATTAACATTCATTGTTCTTTAACTGAAACAGAATAAACTAGTTGAAACTCTTTGGTTTTAGTTAGGAAAGTAAGGCACATAGGGCTTCTCTTTTTTTTGTTGCATTTCAGATAAAACTCTTGATTTGTTTAGATTTCCTCCAGATCTTAATTATTTTAACATAATTCTCCTGCCAATCCTAAATCAGCATCAGAGGCAGACTAGTACATACAGACATCAAAACACAGTTGTGTGTAACAAGCAAAAACCAAACCAGCAAACACGGAATGTCCAAGGCGTATCAGAAACGACATTACACCTCTATAGGATCCAAAAAGGTAAAACAAGCAATTAAACATCATGTAAAACAACAACAATAATACAATGAAACACATCCATTCCTGTCACATTCGCATTCCATTCAGATAAAAAAACAAATTGAAGTTGGAAAAAACAACAACAATACTATCAGATAAACAAAGAAACTTGAATTAGCTTCCAAGCCTTGAATACAGCTAGTGACGTCAAATATCTTCCTGAGTGCAAAGGTCAAAGTTTAAAAGGTAGGCGAGTAAACCGAGAGAAAGAGACCAGACTCTCCTGTTATAACGGCAGTGGAACGCAGATAAACATGTTATATACAATAACAATTTTAATTATAACTATAATGATAACATCAATAGCAACATGAATCAACAATAATAAGCATTTGGTTGGTGTCGTTTGAATGAAATGCCAGCAAGTAAATTCAATGCTTTAAAAAACACAAATCCATCACAACCCTGTCCGTGCGAGCACCTTGCTAAACAGTCCAGAATCTTGATTCAGAGACTGAATCTCTGGTGTATATTTGCAAGAACGTTGAACGCTAAATCCTCTAATCATAAAAGGCAACGTCATACTTCAATGACGGTTGTGAAAAGACACGACATGGCGATTTAGACACATTCTGATTAGATGGCTTAACTTTAAACTTAAAACCAACTCAGTAACTGTAGTGATTTATCAAGGTTTAGCTCAAGGCTTACAATATCCCTTGACACTGAATGTGTAACTGTAATAAATGATCGATTACAGTTCAAACATGACAAGTTCAAACTTTCTACATGTTAAAATATACAAACAACAACAAAATAACTTTCTGATCCATCGACCGTTTAACAAAATAGCTGTAACGGAACCGCTTGTCTGCAAATGTTATTACATCTTGTTACATTTAGTAGTTTAGTTTTATGTAACCACTATTAGGCTGGCCTTTTCAGTTTTTCTAACCCTTTAGTGAAACTTACAACTCTGCATAGTATCAAGTTAAGTTCAGTCTGTCTGTGTGTTTTGTAAATCAAACTGACATTTAGACGAGTACCAGCTCCACCGAAACAAAGTAAAAAATATAATTCTGTTTTGTAAAGATTTATTTTAAATATTCTGTCGAGTTATTTACAAATTTATTCAGGTGGTGGCTAAGCGCACGTAAAGATTCTTGCATATTGACTATTGGCATTTCAAGGGCAGGGGCCGTTAAATTGTATTCCTGTATCCTCTCGGAAAAAAAATAAGTACCAACAAGGGCAACTGCGAATACACAAAAACCATAAATACATATATTTGAAATGTAAATGCCTTCGTGTGTTGATAAAATCCTTCCTTGTAAGCCTGTCTGAGATTAAGGCACTGAAATGGTTCAAGGGATACCAGTCTTCCGACACCACACAGGATCCATGTAATGTATAATAATGGCCATGGTTTGTAATGCCCCTATTGCCAGAGGGTGGGAAGAACAACAGAGATAGTCATTTGGCACAAGCTCTCAGAACCGCAGGCAGTGAATGTCTATGTTTACACCCACTTGGTTTGGCATAATAACTCTAACTGGCGATAAAGAAAACAAAAAAAAAAAACATCAAGGTAAATGCTCGGATCTAATATAGTCTTTATAGTCGGCCGAGCTGGGATTTAGAAGTAGGACATCCACACAATCAAACACTGGTGATTTTCCTCTTGCTGGAGTCGGTTATGCCCAAAATGTGACGCAATGGCTTGTAAACATGTCCCTACCTTCAGGTCTGCAGACCTCCTCCCTGTATCTCAGTATAAACTGGTATGAAAACACAACAGACGTTGCAAAAATACTTTTCAGGAGGTCTGACTTGGTGGTTTGGTGTGGCATTGCTGAAAACAAAAAAATGTCAGATCATCACATCTATTCTCTTGCGTTCCCAAATCATGAAGGCAAAAAGTCAAGTTCGGGTCAAGTATTGAGTTTTGGTCTTCAGTAGGTCGTCAGGCAGGGAGTGAAACGCAATTGTTGGACTGCAGCGGTGAGCCATTCCTCAAACTGTAGAATGATGACCGACCGAACCCAGGCCTTTACTCAGGCCTGAAACCCCAAAGTCAAACAGAAGTCAGCCAGACGTCAAACAGACCTCCTGCTTGACGTCAACTATCCAGCAAACTCATTATCTCAGCAGGGACTTCAGAGCCCAAGGCACAGGTTTACACACCAACAATAATTTTTTGTCGCCCTACTCCTTTCCGTAGCATCTGTGTTAGAGGAACGGTGTAATACAGTTGGAACGGTTGTGTCCAGAGCTCTGGGGACTAGCAAGCTGTCTGGCAGCTGTCCTTAAAACCAGTCCTGTTAAGCTACAGAAGTCACCTAAACACATCTCAGCATACCGTCACATATCTCAACAGCTTCAGTCGGTCACTCAAAACCAGAACGGACCATCGCAAGGGCCCCTTGACGCAGGTTTGAGATAGAATTGTGATTGAGACAGGATTGAAGACCATACACTTCTACTTACCCTGGTTGGTTAGAAGAAGATAAAAATGAGAAATGAAAAATAAAAACCATGGAAAATAGTCAAAGAAGGCATTTCCGGTTCGTCAGTCAGCAACGTGCAAATCAGGAGACTTGAGAGACGTCTAAATATCCAAGGTCTCAGACGATGCATCAGGAGACCCCCTCCCTGGGGGGGGGGGAGGCAGAGAAATCAGGGTTGTTCCATCAAACCCTAGTCCCCTTTCCTCCAATCACAGCGCGTGTGTAGCGCTGGCCGGGACGTCTCTCTCTTGCACATGGGCGTGGCAGAAAACAAACTAATTAATTTCAAAAGTAGGACTACAGACTACAGCATGGACAAGTTTTCGTGCGGGTGAGGTTGGGGATGTGCATGGGGCAGCGGGCCCACCTGCAGGGCCTCTATCTTGTGCGCATGGCCCTCTGGCCCGAGGGCCCCTCCCCTGGCCAGCACCATCAGGGTCTCCCCGGACATGCCGGCGAACTCGAAGGCAAAGGTGCCATAGTAGAGCATGATGATGACGCAGAAGACCCACTCGAAGATGGCCGACGCGTGCTGGAGGACGAAGCTCTCCTCCAGGAAGAACATGCCACCTTGGAGAGCGAGGTGAAGGAGGGTAACAGAGGACCTGAGAGCATCATCTTTTCCCTTAACCAGATTTCCACGTCTGGGATAAATCAAGCAACACATTTTTGACGCTGTTCCTTTGCGCCTACGGCGAAATCTGGAGATAGTTAAAGCTCAACAACATGAATCGGATATGAATTTTTAAAGATACAGTATGCAAGGCTTGATCCACATTGGGGTAAAATGTCACCCTGCGTTAACTAGTGGCTAAAATACGAACCATTTAGTCAACATGACTTGTTGATTCCCTACATCCCGATATTTTCTTCAACCTACTTTCCTGTTCCGTCTATTAAAATGCACAAGAGCCTAGAATGTTTAAAAATAAATTCGACCTGCGTCAAAAAAACAAATTCCCATCAGAAAACGATCATCCCTCATTACTCTTCCCCTCCTTTCCAACTACCCCTGGGTGATCTCTGATTGGTTGACAAGGGGGTCAGCGCGTCGTGCATGTCTTCAAGAGGATACTGAGCACCAGGGCGGCGAAGGCCAGCAGGGACATGGTGAGGCGGAGGTGGGCCACGCCGTACTCCCTCTGGGTCTTGGCCAGGCGGTAGGTCAGAGCCGTCTGCAGGCACACCAACAGCATGCTGGTGGGGAAGGCCATGCCCGCGCCCACATAATGGAGCACCTTGGCACTGTCCACCTGGGGAGGGGAGGGGGAGGCAGACGGAAGGGGAAGGAGCGGTTAGGCAACACTGAAATGTACTATTAAGCAGTAGCTTTAATCAAAAGGGACTTCGATCAGATCATTGCTAAAAGATCCCTAAAGATGATCAACTGAAGAGGTAGAGAAAGACACCCAGTCTATAAGGGGTATAATGTGGTTCCGGTTCATAATATGCACATGACCTAACCACCTGTGGCCAGTAGGGGGCAGTGCCAGACCGCTTTTCCTAAAATTAGTTTGTTTACGTATTTATCTTTACAGCGCCCTGGCCCCAGCCAGACATGCCAGACCATTTGAGCCAGGTCTGCACAAAATCTGTCCCGACCATGAGGGCTGCCAGAGCAGCAGATCAAACAGTACAGGCAGATGCGCCTGGATCTGAGGTGACTTTGGCCCTGCATTGAGACAGTGTCAAGAGGAAATAATAACACTAAACACAAAAGATACTGAACAGCAGACAAAAAGGGGAACCGAGTGAGAGCGAGAGAGCAAGAGCGAGGGAGGGGGAGCGGGAGAGACCGAGAGAGCGCGAGAAAGAGAGATCTCCTTGTTCTGCAGATCACCGAGTGATCTGAGACAATACACAATAGAACCGCTCAGGAGCATGTGACCGCAGAGCTCCTTTGAACGAGACGTTCTGATCCGCTAACCACCCGATCCCAATCTCTCGGAGCGGTACCGACCGCAAAAACCTAAAGAAAACCCCAAAAGTGGGCTGATTTGGGGTCAGGGGTGACAGAAATCACTTTACTTGGGCCCACCATCTAGTCCAAGCTGCTGATTAAAGACTGTAGCCTGCTTTACGGTAATCAGGAGAAGGACTTTCAAATCCTGAAGCCAATAGTCCACTTACCCTGCTGGTAGATTTTGAACATTCAAAATTAGTAACTGGTTCCTTGAATTTACCAATTAAGAAAAACTCGACATGAACACGCACGCACGCACGCACGCACGCACGCACGCACGCACGCACGCACGCACGCACGCACACACACACACACAGACAAAAACACACACAGTACAATGGCTGCCTTTCTCTGTGCAGGCTCACCGATTAGACTTAAAGTCCAAGTCAATGCTGGGATAATAAGATAATAGGGTTAGGATTGGCACTGGCTCAGAAGAAAGAAAAAACTTAAAGATGGCAATCTTTTGGTACTGTGCCTGCTGTAGTAATCGTCCATTAAACCCTTCTTTCCAACTCCTCCGCAAACTCTCCTCCATGCAGCCTTGTCTCACAAGGAGGAGCCAAAGAGGCCGTCAAAACCATTAACTGGGGTATATTTCAGTTTAAATGTCATTCCTCCAAATAGTGTATCCAGACGTGTGGATGTGTGCCTGGTTAGCGTGATACCTAACCTATACAAGCATGCCTCCTGCAGGCTTGTTTAAAACAACACAAGGGCGACCTGAATCATCCTGTCCTCACATTCCAAAAAACGCTGTAGAGAGGTCGTAGTTCTATCTAAATCTGCTAAAAATATCCATTATTAAGCACAGAGTCATAAGCACACCCACAGTTCACTCCAGTGCCCTCTTTCATGTCTCTCCCCTCTGGTTTGACCACAGCTGTTCGGTCGCCATCTTGCTGCCGAGCAAAATGTTTGCTTCAGACGCAGCTGTGCTCCGCCTCCAGCAGCACACCGGCCCATCTGTCGTCCACTACCATAGCGGACAGGCCACTAGGCTGTTCAACTCCCAGTCCTAAAAAAGGTACTGGGTTCGATCCCCTAGTTCCCCTTCCTGACCACCAGTAGAACATCCTTGATAAAGACGTACCAACACCTACCTGATCTGTTAAGACCGATATCTGAATTCACTCTAAGATGCCTTTGATAAAAGTGTCAGCTTAATGACTCAATGGTAACAAGTTCAAGTTCAAGAGTTCGGAGCCCAGCTGTGTCTGAAGCAGCTCTGTCTACCAAAGAGTTTTTGCGATGTTATACATTTCTAGTCATTGCTCCACTCTGGACTGAGCTGGTCATTGTGTGTGTGTGTGTGTGTGTGTGTGTGTGTGTGTGTGTGGGTGTGTGTGTGTGCGTGCGTGCGTGCGTGCGTGCGTGCGTGCGTGCGTGCGTGCGTGTGTGTGTGTGTGTGCGTGCGTGCGTGTGCGTGTGTGCATGTCGGACCGAGGCCCTGCTCCTTTTACCCAGCCTACCCCAACACATGGCCTGGAGAAGGTGACTCACTCCCCTCTGTGTTTTCCGTAACCTCCCCGCCCCCTGGTCCTCCAGAACTACACTACTATCCTCCAGTTCCATCCCTCCTCCCCGCCTCTTTCCCCCACAAAGAGGCCTCGTAGGAGACCAGGGTGAGGGCAGAGGAGGACGCCGTTTACTCACTCCTGTCTCACCCTCCCTGCATTTGGGGATTTGTCACGACCCAATTTAAAGTGTCATCCCTGGGTGGCTGGCTGCTCAGACAACATCCAGAGGCTGAAGCCGTTGCCTGGGATTAACCGAATCACATGGAGATATGACCCTCGATGGGGAATAGGCAGTGAAATACAGTGGTTTGGATATACCAAGGCTTCGCAACTGTACATTTGGGTAGAGAGTTTGAAGCTTAAAGGTAATGTGCATAATGTAAAAAATACTTTTACGGAGGATGAATGCATTGCAAAATGAAACAGATCACTTTGAAAAGCACGTTGTTATTTGAGGGAAACATCCCAATTAGCAATGCAACGGTTGTACCGTCGTGCTCTACAAGAAAAAACAAAGCATGGTTATTTCTCTAAGAATTCAGATGATGAATTGCTACTACCTATAAATGCTTACTCTCCCTTCCCTCTCCTGAACACACACAAGATAACTCAACAACCAGCCCATGGTCCAAATATTTAACACAGTGCAGGGATTTTTTTGCCCTGGACGAAGAAGAGCAACAGAGAATCCTTCTGTGTCAGTGTTTGACCTCCCAGTCTAAATGTCTCACATCAGAGGACGCGGATGGTGCTACGAAGAGGACAGAGTTAATCACTACAGCGTCCACGTCCAAGGGACAGCAGACTCCAAGTGCTTTTGTGCATGTGTGCTTGTGTGTGTGTGTGTGTGTGTGTGTGTGTGTGTGTGTGTGTGTGTGTGTGTGTGTGTGTGTGTGTGTGTGTGTGTGTGTGTGTGTGTGTGTGTGTGTGTGTGTGTGTGTTTGTGTGCGTGTGTGTGGAAAACAAAGGAAATTACAAGATAATTAGGAGAGAGGCAGTAATGGAGGCTTACAATCAACCCATTAAACAGGACGCCATGACATCAGTACCTGGAAGTTGCCCACAATGATGAGGCCGCCGGAGCAGATCCAGCCGGTGGACAGACTGGCCGTGTTGAGCAGAGAGTTCTGGTGCTTCTCTATGACATGGGCGTAGCGTAGCAGCACAATCGCCATCACTGTGAGAGAGAGAGAGAGAGAGAGAGAGAGAGAGAGAGAGAGAGAGGAGAGGGAGGGGAGGAGAGAGAGAGAGAGAGAGAGAGAGAGAGAGAGAGAGAGAGAGAGAGAGAGAGAGAGAGAGAGAGGGAGAGGGAGGGGGAGAGAGAGAGAGAAGAGAGAGAGAGAGAGAGAGAGAGAGAGAGAGAGAGAGAGAGAGAGAGAGAGAGAGAGAGAGAGAGAGAGAGAGAGAGAGAGAGAGAGAGAGAGAGAGAGAGAGAGAGAGAGAGAGAGAGAGAGAGAGAGAGAGACATTAATTATGTTATTCAAGTGTTAGGCATTTTTTGACTATTTAAATATTTTATTCAAATGTGTATCTTATGTCACATTTTTAAACGTAAATGAAGATTTGAGTTTCCCGTGCCGATAAAGCCCTTTGAATTGAACACAGACAAACAGATAGAGAGGGAGAGAAGTTAATCAGTAGTATAAGGAAAGGAAAGGCAATAACATATATTGGAAATGTTTAACACACATTATTCCATGAGATTCTTTACTCATAGTACCAAATTAGTACAATTAGAATATATAATATATGTATAGTTGGTAATATAGTTTATCAATATATCTTTGATTCCTGTGTAGCAATGCCTAGGATAATCAGTGGTGCATAACATGTCTGGCCTCGAAACACACAAAAAACAGGCCATTTAGAATTTCCTGGAAAGTTTTCTCCTCATGAAAAGCGGGAAGTTGAAGGAGGGAGGGAGGGAGGGAGGGAGGGGGGAGGGAGGGAGGGAGGGAGGGGGGAGTTGTAGTAAGTGGGGGTCGGGGGACGTGTGGGTGAGTCTAGGACCCCGACCTGATTCAGGATAAAGAATTCAAACAAAGGGGGTACAGTGACTGGACCATATTGGGCCCAATAGGATGTGACTGGCGCTCAATTGTTTTGGGGGGGGGAGTCTATGTTGTCCATGTCACACACTGACGGGGCCTGCCTAATGAACACTGACAAGATCCCCCCCCCTCAAGAAAATAAAAAGCGGGAAAGACTAAAGGAGCTCAGAGGTATGGAGCAGAAGGGGGGGGGGTGTTGAGGGGCCTCCAGGCATCCAGGGGAGCCTGTGCTGCCAACATGGCATCATACTGCAAACTGCAGGGCAAGAAAGTTGTTTAAAGCAAAACAATGGCAGCCTTTGTCTGCGGCTGCTGCTGCCGTGACCAGAGCTTTTAGCTTTAGCCGCTCCGTGGCTACCTTGGCACACTGCCTGGCGTCTCTGAACCTGGGTGAACCATGATGAACCTGTCCACACTTAGAGCTGGACCCGTCAGACGCAGTTCACAAGACCTTTCTGGGCCCGAAAGCTTATCTACACCCCTGGCATAATTGAAAACGTTCCGATGTCTGATCGCGTGTTGGCAGTGACTGATTGAGATCGCTTTGATAGAGTTGGTGGCTCATGATGTTGACTCTGTGAATGGATTTAAAATGTTATGAAAGAGTTTTTTAGATTACTGACTTGTTTTAGGTTCACAGCCATGTTTGCGTGCTGCATGTCAAATGGCAAGAATCCTTTTCGCAGGGATAAGCAACCATTTTACGCAGTTATTTGTCACTCGCATGAAGATACAGCCTATTTGGAAAACACACTTTGATTTGTGCGGACAGAACAATGTTTCCCAGGGTGAGGAAGAAAACGATTTCAGCTATCTGTATTAGATTATGCCGTCCTTGTCTCCTCTCTGTCTGCGGAGCGAGCCTCTGGTCGCTATAACAGAGATTGTCCTCATTACAAATGAACATCCAACAGTCTCGCTGGCCATTGGAAAAGGAAAATAAACTGCCTGATGGAACTGTTGATAACATTGGCAGTATAATCACAAGAATGCCCTTTCCCGTAACGTCTAAAAAAATTCATGTTTTCCTAGGAAACAGGGCTTGTAGGTCAATAGGGGCACAGCAAGACATCCCTCTGTCGGCTTTCTGAACTGAAAACTTAAAGACTGCAATAAGAGTTCAATTAATAACAATTCGAGGGACAATAACAACTGACAGAAACAGGCCAATCCCCTGCTGGTCCCCGACAGCTCACTTCCTGTTGGTCAAGCACTTTACTCTAAAAGACCAGGAAGGTCACGAGAGAGAAGGCACAGAGCTGGCCCACGCCGAGACGGTCACCATCGGCACACCAAGTCACATCCCTCTTTATGATCAAAATACAGACAAACATAAAGACTTGATGTACATTTGGTACAAGCATGATAAAATACGCACTGCGAACAGAGGACAAGATAAGATGTCTTTTTTAGGTTGATGACAGCAGGAAGTACAAATGACCAGTAGTGAGAATTGAAAGATAATATATCTATCATCATTACATGTCCCGTCTTGTTTTCTGTTAAAATAGCATGCTTTTCCCAAAGGGGATCTATTTTAATCCAAACACATCACTGCTTCCTCTCACAGTGCGATGCAGATAGAGAAAAGATATGTTGTCTTCACACTCGTGTGTAAAGCACAATGCACAAATTGTGGAATTCAAGGGCATTCTAGTGTGCAGTTAGAGTGCATATGAGAGGGCCAAAAAGTGGGCCTCTGGTGTTTAGGCTTGTTAACCTCTCCGAGTCGAGCTGACTAAACAGCAGCGTGTCAGTGAGAGAGCGGCAGACAGGGTGCCTACAGAGGAGGGAAAACCTGGTCTCAAGTCTGTTGATACACGCAAAGACCCCAGCACCCCCTCACCAATCCCCCCCCACCAATCCACCAGGGGCGTACGGACATCGCTGAATGATTGACGTGATTAGTGATTAATGATCATCTTGACGATGCTGTTCTGAGGGGATCCCAAAGGGCCAGATGGAATCTGAACTCTAGACATGCACGCATACACTTTGCAAACAAGTACTGGTAGATATATGCACACACACACACACACACACACACACACACACACACACACACACACACACACACACACACACACACACACACACACACACACACACACACACACACACACACACACACACACACACACACACACAGAACAATGGAGAACAGAATAGAGTTGCCATTTCCTGTGCTATATCTTTTTGACACGCAGGTCGATATACAAAAGTGGCCCCATCATGACACAGTCCTCGTCCCCTCCCTGTTTAATCTATTCTAGACAGACAAGACAAAAATAGATGACAGCGCAAGCACACACACACACACACGCACGCACGCACGCACGCACGCACGCACACGCACACGCGCACGCACGCACACGCACACGCGCACGCGCACGCACACACACACACACACACACACACACACACACACACACACACACACACACACACACACACACACACACACACTGCTGGGAGACATTCCCTGGTGCTGGGTCGGGTAGGGATGTTCAGAGTGCTGACCCACAACGCATCCAGCAGCACCAGAGATCCATCATACTCTGCATCCGCCCTATTTCAACTTAAACAACACCAACGCTACGCACCATGAATGCACCATTCGGCCCAAGGAACCTTGTAGGTAAAGTATAGACCAGCCTGTTCACACAGAGCAAATATCTCAGAGCGGGTTGAGGTGGTATTGCAGGGTTTTTTCCCTGGCTCTTCGAGATTCCTTCCAATCGAGGAAGGCCTTGCATGCTTTCCCCCAGAAAGTGTGGACTTCTTATTCTGACAAGCTGCTGCCTCCAGTGCAGTGGGTGGGCTTCAATATCTGTCGTATTTGAATGAGTAAAGGCCATTCGTCTGTGGTGTGCATGGGAGTTAATATAAAAAGGTCAGAGAGAATGTGTCAGACCCTGGGCTTATTCAGAGACATTGACTGAAAACCAGCAGTCAGCCAGCTTATAGACTTCAATGAAGGACTTTTAACAGAAATGTTAGCTGAGTCCTTAACAGAATGCACTTTACTACATGAAGCATACATTTGGACGCAACATTTCAAAAACGATTTTGAGGTTTAAATTGAACTTAAACTAAATGTAGGTCAGATGAGGAAAAACAAAAGTGGATTCCTACACCAGAACACTACTTGTGACGGAAATTTGTGGCCACATTTTCCACTGTTATCTGAAAAGGTGCGCAAACCAACATGAGTGACAAGGAAACTGAAGTATCTAGGCCAACCAACTAATTCAATTGGGAGAAAATAAACTTGTTGGTGCAGTTTCTTGTAGAAACATTTACTTTCTTATGGAAACAGTGTGTGTGTGTGTGTGTGTGTGTGTGTGTGTGTGTGGGGGGGGTATATTTGTTTGTGTGGGTATGCCTACCCATGAAGGATCCAGTGCTGCAGATGAGGCTGAAGAAGGAGCTCTCAGGAGGCAGAGTCCCACACTTACTATATGGAGAAAACAGCACGCACAAACACACACACACACACACACACACACACACACACACACACACACACACACACACACACACACACACACACACACACACACACACACACACACACACACACACACACACACACACACACACACACACACACACACATTGATGTTACTACATACCCATGCTATTTGAATTTGTGTTAGTGGAACCCTCAAATCTGATGCCTCAACTCAACCTCTTTTCTATCAAATGCAAACACAGAGAGGGGTACGGTTGATGTAAGGTGTGGACCCAAATGCAGTGTGGAAAGAAGGAATAGCAGCAGGCAGGGATGCGTTGTAAAATAAACTCAAGTAATTAGCAAGCACAGTACAAAAACACTTTCCATGAAAAAATAGGTGGAGAAACAAGTCTCAAAGAAGCTCTTTGAGACTTTGAGACTCA